>NC_138890.1:142874961-143294072 GCF_965194825.1 Balaenoptera physalus | reverse complement strand
TATGTATACATATATTTGATTCACTTCATTGTACAGCAGAAACTAACAAAACATTGTAAAGCAACTACATCCCAATAAAAAAAAAAAAAAGAATACATCTACAAATGGAAGAATTCTCACAGAGCACCTGCTGAACATTAGCGGAAGACTTTGGACGCCTAAAAGGACAAGAAAAATCCCCTCACGACTGGGTAAGACAAAAGAAAGAAAAAAAGAAAAAAGGAATCAAAAAAGGGACCAGTACCCCTGGTGGGAAGCCAAAGGTGAGGAAAGGTTCCTGCACTCAGTAAAACCCCCTCATGGTGGGGAAATCAGCTGGGACAGAAAGGGACCTTCAGAGGATCGAAGGGGAATGCAGCAGACCGTCTGTGGAAGGCAGGACAAAGTAAGAACTGTGCACATGGTCTACAACACAGCTCTGCACGTCCCAGACCGAGTCGTGTGTCTCCTGGTGCAGAGGGGGGCTGGGTGCTGGAAAGTGGGGTTTGGAGCATGGACCCAGGGAGGGGACAGCTGTTGGCTGTGAAAAGACAGCCTGAAGGGACAGGAGTAAGGAGCTCCACAACCGGGAAAATTTACAGAAGTCTGGGACACCATGCAAGCAAGAAGTCATTGTTGAGTGGCACACAAGGGCTGGGGCCGCCATTGCAACCTCCTTCCCCACCCAACAGTTTTGGCCTCCGCGGGCACTGGGAGGAGCACCCATCTGAGCAGGCTCACCTGCCCCTCAATCCAAGGCCTCCTCTGCCTGCATAGGCTCCAGGTTCCTGAGCCCGGCCCATGCCAAAGCCTCCTCGGGGATCAGCCCTGGGTGCCCCTGCCTGAGATGGGAATCTGCCAGTGCTGGCCAGGGATGAGTGCTAAAGTGTGGGGTTAAGAGAGCATATATGGGGAAAGGACCACTGTTGGCTGCACAGATACAACAGGGGATGGGAGTGAGGGGCTCTGAGGCCAGGAATGCCCCTAGAAGAAGTGTGGTCTGCCTAGGAACTGAGGTGCCACTGTTGAGTGGTGCTCAAGGGGCAGGGCCGACACTGCCTCCACATGCTAGCCCCTGCCTCTGCGGCACTGGGAGGGACTCCCACCAGAGTGAGTGCATCCCAGTCTGTTGCAACTGCCTGTTGGTCTCTGCTGCCACGGACACTTCACACACACCTCAGTTGTGGCTGCCATACCCCTCCCTGGCCTGATTGAGTAAGTGTGCTCCAATCAAGTGTGGCTTTTGCCCTCTCTTGCCTTGGCAGGGAACAGATGTCGGAGGGGGGCACACATGCAGAGGTGGGTCCAAAACCAAAGCTGAGCCTCAGTGGTGGTGTGACTAAGGAGGAGGAAATCATTCCATGCAGCTGTACAAGCCGTGGATTAAATTCCCATGATCAGCTTGGTAAATCCCGCATCTGTGGAATACCTGAATAGACAATGAGTGTTCCCACAACAGAGACCTGTCTAGCTTTAACAGCAGTGGACTTTGAGGGCAAGTACACACGGAAGCTGGGCCAGGTCAGAGTCTGAGCTGTCCCTACAGAGCCCACAGAGGGTCGAGACCTACCTAGAGGTATTGGAGGGCCTCCTGGGGAGGTGGATTTTGGCTGTGGCTCACTGTGGGAGCAAGGACACTGACAGCGGAGGCCCCAGGAAAATATTCTTATCACTATTATTCTTTTTTGTTTGTTTCATTTTGTTCAGTTTTTGTTGTTTTTATGTCTTATATTTTATTTTTTAATATTTTTAAAAATTTTCTATTTTTACTTTACTTTTTTGTTGTTTTGTGGTTTTTTTCCTTGTTTTTGTTCTTTTTTTTGTTTTTCGTCATTTCGTGTGTTTGTTTTATGGTTTCTTTGCCTTTTATTTAGTTTGCTTTCTGTTTTTGTTTAGTTTTTTATTTTTTGCTTTTGTTAAATTAGTCTTTGATTGTTTTCATTTTTGAGCTGTTTTGTTTGTTCTCCTTTTTTTTGTTTTCTTTGTTTTTTTGGTCATTTCTTTGTTTTTATTTGGTTTTGTTTTTATCATTTGTCTTGGGTTTTGTCTGTCTGTTTTCTTTTTTCCTTTTTTTGTGTTGTTTTGCTGTTTGTTTTTGTTTTTGTCTTTTGTATTGGGTTCTGTTTATCTGTTTGTTTTCTTTTCCTTTTTTCTCTGGCCACATTGTGCAGCTTGTGGGCTCTTGGTTCCCCGCCAGGGGTCAGGCCTAGGCATCCAGGGTGGGAGTGCCAAGTCCAGGATGCTGGACCACCAGAGAACTCCCAGGCCCAGGAAATATTAATCGGTGTGTGCTCTCCTGGAGATATCCATCTTGACACCAAGACCCAGCTCCGCCCAACTGCATGCAGGCTCCAGTGCTGGACACCTCACACCAAACAACCAGCAGGACAGGAACACAACCTCATCCATCAGTGGACAGGCTGCCAAAAGTCGTACTAAGCTCACAGAAACCGCAAAACACACCAACTGATGTGGTCCAGTCCATCAGAAGGAAAAGACTAAGGTCCATCCACCAGAGCACAGGCACCAGTCCCTCCCACCAGGAAACCTACACAAGCACCTGGACCAACTTCACCCACCAGGGAGCAGACAACAGAAGCAAGAGGAACTACAACACTGTAGCCTACCGAAAGGAGACCACAAACACAGTACGTTAGACAAAATGAAATGACAGAGAAATATGTTGCAGACAAAGGAGCAAGGTAAAAACTCACAAGACCAAATAAATGAAGAGGAAATAGGCAATCTACCTAAAAAAGAATTCAGAGTAATGATAGTAAATATGATCCAAGATCTCGGAAATAGAATGGAGGCATGGATTGAGAAGATACAAGAAATGTTTAACAAAGACCTAGAAGAACTAAAGAACAATCAGTGATGAAGAACACAATAACAGAAATGAAAAATACGTTAGAGTAATCAGTAGAAGAATAACTGAGGCAGAAGATGGGCAAGTGAGCTGGAAGACAGAATGGTGAAATTCACTGCTGCAGAGCAGAATAAAGAAAAAAGAATGAAAAGAAATGAGGAGAGTCTCAGAGATCTCTGGGACAACATTAAATGCACCAACATTCGAATTATAGGGGTTCCAGAAGAAGAGAAAGATAAAGGTCTGAGAAAATATTTGAAGAGATTATAGTTGAAAACTTCCCTAACATGGGAGAGGACATAGTCACCCAAGTCCAGGAAGTGCAAAAAGTCCCATACAGGATAAACCCAAGAAGAAAAACGCCTAGATACATATTAATCAAATTAACAAAAATTAAATAAAAAGAAAAAAATATTAAGAGCAGCAATGGAAAAGCAACAAATAACATACAAGAGAATCTCCAGAAGATTATCAGCAGATTTTTCAGCAGAAACTCTGCAGGCCAGATGTGAATGGCAGGATATATTTAAAGTGATGAAAAGGAAAAACTTACAATCAAGATTACTCTACCTAGCAAAGAGCTCATTCAGATTTGACAGAAATCAAAAGCTTTACAGACAAGCAAAAGCTATGAGAATTCAGCACCACCAAACCAGCTTTACAATAAATGTTAAAGGAACTTCTCTAGGTGGAAAACACAAGAGAAGAAAAAGACCCACAAAAACAAACCCAAAACAATTAAGAAAATGGTAATAAGAACATACATATCGCTAATTACCTTGAATGTAAATGGATTAAGTGCTCCAACAAAAAGACACAGACTGGCTGAATGGATACAAAAACAAGACCCATATATATGCTCTCTACAAGAGACCCACTTCAGACCTAGGGACACATACAGACTGAAAGTGAGGGGATGGAAAAAGATATTCCATGCAAATGGAAATCAAAAGAAAGCTGGAGTAACCATACTCATATTAGATAAAATGGACATTAAAATAAAGAATGTTAAAAGAGACAAGGAAGGACACTACATAATGATCAAGGGATCAATACAAGAAGAAGGTATAACAATTGTAAATATTTATGCACCTAACTTAGGAGCACCTCAATACATAAAGCAAATGCCAACAGCCATAAAAGGGGAAACTGACAGTAACACATTCATAGTAGGGGACTTTAATACCCCACTTTCAACAATGGACAGATCATCCAGACAGAAAATTAATAAGGAAACACAAGCTTTAAATGACACATTAGCGCAGATGGACTTAATTTATATTTACAGGACATTCCATCCAAAAACAAAAGTATAAACTTTCTTCTCAAGTGAACATGGAACATTCTCCAGGATACATCATATCTTGGGTCACAAATCAAGCCTCAATAAATTTAAGAAAATTGAAATCATAACAAGCATCTTTTCCAACCACAACACTATGAAATTAAAATAAATTACAGAAAAAACTGTAAAAAACACAAACACATGGAAGCTAAACAATACGTTACTAAATAGCAAAGAGATCACTGAAGAAATCAAAGAGCAAATCAAAGAATACCTAGAGACAAATGACAACAAAAACACAATGATCCAAAACCTATGGGATGCAGGAAAAGCAGTTCTAAGAGGGAAGTTTATAGCAATACAATCTTACCTCAAGAAACAAGAAATATCTCAAATAAACAACCTAACCTTACACCTAAAGCAACTAAGGAAAGAAGAAGAAGAACAACAACAACAACAAAAACCCCTAAAGTTAGTATAAGGAAAGAAATCATAAAGATCAGAGCAGAAATAAATGAAATGGAAACAAAGAAAACAATAGCAAAGATCAATAAAACTAAACGCTGCTTCTTTGAGAAGACAAACAAAATTGTCTTTTGCCAGACTCATCAAGAAAAAAAGGGAGAGGACTCAAATCAATAAAATTAGAAATGAAAAAGGAGAAGTTACAACTGACACCGCAGAAATACAAAGCATCATAAGAAACTACTACAAGCAACTATATGCCAATAAAATGGACAACATGGAAGAAATGGACAAGTTCTTAGAAAAGTACAGCCTTCCAAGACTGAACCAGGAAGAAATAGAAAATATGAATAGACCAATCACAGGTAATGAAATTGAAACTGTGATTAAATCTTCCAACAAATAAAGGTCCAGGACCAGATGGCTTCACAGGCAAATTCTATTAAACTTTTAGAGAAGAGCTTACACGCATCCTTCTCAAACTCTTCCAAAAAGTCACAGAGGGAGGAACACTCCCAAGCTCATTCTATAAGGCTGCCATCACCCTGATACCAAAACCAGACAAAGATGTCACAAAAAAGAAAATTACAGGCCAATATCACTGATGAACATAGATGCAAAAATCCTCAACAAAATGCTAGCAAACAGAATCCAACAACACATTAAAAGGATCATGCACCATGATCAAGTGGGGTTTATCCCAGGGATGCAAAGATTCTTCAATATATGCAAATCAAATCAATGTGATACACCATATTAACAAATTGAAGAATAAAAACCATATGATCATCTCAGTAGATGCAGAAAAAGCTTTTGACAAAATTCAACACCCATTTATGATAAAAACTCTCCAGAAAGTGAGCATAGAGGGAAACTACCTCAACATAATAAAGGCCATATACAACAAACCCACAGCAAACATCATTCTCAATGGTGAAAAACTGAACCCATTTCCACTAAGATCAGGAACAAACAAGGGTGTCCACTCTTGCCACTATTATTCAACATAGTTCTGGAAGTCCTAGCCACAGCAATCAGAGAAGAAAAAGAAATAAAAGGAATACAAATTGGAAAAGAAGAAGTAAAACAGTCACTGTTTGCAGATGACATGATAGTATACATAGAGAATGCTAAAGATGCCACCAGAAAACTACTAGAGCTATTCAATGAATTTAGTAAAGTTGCAGGATACAAAATTAATACACAGTAATGCCTTGCATTCCTATACACTAACAATAAAAGATCAGAAAGAGAAATTAAGGAAACACTCCCATTTACCACTGCAACAAAAAGAATAAAATACCTAGGAATAAACCTACCTAAGGAGGCAAAAGACCTGTATGCAGAAAACTATAAGACACTGATGGAAGAAATTAAAGATGATACAAACAGATGGAGAGATATACCATGTTCTTGGATTGGAAGAATCAATGCTGTGAAAATGACTATACTACCCAAAGCAATCTACAGGTTCAGTGCAATCCCTATCAAATTACCAATGGCATTTTTCACAGAAGTAGAACATAAAATTTTATTATTTGTTTGGATACACAAAAAGCCCTGAATAGCCAAAGCAATCTTGAGAAAGAAAAACGGAGCTGGGGGAATCAGACTCCCTGACTTCAGACTATACTAAAAAGCTACTGTAATCAAGACAATATGGTACTGGCACAAAATCAGAAATATAGATCAGTGGAACCCACCACCTATGGTCACCCAATCTATGACAAAGGAGGCAAGAATATACAATGGAGAAAAGACAGTCTCTTCAATAAGAGGTACTGGGAAAACTGGACAGCTACATGTAAAAGAATGCAACACCATACACAAAAATAAACTCAAAATGGATTAAAGACCTAGATGTAAGGCCAGACACTATAAAACTCTTAGAGGCAAAGTAGGCAGAGCACTTTTTGACATAAATCACAGCAAGATCTTTTGTGACCCACCTCTTAGAGTAATGAAAATAAAAAACAAACATAAACTAATGAGACCTAATGAAAGTTAAAATCTTTTGCACAGCAAAGGAAACCATAAGCAAGATGAAAAGACACCCTTCAGAATGGGAGACAATATTTGCAAATGAAGCAACTGACAAGGGATTAATCTCCAATGTATAGAAAAAGCTCATGCAGCTCAATATCAAAAAAACAAACCACCCAATCTAAAAATGGGCAGAAGACCTAAATAGACATTTCTCCAAAGAAGACATACAGATGGCCAAGAGATACATGATAAGTTGCTCAACATCACTAATCATTAGAGAAATGAAAATCAAAACTACAATGAGGTATCATCTCACGCCAGTCAGAATGGCTATCATCAAAAATACCTACAAACAGTAAATGTTGGAGAGGGTGTGGAGAAAAGGGAGCCCTCTTACACTGTTGGTGGGAATGTAAATTGATATAGCCACTGCGGAGAACAGTATCGTTCCTTAAACAACTAAAAATAGAACTACCATATGACCCAGCAATCCCACTACTGGGCATATACCCAGAGAAAACCATAATTCAAAAAGACACATGCACCACAGTGTTCATTGCAGCACTATTTACAATAGCCAGGTCATGGAAGCAACCTAAATGTCCATCAACAGAGCAATGGATAAAGAAGATGTGGTATGTATATACAATGGAATATTACTCAGTCATAAAAGGGAATGAAATTGGGTCATTTGTAGAGATGTGGATGGACCCAGAGACTGTCACATAGAGTGAAGTAAGTCAGAAAGAGAAAACAAATATGGCATATTAATGCATATTTGTGGAATCTAGAAAAATGGTATTGATGATCTTATTTGCAAAGCAGTAAAAGAGACAGAGACGTAGAGAGCAAAGGTATGGATACCAAGGGGGAAACAGGGGGTGAGATGAATTGGGAGATTGGAATTGACATATATACACTCCTACGCATAAAATAGATAACTAATGGGAACCTACTGTATAGCACAGGAAACTCTATTTGGTGCTCTGTGTGACCTAAATGGGAAGGAAATCCAAAAAAGAGGGGATATATGTATACGTATGGCTGATTCACTTTGCTATACAGCAGAAACTGACACAGCAGCGTAAACCAACTATACTCCAGTTTAAAAAAAAAAATGAAAGGAAGGCAAGCATAAATCTCAGGGGAAAGCTTGTAGATGGAACAGCTTGTGCAAAGGTCCTGGGGTAAGGATGTGACCAGCCTGTGTTTGAGGAACAGTGAGGAGGCATTATAAGCTGAATTGAATGAGGACAGGGGAGAATAATGGGGGATGAAGGCAGAAAAATAATGAGGGGTCTTGTAGGTCAATGGACAGACTTAAGCTTTTAATCTTTGAGGGTTTGAGCAGCAGAATGGTATGATTTATAGCCAGTATCCAGTTGGTATCACTCTGGCTGCTCTGTTGAAAATAGACTGAAAGACAGTTAAAGATGAAGGAAGAAGACCCCTTGGATATCTATTGGCATTATCCAGGCCATAGTGTCTTGAGTCATGGATGGTAGCTGTGGAGGTGATGGAACATGGTCAGAATTTGGATGTATTTTTAAGGCAGAGCCAGTAGGATTTGCTGATCGATTGTATATAGGGATGTGAAGAAAAGAAAGGAATCAATCATGTCCTCAAGGTCTTTACTCACAGCCACTTGCACAGTTAGAATTGCCTTTCCCAAGATGGAGAAGACTGGGAAAGGGACAAGTTACAGCAGGGAGAAATATCAAGAGCCCAGTTTTGGACATGCTGTCTTTGAGTTGCTTATTAAAATCCAAGTTGAAATGTTGAACAAGCATTTGGAATAGAGTTCAACTGACAGTGCTGGAAACATAAATTTTGGCTTCATCAACATGTAGATAGTATTTGAAGCCATGAGTCTGGATGGCATCTCCAAGGGCCTGAGACAGCTAGAGAGAAGAGGCCAGGAACTAAGTCCTGCATTCCTCCACTTGGAGGTTGAACCTCTGCTATGGATGTGGTACATTTGGATTTCAGCAAAACAGTGATCAGTCTCCCATTCAAAGAACACTGTTATCAAGTTGACTTCACCAGTGACACAACTGGACTCAACAGTACATTAAAAAATTATTATCCAGCAACATGGATGGACCTAGAAATTATCATACTAAGTGAAGTATGTCAGACAGAAGTAAGTCAGAAAAAGCCAAATGTCATATGATGTTGCTTATATGCAGAATCTAAAAAAACCAACAGTACAAATGAACTTATTTACAAAACAGAAACAGATTCACAGACTTCGAAAACAAACTTATGGTTGCCAAAGGGGAAAGGTGGGGGGGGGATAAATTAGGAGTTTGTGATTAAGAGATACACACTACTATAAATAAAATAGATAACCAACAAGGTCCTACCATACAGCACAAGGAACTATATTCAATATGTTGTAGTAACCTATAATGGAAAAGAATCCGAAAAAGAATATATACATATGTATATGTGTATATACATATATATATATATATATATATATATATGTATAACTGAATCACTTTGCCATACACCCGAAACTAACACAATATTGTAAATCAACTATACTTCAATTTAAAAAATAAAAATAAAGCAAAAAAAAAATCCACTATTACCTTTTAGGGTTCTTTTGAAGATAAATGAAATGCTTGGAAAGATTATCTATATAGTGCTATAAGTTCTTATATTTACATAAATGTATGAATGAATGGATTAATAAATTAAAAAATATGAGGGGCACTATGGTAAAAACAGGAGGAGCCATAAAATGGTTCTCTCCAGTGTTGGTGCCATTGGTTCTGGTGTTGGTACCTCTGTCTATTCTTTTCACCTCTCCCCTCAGGTTCTGTGATTCATGGCTCAGTCTCCCCATTCGTCTCTTTCAAAAGAACAAATCCTACTTAGAGTGGTGGTTGTAATGAGGAACAGATACCATTTTAAAAGACACTTGTAAGTGTCTAAAAATGCCTAATAGAAAATGTCTATCCCCTAAATCATTTAAGAGTTGGAATACATATCTAGGAGATTTTACAAGCAAATAATAAAAGAAACAGGAACAGATGAGGAAAAATTAATGGAAGAAGATGAATTTTAATATACTGAAAGAGTTCCATTAGTTTCTGGCAAGATTAGTGGAAAAAGTCCAATACTTAGAGTATAAAAAAATTGTAAATTTCCAGAGAGAAAACAAAAGAAAGATCAACTTACATGTAATTTTTCCTATGTAACAATAGAAATTAGAAGATAGTGGAATAACATCCACCAACTCTGAAGAAAAGAAGACAATGTTCCAAGATTCCTTTATCCAGCCATGATGTTCTTTATCTTTATTGCTCAGTGAAAAGGTAGGCATTTGTAGATTCATAAGGATTTAGGGTATATACTTTGCATGTATCCTCCCTGAAGAAAATACTAAAAATATGGTTATTGAATGAGAACAGGATCTCAAGAAAGGGAAGATGAAAGAAGAGGAAACAGTAATGAGTATATGGGATGGATATATACATATATATATATATATATATACACACACACACATACATATACACACATATATAGAAATACATATATAAAATATAATGCAAATATAAAATACAGATTATGAACTTGGAATTTATAAGTGTTATGTGAGGAATTGTTAATTGGGGAGACAAGAACCTGAATAAATTACAAATGAACATATATAATATATAAATGAATACAAAACAATCCCTAGGAATCCTAGGAATAACTTGAAATACAAAGATTTTGAACTACCTCAATAAAACTGAGGTTTTGGAGCCCTGTGATGATAGTGTTGGGAAAGACAAGAAAATATGTTTTCAAGGAGATCTTTGGAATGGGATGTGGGGAATAGGTAAATAAAACATCCTTTGGGAGGCTACAGATATTACTTCAAGTGATAAAAGAAAAACATATGTTTAATTATGCTTGTTAACTAGAGAAAGGTAACTACCAGCAGAATTTAAACGTTTAGTAGAACTTCCAAAATAACCAAAAGGACAAAAAGGAGTAAACAGAAATATGACTGGAAAAAACAAAAGTAAAGAAATAGGAAACCAGCAACAAAGTTGAGTATGAAAAATTAAAGATGGAAGAAATACCATCAAATATTTCAGGGGAGATACTAAATATAAGTTGGCTGAATTTCTCTAGCAAAGACCCTAGACTGTCAGATCACATTTAAAAAGGAACATTTTGTGGCATGTGATTTATAAGAAATACACCTAAAATAATGAGAAAAAAGTTAAAGAGAACACAACCATAAACATAGCCAAATGCACACAAAAAAGAAGCATTATTATACATATTATCTCTATAACTTTTGAAGTGGGATATAACCACAAAAAAGTAAGTCTGTTTAAATCTGTGTTAGAAATCCTATTCATTTGATATTAAAAACTCTCTCTTTCTCCTTGCATGATTGCTGGAATTGGTGTTAATTTTCAGGAAAGAATAAAAAGAACAGGAGCCATTTCTTTACCTTTTTGTAGGAGGCTTGAATGGCTTGTTTGAAGGCAGAATTGTGGGTGCTGCTTTGCCTTCTCTTTGAGGAATAAAAAATTGGTACATGAAAAGAGCTCTCCTCTTGGCCAAAAGCTAAACCTTGTTGATCTTTATTAACTTCAAGAGAAATTAAATCCTCGTAGAAACCTGTTTCCAAATCATCTTCTTCAGTTTGTACCTGGAGAAAAATCCATATGAAGTAAGACGTAATTTAGGAACTATTGGAGTTACTCGTGAACACTTAATGCAATGATCATTCATTCATTTATGCATTCAGTAAATGGTTTGTAGAGGACCCATCTTGCTAGAGAACGAGGTATAGTGTTATTCCCTGTCTTCAGGGAGTCAAAGTTTATTGAGGAAGAAAGATAATCACAGATACTTAATTCAATGTGGGTAGTGTTGTGTTGCCAAGGGGAGTGTCACAAATAACTATAAAACTCAGAGAGGCAATACCAGGGAAACCTCTATCAAGGAAATGACTCCATAACTGAGATTTAGTGAGGTGATAAGAATAGAGAGTTATTTTTAGTCTGCCTGTGAACTTGATGCCATTTGCAAGCTAATGGAAGGTATCTTTCAGAAAAGTGAGGCTTAGAAAAGGGGAGGGCAGATCCTGTCCTACCCTGCTCTGGCTCCATCACCAACCCTTTAGTCTTATTCATAGGTTGGGCATTAGCACTCCACTGGCCAAGTCTGCAAGACAGAGGACAAATAATCAAATAATCCATTGGTTTTGCCGGGTGGGTGGTTATCAGTTTTCACCTGACTGGGTCTGGGAAGAAGAAAAAAAACAGCCAGTGGGACTTGAATTATGAGTGGAGCAGGTATTTGCCAAGTCCAAGGTAAATCCTTGTTATGGTTTTGCTGGTAAGAAGAGAACAATGGACAAATTTTTTAAAGTTGCAAAGTAAATTGATTGAAGAGTACTTCTTTATGTTAAAAACGCTTGTCTGTACATCTGAAACTAACACAACATTATAAATCAACTATATTCCAATAAAAAAAAATGCTTGTCTGGTTTGCAATGGAAAAATCTCTTGTTTTAAAATATTCAATATTAAAATGCACTGTGAGGCAAACCACCTGTCACAATTAAATAGCTTGCACAATTAGTCAAGAGAAGAAATAACCCAGCTGCAAAAGAATCTTGCTCAACAGTAAAATACAGTCAAAAGTTCAGTGTTCCTTTGAGACATTGCAGTACCTGCTAGTTAGCATTTAAAATGTCCACAAATGAAGCTCATCTGTTAACAACAAAGCAGTACAGCCATATTTAAATGTAGTTGTTGACATTTCTTTACCATTTGCCTAAAAAAACTCAGACTACAAATATTTTATTTTATAAATTAACTCTCACACAAGAAAAGATGTGTCAGCCTAAAGAAAACAATATTTGCATGTAAGGTAGGGGCATTGGGTATCCTGGGCAGAAGCTCAGAGAAAATCTGACCACCTATATTGGCTTGGTGGGAAGGCAGTTTTATAGATGAGCAGTGCTGAAAAATTAGATTGAACTGGGAAACTGGGGCCTGGCCTTGTATGCCCTGCTAAAGCATCTGAGTTGACTTCTAAATACAAGATTTTGCATCTGATAAGTTCTTTAAAAATATTATTTGAGTGATTGAAAAATTGAGAATGTTTGTCATCACATTTGTTTTGCAAAGATCATGTTAACTACAGATAAATAAGTAGAGGCAAGGAGAGCAGTTTAAAAAACTGTTGCAATCAGCCAAGTGATTCAGGAGAATGGCCAGGCATAGGGGAATGGTGGTTGGGTAGAGAGAAAGTGGTGGATTTGAAAGATATTTAGGAGGTAAGTCAACAGAAGTTTTTGACCAAGTAAATGTGTATGTGTGTGTGTGTGGGAGAGAGAGAAAGAGAGAAAGAGAGAGAGAGAGAGAATGAATGAATGAATGGGAATGCTGTTCCATGAATGGGAATATGGAAAGCCAAGACAACATTTGAAAGGAGGAAGATGAGTTCTTTTCGTGAGGTGTAAGGAACAGCTGGTGGGCTCTGATTAGCTCCATCTTCCTAGCTTTTCCCAGGAAGAGATGTTAAGCAAACTCTGGGGAAAAGGTTTAATCCTCATTTTACATCTTCTTCCTAGCCCATCCTGACTACCTGTGGATCTTGTGGGCTGATGACCTCCTGGGGCTCTATCTGTGTTGACACTTTCACTTTTGTGTTTGAAGAAAGGAGCTGGGTTTGTAGGGAGGGGCAGAAGAGAGTTAAGAGAGACTTGGGGAATGGAGGGGACAGAGGGACACCTAGTTTCTGTGGTGTGAGGGTTAGAGACAGAACCTGAAGTTGTGAATTTCACAAGGGATTTAGGGAGGCTTTGGGGGCATTGCAGATCTACGAAGGCTTGAGGCTTTGGGATATAGCAAGAGACCTTGTCTAGGTAGGTCAGTATATTGGTAAGAATCAATGAAAAGTCTAGTGGTAACTGCACTCTGTAGTTTGCTGGTGACAGCAAGTGCTTTAGCGTACACCTGGTAGCGAGCAGCAGCTCCAAAGAAACGAGAGGAGGATTCCTGAGACACTGATACAACTCTGGGGACTGGTGCAGGGATCTTATGGTATTTAGCTCTGTATCTTATGGTATTTAGCTCTGTATTTAGTGTTTGGAAGATCCCTGAGGGGCAGAATTCTTCCTATGGTCTTCCGTTCTGACTTGTTGCCCAATTGCCTTCCTTTCAGGAGCCCCCTCTAATCTTTGTGTGCCAGCCAGCCCATGATTTCATCTGTCTCAATAAGCTCCGATATTGTAGAAGAAAGGAAGTCAGATGCCTGCTGAATTTCTCTTCCTCTACTGTTTTCAGTAAGGAATAGCTTAGATTTGCACAGCTGCCTGTTAACGGTATGAACAAAGTAATAAAGAGATCAGTGGAAAGTAAACCAATAGCTGTGACCTTGGGTCTGGTCTTTTCCAAATCTTTGTTTGAAGAAATATCACCAAGACCTTCCTCAGAAATTGAATATTATCTAAAGTTCAATGACGTATAGTTAGAGGTCAGCTCAGGCAGCTTCTTAAGGTTGGGCAAGTTTCAGAACTACATGGATAACGAAATGAGTCTACTTTCTTCTGAATGAGGATTTTTCAGGCTGTATTTCCTGATGTAACTTGCCATGCACGCTTGGGTTACTAAATTATATGGGTGGATCCAACATTCTGCTGGTAAATGTTTAACAACCAATTCTCTGAGAGGGAAAAAAAATCTGTGATTTACTACAGCGTTTGCCTTTTCTTGTGGCATAAATATTCCTACTATAGCTGATTTCAAGCTACCTATATGATGCCCCTGAATTCAAACTTGGGAAGAGATGCACAGTAGCAAATTATTAATATTTTTTGGTGGGACAATTAATGGTTTATAACGTTTAGCAAAGACTGACAGTTGGCTTTGATGGTTAAGTGTTGTGTCCTGCAAATTATTATATAGTATTTTTAAGATACAATAGATGTAAGCAACCTCAAGGGCATAGAGAATGGTCAAATGTGGCAAAGTAATTGAGAAGTGATACATTTTGAGTAATTATCACCTGTGTTTTTAATATCTTTATTTAATTGTCAGGTTATATATTTAATATTTAATAATGGCTGTGTTTAATAATCAGCTTGCAAAAATGCTGAAAATTTAACAGTTGGCTTTTTTAAGCTGGAAGAGCTGGCTCTGGCACACCATTGGTGAACTTCACAGGTGATACCTTTTAAATGATAGTTTAGGAAAGGTACTCGGACCTGGCACTCATTGCAGAGTCATTAATATCTCTCTTGATATTACTATCAACGTCTCATCTGGCACAGGCAGCCCTGGACTTGGAGCCAGGAGCCAGCAGTTCTAATTCCACTGTGCCATTTACTTGCTGCATTACTCTGAGAAAGTTTCTAACTTCAATGATCCTAAATCTCCTGTAAGTAAGATGAACATAAAATAAATTTCTCTTTCTGGGAAGGTTGTTATGGCACTTGAGTAAAACAACATATGCGAGTACTTTGAAAACCCTAGGTATCATATAAGTGTAAAGTGTTACCTAAGCCCGTATTTGCTCTCTTGTGCCGAGCTTAACATTTGTTACTTGTAAAACTGTATAAAAGGGATGCTTGCAGAGAATATAGGCAGTATGTTTCTTTGGAAAGTATTGTGTTTTGAAAGTAAGCTTATGGATTGGTTGTTTAGGAGTTAGAAAGCATCCTCCAACATAATGATATTATATGTAAATGTTTGGGTTTTAGCTCTGTCTACAAAGCCTACTCAATACATCTTAAGAATAGAATACATCTTCCATCATTGACAGACTTTTTGATGTCATTTTTTCTTTGGAAAAAGGTCTCTTCTGAGTTCCTATTCAGCATACCAGCAAGACCTTTTCTACCTCCCTTGGTAGTGGTGGACCCTCTGGGGTTAACAGCTTCTGGATCTGTGGGGAGATAGTGAGTATTCTCTTTACCTGGTCAGAGTCACATGTTACTCTTGTCGCATCTACCTCCAGGCAGGGACGGGACTTCTCAGGGTAAGTCTCCCCAAAGGTGTTTGAATTTGGCAGTTGGACCCCAAGGACATTTCCCCACACCCATTAACATATATTAGATGGTTTTTAAATTGAGTTTGTCAAATTGGAAAATGCCTGTATTTATATGAATATAAAAGTTTTTTTTTTGAAGGGACTGAATGAATTTTGCTGAATGCATAGCATCTGTAAAGTGGTCTCAGAAATCATTAGATTTTCTGAAATTCTCTCTAGTATGTCAAATTTGTATGCATGGATGTAGCCATTAAAGTCATGTCTTTCCTGTTTCTTTTATCATAAATTAAAAGAAACAAATTGTTTAGTTCAGCAAGTGTGGAGTACTTGTCATGTGTAAGGCACTGGGCTAGATTCTGAGAATATATAGTATGCTGCTTGTTACCTCAGGAAAACAAACAGAAAACCAAACCAACTAATAAAATGGGGTGGAAAGTAAGCAGAACTACCCACGTTATACTTAAATTCATCTTAATTTTTTTTTTTTAGAAGCCAGGCACTCTGTTATGTCTAAATTTTGTGGTTATCTGAGAGAACTAACTATGGTAGAAGAAAATTCTGAATAAACCAAGTCATTTATCTGAGTGGGGACATGTTACAGCTATTTGTTCACAGGAGAAAGCATGGACTCTGGAATTTGGAAAAGTTGTTCTTAAATCTCTAATCCACTACTTACTAGCTGTTTAACTTCGGACAAATTAGTTTCCCTATTTTCCATCTGTAAATTGATGATAATAACGCTGACCTCACTGGGTTGTGGAAGGATTAAACACCAACACATAAAAGGTGATGAAAAATGTTCATTACCTTTTTATTCTGTCCCTTCCTTCATGATCCATTTTTCATTGGAAATTTAGCTTATAATCACCATTGGTGTTTGGGGTGCCCCATGATAAGCTGTCGTACCTCGAAGTTGACATTTTCCAGATTGGCCGGGAAACGGTATGGGTTACTTGCTCTACTGCTTTTGACAGTTTTACATATTCCTCCAGTGAAAGAGTTATCGAGGACTTCTCCTCTGGGCTCTCCTGCCAGAAAGTGAAACCTAAAAACAAAGTAATTTTTAAGAATTCAGTAGATGTAGAGCAATCTTTAAAATTTACTGTATATGAAAGAAATTCTTCTCTTAGACATTTTTGACTCATGACAAATGGTTTGAAGGAAAGCCCATTTTTTGTAGTTTATGGTGAGGTACCCAAAAAGGGCTGGAAGCCAAACTCAGCCCCTCTGGCTCTGTTAGGTTCTCCCTATTCCACTTATTTAATTGTTCTAGGCTGTCATCATGACATAAAATTTGAGTTTATAATTATTTCATGAGTTACAGAACAAGTACAAACTTTGGAAGTAGATTATGAAATAAATTATTACATAATTAATGCCAATCTGGGTTCACTTCCTTCAGTATGATACAGTAAAAGAATTCTTATAGAGAGCTAATAATGAAATAGTAATAGCAATATTTTAATAGAATTGTAATCATATTATTGTTTTTATTAATAACTATAATGATATTTAAAATTTGTTCACCAAATGCTTACATAATATTTACTATAAGTCTAGTACTGTTTGATCTGTATTTAATATTAATATTATATTTACTTAATATTTATGATAACCATGTGATATAGATATAATTATTATACCCATTTTACAAATGAGGAAATTGAAGCATGGAGAGACTAATTAGCTTAGTACAAATCAAGTATTTAAGAAATTGTTTTGTGGTAGATGAAAACTTTTCCAGAATGCTAATTGTTTTCCAAGTTCTTATAGATATTAATATGTATTCTGTGAAAAAAAAAGTTTTGTGTCAAAAATTGGATAATGCTGGATTACATAAGATGAGATCATAGAAAATATATATACTGGTCTCTGTCCCCCATTTCCTGGACCAGAGCTCTCAAAACCCTTGTAATTTCCTGAATGATGAGAACACTAACAGCATATTTTGTTGTCGTATTTGTTCTTTGACCCCAGTTCTTGACACAGAGCTCCTAAATCCCTTGGAATTTCTTGTGTGACAGCAGTGTCTTTTGTTCCAATGAGGTGACTCTTGGTGGGCTCCTGGATGGGGGCTGGCCACAAGAAAGATCATGCCATGATTCAAAGTTTGGAATTTTTTGCCCTACCCTCCATTCTCCAGAGAGGGGAAAGAGGCTAGAAATAGGAGTAATGATCTATCACATGTATGTAATGAAGCTGCCAAAAAAATCCCAAAAGTGTGGGGTTCAGAGAGCTTCTGGGTTGGTGAGCATATGGAGGTATGGAGGTGTGGGGCAGTGGTACCTAACCAGGTCATAGAAGCTCATTCCCCTTCCCACATCCTTGCCCTACCCATCTCTCCCAATAGGATGTTCATCTGTATCCTTTATCATATCCTTTTATAGTAAACTGGTAAATATAAGTAAGTTATTTTACTGATTTCTGTGAGCAGCTCTTGCAAATTAATCAAACCCAAGGATGAGTTCTTGGAAATCTTCGATGTGTCAGAGGCACAGGTGAGAACCTGAAATTGCAATTGGCATCTGACATTGTAGGGGGGCAGGGGCAGTTTTGCAGGACTGAGCCCTTAACCTATGGGATCTGACACTATCTCTAAGTAGATTGGGTCAAAATTCAGTTAAACTGTAGGGCTCCTGGCTGGTGACACAGGGAATTGCTTGGTGGGGGGACACCTACCCCACATCTGGCATCAGAAGTGTTGTGAGTGTGGCAGTAGTGTGAGAATAAATGAGGTACACAGCAGGAGGGCCCATATGTGAATCAGATCTCAATAAAGCTGTTTAAAAAAAAAAAGAGTGATTCCTGTGGGTTCTGTGACTTGTAACTCTTAGTCAAATTCTCACCCATATTTGAATTTGTATCAATGGGTATTTGAGAGAGGAAGTAAGAGGAGCTGGTCTGGAAAGAACTTTCCAAAGTACTTAAATTAGCATGACAAACACACGTATTTAAGACTCTTTCATTTTCTGAGTTAAGAGGGATCAATGAGGAAAAAAGAATTGTTTACCTTTAACTGCCTTATACCATGTACTATAAATCTGTCACAAACAAGAAAGGGCTTGAGAAAAATGGTTCCCAGGTCATGAGGAATCTATGAAGGTAGCAGCTGCTGGCAGAGACCCTGAAGATAGGATTTTTGTGGAGGTGACTCTGTCAGGGCACGTGTGAGGAAACTTTTAGGAGTGAAGCCAACTATGCAGCAATTTTGAGCTCTATTCTTTCTCCTCCCCTCTGTGGCATTTAAGTTGACTTTAAATATTTTGGTGTTTCAAATACATCGTGGCTTTTAATATTTTAGGTTTCTAAAGTGTTTTATCTAATTTGGCTTTAATGTTATATTTTGTAACTTTTTGAATTTAATTAAAATTTTCATATATACAGATACATAAATATGTATGTGTGTTCATGTATTATACGTGTGTGTGTGTGTGTGTGTGTGTGTGTGTATGTGTACGCGTTTGTACTTTGGCTGAGCCTGAGAAAAAACAAACAGCATACTATTGTCGCCTGATTCTTGCTTCAGATTTCAGACCTTGTGACTGATGTTGACAAAGTAGCAATGTTGGTATGTCTTATTAAATTCTTTCTTGGAGAGATGCCATTTAAAAAGAGGGACAGCCACCCCGGAAACTTCTTTTTTTGGGTAGAAATGTGTTGGAGGGAGGCAGAGATTCTAAGGCCAGGAGGTTAGAGAGATTCCAGTAAGCAGCTCTCAAAACTCTCAATCCCTGGGGAGGCGAGGAGAGGACTGGCTGTCCCTGAGCCAGTAGGTTTTGCTCATTTCTGAGAATTCTTGGGACAACAGCTCTGGTTGGCAGGGGCCCACTCGGTCCTTCTGCCAAAGTACACAGAGCATGTGGTCCTCCCCAGCTGTAACTCTAGAGTCTAGACCAACTGAACAAGAGGCAAGTTTGTAATGTCACCCCTAATCAATCAGAACATTAGAAAATGTGATTATCAGTGGGAGTTTTTGGCTGAGTTTTTCTCCCAAAGAAAGGAAAAAAAGAAACCATTTCTGTACCCTGATAAGATGCTGTTGAAACATTCTTGATGAAATCAACTCTAATTAGGAGTTCTTAGGACAGAACCTCAAATCAGTTTGTAGTCATCCAACGTACAGATGAGGAAACTACAGCCCAGAGATGTCCAATTACTTGGTCACGATCTAATGAATTAATGCAGAAGTAGGTCTAGAACACGGCTCCCCTTATTTCCAGACTAATGGCTGTTCCATTGTACTGCTGTCCTTGAGTTTGGTTCAATAGCTTCTAGTTTTTATTCTAATCAAATGAGGTTGTATTTGCAATTTCTGTTCTTTGTCTTTGGTGCCTCAAGGTTTCATTTTATGCAAGTCTGGCCCTACAAGTAAAGACAAAAAAAAACCCACTACAAAGCAATAAAAGTTTATAGAAAACTATTTGCTTTCCGGGCAAAAATTGAAAGAAGAATTCTTTACCATGAGAAAAGGAGAGTAGAAGAGATTACTGGTTTTTCTTATGCTTCCAACTAAGGCTTAGCTCTTGTTTTCAATTTTTCTTGTATTTCCTCAAGTTTTCTCAGACACTGTCTCAGTCTAATGAGTTTAGAATCCCTTGACAAACCTCCAATGTCCTCATGACCTAAAATAGGAACATTAGAATTTCTGAGCACTATTTAAAGATCAGGAGGAGGGTTGCATGGCCCACCAAGGTTTCTTCCATTATGTTCCCATCTCTAAGGTGGATATTGTCCCAAATCAGAATGAAATGGTAGAAATAACCCAGGTCTTGGAGTCTGGATTTGAATCCTGTTCCTCCATTTACTAGCTGTTAAACTTGGACAGGTTATTTAATCTCACTGAGGCTCATTTTCCTGGTTTGTAAGTTGGGCAAGTGGAACCAGATGGTAATGCAGGTCTGACCTTCTGCCTTTAAACTGTACTGACCTATCCATACCTCACATAGTCCATGTAAGTTTTGGACACCCTTGCCATGTTCACATCTCCTCTTACTCCCCTACCTTTTCACATCATTGTTTTTTTATCACCCTGTTTTTTCTGTGTTTGCCTGACTCCTTTCCTTCTGGCTCTGTCTCCACTATTGGCTCAGGGCTTGCCTCTCATGCTTGAAGAATGGTTTTGCTTCTTTAGTGTTTTCACTTTCAATACACTCACAAGCATACTTTTTGATACTCTTTTTCCCATTGTCAGTAGGAGTTTTTGGCTGAGGTTTTCTTCCAGGGAATGGAGAAGAAGGAAACAATTTCTGCACATTGATAAGAAGATGCTGTTGAAGCACTCTCATTGAAATCAACTCTAATTAGGAAATTTTAGGACCTAACCTCAAATCAGTTTGTAGTCTTCCAACATACAGATGTGGAGACTGCACATTTCTGAGTGGGTCCTCACCCTTTCAAGATATAGTCCCGGGAATCCACCCTGGTACCTTTCAGCTTGACTGGCCTCCCACCAGTTTGCCCTCATCCCCTCCAGAGCTGTCAGAAGGCTATATAAGAATTAAAACAAACTACGTTTATGAAGTACTCACAGCACTGTCTACTACGAACTAAATATGAAAATGCTAAATTCTTTTATTCCTTAGGAATGAGGATTATGGCCACGTGCTACTTGAGCATGGTAGCCTAGTGTCAGGGACAGGGCTGGTGAGAGGAGTAAGAGGTTAATGAGGAATGTAGACAATGGTGGGTCTCATTGCTTCATTGTTGCTTCCAACTCATTAGTTCTGAGATGGTCCTACTTCCCAAATGATAAAAAGATGGTACATACCCAGTGCCCATCAGCTGTACACTAGGGATGGGATTATACTGCCGTGAGCATACTGATTTTTTTCTCCCACAATTCCTTTCATCTGAATTGTCTCCACAATCATTTTCTCCATTGCATTCCAACTTGCTGGCAATGCAGCGACCTAGTCAAGAAACAGAAACATTGACAACAAATGGTCATTTAAGAAAGTATTTGCTGATTTGAAACATGAGTACTTTAAATTTCAAGGGAAGGTTGAGGGCAAGTTTTCATTATTTTTGATAAAAATTTAGGAAATATGGAAATGGAATGACAAACTGATGTTTTCCCTTATCTTTTAGGATTACAAGAGTCAGGATATAATTATTTAGTCACTATTGAGCTCATTGTCTTAAATAAGAGAAATAATTCTGGAATCCCATTACCATTACAGTGATCTTGCTGCAGAAGTCATGTTCTGTAGGAGAAAATTAACAATAGGCTCAGAATTTTTTTTTTTTTTTTTGATTCAGGATAACAGACTCAAGGTCACTGTTTTTTTCAAAAAACCTATAATTTCACACACACACATCCACTGGTACACATAACAACGTGGCTGAATGTCTGAAATTTTATGTTGGGTGTGAAATAAGCCCAACACAGAAGAGTCATGCCATTTGAATCCTTTATCTGATGTTCAACTACAAGGAGAGGGATTAACTGGAAAGAGGAAAGAAGGAACTTTTTGGGTTTATGGAGATTTTCTGTACCTTGATTGGGGGTTGTTTACATGGGTGTATATATTTGTCAAAATCAAATTGCACACTTACTATCTGTGTATTTTACTATACATAATTACTACATATTTTAATCTAGATATTCACTGTTTATGATTACTGTTAATTGTTTCACTGCATATAAGTTACTATATCTAATTATTTTTTTGGACAAATTAAATGCCTAGGTACTACAGTATTAGGTAGCAGTTTGAGTGAATTTAGAAAATAGTACCAACTCCATGTACCCAGACAATTCCCTTCCTTTTTAAACTTGATGAGTTTCATAAGGATCCTAGGAATCAGTATGTGCCTATATATTACTGAAATTGAAATGTTTTATGTACAATGACAGATACCCCTTCTCCTCCCCCTCAGCCTCTTGCCTATAGTCAAGGATGCTGGCATCTGTACCATTACGTACAGGTCTCACTGACAATGATTAAATGTTTTACTCAGGATTATCTGCTTACCTATTTTAAATTGTGATCAACTTCTCACTACAGCTATGCATGACTATTTGGACTAACTGAAATGCTTGGGGAAATTGGGTATTCTGTTGAATTAAATTTTTGTACTAATAGGGAGTTCCCCAGAAAGTACTTAGTTTTTTGGTTAATAACATTCAGTAAGAAGGTAGAATGTAATGAAAGTAATTAAGTCCTCCTTTGATTATTCAAAATCTTGTATCGAGACCATTATTATAGTTCTGAGCATCATAAACATACAAGACTGAAAATACAGAGGGAATTGAATTCCTGTCATTCCCAAGATATAACCTGAAAGATGCTCTGTTTTTAAAACAGCACATCTCTAGTTTTTCTGTTTGCTTTTCTTAGGGCAGAGCAGAATGGGTAATTTAGTATGCAATAGAGAGGCTTTTCCTAAAGAAAAAGAAAGGACAAATATTACAGTTTTTAAAAGTTTTGAACCTAGCACTCACAAATTTGAACAAAAGCAAATTTTTGATACAGTTGCATTAAAAAATATCCCATTTTATCAGGTGGAGGTAGGGGTACACATGTAAGGTACGGTTCTCATTAACCTAGGTTTGTGATCAGGGTACCAGATATGTTAGGAATTCTATTCATTTGGTACTTCCGGGCATATTAGAGAGGATTTATTAGCAAGGATGGGGATGAAATCAAGAGGAATTCTCTTCAGTGATGTTTAGGAATGGGTGACAGGAGTGATATAGGTCTGTGATGGGACACAGCTGAGAATGATTCCAGGCCTTGGAAACACAATGGAATAGGAAGCACAAGGGGAGAGAGATTGTAAGCCATAAATATATCCTATACCAAAGAAGGAATGGGAAAAATGAAGGGAAGTTCGGATAGTACAGGATTTGTAGAAGTCAGCATGCTTTAGCCAGCACATGCATATATATCTTTACACCTGGAACTATGTAGTCATTTGAATTGTACATGATTTTCCTATTTACTTGAACTGATTTGTGTTACTACAATGGTATATTATTTTTATAACTAGTTGCAAATTCTCATCTTTATGCTTAAAGTGACAACTTTGAGAGAGGAGTTGGCATAGTGCATGGGGATTATTCTCATGGGTACTTCTCAAAGATCCATGTATACATTAAAGTAATATATTTAGTCTTGGGGGACTCTGAAGATGCAATCATGAGAGAGGAAAGGAAAGATAGACATTTTTTGATGTTGTTGTTAATTGAGCCAAACATCATTCTGAGTATCCTGAGTCAGACAAATAATGGTCCATTCAACATTTTATTCCCTTTCAGAGTGGCATTAGTGGATGTTTTTAGGAGAGCACAGTGGTATATCATCTTCAGTGGAATATTTAACAACCAATAGGCCATGGCACCACTCAATCAGAATGGATTCCAACCATATTTGTGCCAGGGATTAGCTAGTTAGTGGTTGGATCCTGGGAAGATCTAGGGATTCTTGGTGAAGGGATCTGGACAGTAGGGCAGAGGTCACTAAGAGACCTCAAGGTAGCAGCTGCTTACCAACCATTACAGATGTATTTCAACAGTTCAGTTTATATCACTAGTTATGGACATATTGCTGATGAAGTAGAGATCAGTTGTGCCTATACCACTAACTTTCCTGAAATCCCTCATTATGAATTGTGAGCTCATGGATGTATCTAAAGCCTTCTCAAACTTGTGGATATTTTTGGTCTAAACAAAGCTCTTTTGTAATAAATTTCATAGATTTATCATCTGTTGAATAAAAGAGTTCTTCCTGGTAATCTGTTCTAAAAACTACCCTTCAAGTTTCAAATAGCTGTGCTTCAGTTCTAAATTTTTATCTTAATATTCTGGTTATAATGCTAAGGTCTGCATTCCCCTGAGCCATTGCCATCAAGATTTTTCTTATATTCCCTCTTTTGTCAATATGTGACATGACCTTATTTTTGTAGGCATAATGTCTATCTCTCTACCCAGGTCCCACCCTCACATCTCAGGTTTGGGGGATGAGGCACAGAGGGAAAACCCTTGCACCAGCATTCCTGCCTGACATTCAGAAAAGATGGGCAAAGCTGAAGGCAGGAAGCAAGGAGTAAGAAGAGAGAAACATTAGACCCAAGTCTGGGGTCAATTTTTTATAGGAATTTGAAATCTGCTATTTAGTTCTAAATACTTTTCAGTGTATCTCAGAGTATACAGAAATGATGGGATTTTAGTCATCTGAACTCTAATTTTAACTTTAAATTGACTATTTATATAAGAAATCAGTGAACTATGGCCCATGGACGAAAACTGACCTGCCACTTGCTCTTGTAAATAAAATTCTATTGGAACACAGCCATGCTCAATTGTTTATCTACTGTCTATGGCAGCTTTGATGCTAGGATGCCAGAGTTGAATAGCTGCTGCATAGACCGTATGGCTAGCAAAGCCTAAAATATTTACCATCTGGACCTTTCCTGAAAAAGTGTGTAGAAATCTCATCTAGACTGTTCAAAGTGTTGAGCTTTGGAGAGCCATTAATCAGCAAGAGAATACATAGATTAAGCGGTATATTCAAAATTTGATTATAATCTAATGATACTTAAATATCAAAATTTACAAATCTGAATGAGAATTGGACTTGAAGGGAACGTTGCCACCATTTAAATCATTTTCAGCTTCCTCTTCTGCCAATTACCTTTGGAGTCGTTCAATGGACCACACCAGAAAATCTGTCACATCATCTCTAGTCATCCCCTTGACATACTATCTTAGCTTTAATATTCTTATCTTAATAAACTATATTAAAATTTTAAAAATCTGTCACTCCTTTTCAATTGCTTATTCTGATTCTAGATTTGTGCTTATTAATAGCCAATTTTTAAAAGTATCTGCCTCTTCCTCCGTTTCCTCCTCCTCATTCTCTTCCTACTGCTGTATCACAGTGTCGGAACCTGGGAGTGGTACTTGATGAGCACATGAATCAAGTAAGTGGTCAAGATGATTATAGCTTGAAAGCTGTAATTTTACACATGAATAGCATGTAATTGGGAGCATAACACCCCTGTCCCCACAGGCTTAAAATATGGTGGGACTTCTCTATCATGACTTTCACTGGGAGTCAATTGGAATAAATTTATTTAGTCATTTTTAATGAAGACTGAACATTTTCCAAAAGTACATTACCACTGTCACAGCGGAACTTATTCTTGCAGTCAACGTCTTCAATTTTGCAGAGCTTAGATGGGATGCATGGTTGAAAGGTCATGAGGGGCTCAGTACAGGGTTGTCCTCCAAACTGACTGGGGCGCAAGATGGACCTAACTTTAAACTGAAAGAAAAGGAGAGAAAGGTGAGTAACTGAGGCTGGGTCAAAGCCAAAAACTATCTAAGAAAACTGGGCTTCTCAATCACAGTAGTGATTTTTCCTATAGTGGCGTTTGCTGAATTAAATAATGACTTTTTCCATTTCTATTATTGTGTGTCCTTAGGGAAGTCAATACCTTTTGGATCTCACTTTTCCAACCAGTAAAATGAGGAACTGGGATAAAAGATTTCTTAAGAGTTCTAACTCCGAAATCATATGATTCTAAATTGAATAGAAATCAAATGCACACATATTTACTGAGCATGTCCTGAGTGCAATAAATCTTCCAGGTAATAACAGTAGCTCTTTTATTTCTCAAAGATAGTGTGACGTGATAAATGTGAAAGGATTTGGGGGCTCTTTTGCATGAGGAAGTCACCATGGAAACCAGGGCTGACACATTCTCCACACTTTAAAAGATTTTAAACAGGCAGTAGTAAAACAAAGAGTCAGAGAAGGAAAGAAATAGGACAGGATTAAAAAGTACTGACTTTGAAGTCAGAAAAATCCAAGTTCGAAATGAAGTCTTCTAGTGGTGTATTATTGGGCAAATTACTTAACCCCTAATGAGCTGTAACTTCCTCATCTATAAAATGGGTAGAAAAACAATGTGATGTGAAGTTTGAATAAGGTGATGTACGTAAAGGGCCTAGAACAACTTCTCTCAGAGAGTGGGTGCTCCAATAATGAGTTCTTTTTACTTCCCTAATGTCTGAATGCTTAGCTCCTGACCTGACTGGGGTTCACATGGGCCAGTGTCCTTACAGGAATGAGCTTGCGATGGGTAAATATTGCAGCTGGGAACAATAAACAAATAGAGGGACTTTCCCATGGGGAGAGGGAAATTAGAGGAAAGGCAAGGAGTCATTTTAATTAATGCCCCTCATTTCTGTCTGACTTTAAACCTTGGACTGAAATCCCCATTTTTTAGCACTTGTTTTTGCTTTGTGAGCTCTCAGAGGGCACAGGCAGTGGAATTCAGAGCTGGGCAAGTGCAATACCAATTCTGGGGGGAAGAACATTTTTTTGGTGTTCACATGACGATAAACCATACAAAATGAATCCTCCCTCCCCCCAAACTGTTGCTAAATGGAATTTTCCTTCAGTGGAAGCTGGGACAGTTTATTTTCAAATATTGGAGAAATCCAGCATTTCTATGACTGTTGAGTCTGTCAGGGAATTTGAGAACTTTACTGTGATTCTGATTTCCTGAACATACCCACATGTCACCTACCTGTTTTTCAACACAAGGGTCACAGTCTGACCACGGTCCATAATCTCCCAGGAGGCAATTGATAGGACAAGTTTGCCAGTTACATTCTCTGGTCTCCCGCTTGGTGCAAAGCTGGTCGCAAAAGTTTTCCAGATAGTACTGATTCACAACGATTTGTCTGTAACAGTGAGGAAAAAGCTGCTTAGAATGAGTGTATTAATTGTGGCTCCAGCTCCATAAGAAAAAGATCATTGACTCAATTATAGTGAATACAAGGAAAGAAGGTTTTCATGGAAAATCAGGCAGTGTGGCATATGTGCAATTCTTACCACTTACTGGAACTCAGCACTGGGTCCATAATTTGTTGGGCCCTGTGCAAAATGGAAACGGGGGCGGGGGGGGGCTCACGTTCAAAGCTTATTAATAATTTCAAGAAAATGACTGCATTGCATTAAGCCAAGCACAGAGCCCTTCTCAGTGTGCGGTCCTGTGTGACTGCACAGGTCACACGTCCATGAAGCTGGCCCTGACTGAGTTCCTGGAAGGGACTGAAAGGGAAAGAAAAGGAAGAAGAAAGTTTCTGCAAATTGCTTAAAAGATGACAACACAGGGTGATAAATACAATGATTGAGATAGAGCCAGAGTGCCGTGGGCCCAAAGATTAAAGGAGAAAGTGACATGAGAGATACATTTTGAAAAATTCATGTGAATTTCCCAGGCAAGAAAGTGAAGGGCATTCAGAAGGAAGATCATGTGCAAAGATTAGAGGTGGAGGAGTATGACACGTCCATGAAGGAACTTGTGGGACGGACCTGAGAAGTGCATAATTGAGAGGGATGGAATATATTGTGGTACTTTATTTGGTAGGCAGTAGAGAGCTACTGAGGGACTCTTGAGTAGAGAAGTATTATAAACAAATCTGTTCTTACATCCTTCGTGGATGGTTTATTGGAACAGTCAGTTGGTGATTTAATGACACACGACATATGTAAAAATAGTTTTCTAAAATAGATCTCAAAAAAGTGCTGTAACAGTTAAAACACATTAAATATATGCCTTTTTCCTCCAAGTCATGTGTGCATCTTCACGGAATAGAAATATCTAACAGATTTAAAGAAACTGTGGGGGATGAGTAGTCTGAATTGATGAAAAGGCTGAATTATTAAATGTTATCAAGTAAACACAGTTTCTTGCCTTTTGGTCCATGACAACAATCAAGCTAATAGCTAGCAGTGCTCCTCAATTGAGGTCCTGTTAGACTCAGTTGAATGAGTAGAAAATTCTCTATAATTAACTCTCTAACTGTAGGCAAGCAGAGTTATGTGCTGATTGAAAAAAAGCCTGAGTAGTGATTCTAAGTAAGTTAGTCAACTGAAAATATTGCACAGATTCTTAATTAAATTTCTTTGAAACACCTCAGTTTTTATGGAGAACAAAAGTAGACTCCATTTCAACCTTATGTGGAGAAGACCTCAAATTCCATCTAAATTCATGAATTCTTTTCAAAATTAAAAAAAAAATTTTGCGGATTATACTCTGCAAAAATTATACTTTTAGATATATTTTTTCCCCATCGCTTAGTGTGGCACTTTTGATTTTGCTAACTCTGTCCTTGCGGTTTCACAGGGCACAGAGAAAAGCTACAAAGTCCACACCCACCTCTGTCTGGTCTGGGTTCCAGAATTGCAGGTTTTGGAGCAGCTTGACCACTGAGTCCATGGGTAATGATCACAGAAACAGGCTTGGCCCTTGTCAATCAGAGCACTCAGCAGGATGAAATATAAGACGGAGTGTCTGGCCATGCCTGGAGAGCCTCCAGACCCTGAAAAGAAATGATAGAAAACATACCAAACATCTGTGAGGTAAAACTTTACAGGTCATTCTCAGTGACAACCTCAAATATGATCTTAGAAAACATCTTGCCTTCCTTAAGGCAAAGTAACACCTGTAAATTCACATGCTTATGAGTATAAATGTTATTTCTAAAGATTTTTAGGGTGGACGTTCCCATAGTTACAAACCCCAGTACTAGTAAGTTTCTCTGAACTGTTGGTGATAGGCTACAAGACAAACTATGTAGTATATATTTGTATCTCATTTCATTCCTAAATGGAAATTTTTATATAATCTTATACTTTTCAAAATAACTGCTTATTGTGTGGACAGTGCCCTCAAGTACTACCTAGTACTACCTTTCCGTTTTTCATACTTTTCTGGGCCTGGGGAAGGACTTTGGAACCCTTCTTTTTGAAGCTCTATTTCCTTTTCTGGAACCTTGGAAGCTTGCTAAAGAGAGTTCACTGTCCAACTACCTCTACTTTTAGATTCATAGAAGTTAGAGCTGGAACGGATCTTTGAAACCTTCAGATTAAACTCCCTCATTTTATGAATGATGAGACTGAGGCTTAAGCAGGAACAATAAGGTTGAGACTACGTGACAAGTAACAGCCCAAGACTCCTCATTCTTGGGTGAGATGCATTCCTTCATTGAATTTCTAATAACGCTAACTAGTGTTCCTGGAGCATCTAGATGCTTGGAACTCCACTACCCAGAACACAAGAGGGTTTATTCAGATGTGGCTGAATGCCAGAGAAAACTTGGACCAGTGGTTCCTCACGTGCTGTGGAGCCTTGAGGATCTGTGTGTTATTGGATGGAAATTGCAAAACCGTTATCTGCCTTCCCAATATTGCCATTTTGATTTTTGTATCTCTAACAAAACACACAACATGGTTAAATATGTACAGAAAATGCTGCTGTAATTAGTATAGTAACTTCCATTTAAAGAAATATTAATAGAATGCCATTCACCTAATTTCTCTGTGTCTCAGTTTTATTATCCATAAAATAGGAATAATACTTTTACCTTCTTCATAAGACTTTTGTTAGGATTCAGTAAGAAGAAAATTCATGTAAAGTGCTTAGAACAATCCTTGGTATAGAATCATCACTCAATAAATATTAGTTTTTCAAAAGAGTAGTAACACTTGAGTGTTTCAAATTTAATTGTAGCTATCGGTCATGAATTTTTCAAAATTATGCACTCCGCAAGTTACAGCAAGAATCATGTGAAAATTGAAAATATGTTTTGATGTTAAATAAGACTATTCATGTTTAACATGATTTAGAAATATGGCTTTAGTTACTTTTCATCTTACAAATAAAATCAGATCCCTGACCATCTTTTTTGAAATTACAATTTCCCACCAGTGTTTCCTATCTTCCTTCACTGCTTTATTTTTCTCTGTTATTCATACCTTCCTAATATATAAATTACTATGTAATTTAAATAAGTATCTCCTCTTTCCTTTCTCCTTCTTCACTAGAATATGGACACCATGACAGTTGATCTTTTTTGTCTGTTTTGTTCATTTCAGCATTTAGAAGAATGAGAGCAAGCGTACCACGTAATGAATAAATGTTGTAGAATTGAGTCTAGGAAACAGTTTAGAAACGGGTTTTGATGAAATCTGAATAATGTAATTTAAGTCCGTAATTACAGCCACTTCTGTAATATTATTCTCAAAATTTCTGCCAGATTAAGGATATTTCATAGACTAGAAATGAACTTGTCTGTTCAGTTGTCATCCATTGTTTCAGCAAGAGTGATAGTTTGTAGCATAACTGGTTTATTTCTAGTTTGTTGTAATAGTTGATTGAAATAAAAAACTAGATCTCTTGAGATTCAAATTTATTTTTAGAACACTGTAATATATTTAGTCTGCCTCTTATTTATTTGATAATATTTATTGTGTTCTAAAATATATAGAAATGCATGAAGAAGAAAATTAAGATGATTTATTATCTAACCAACCAGAAAAATTCTGCTGACATTTAAAAAATACATATAATATATGCCTGCATTTGAAAATTTTAAAAAGAACGGAAAGAAAAATGTAACACCTGAGGTCTCTTCTACCTATAGCCAGAACCTCTTCCTACACATAATCAGTTTTCTCTTTTTATAGGTAGCAAATGGAGGGAAAATTCTTCCACACATCCCCTTACACATATACATGTATGCGTGTTCTTTAGATATATACACAAAAAAGAAGTATGATGTATATTACTCTGTACTTTGTTTTTCACTTCACAATATACTTTAAAGATATTTCCATATTAATAGAGGTATATCTACTTCATTTTTTTCCCCCTAGCATTCTTTTCTTAAAATTTTTATTTATTTATTTGGCTGCGTTGGGTCTTTGTTGCTGCACTTGGGCTTTCTCTAGTTGCGGCGAACAGGGGCTACTCTTTGGTGCGGTGCATGGTCTTCTCATTGCGGTGGCTTCTCTTGTTGCTGAGCACGGGCTCTAGGCACGCGGGCTTCAGTAGTTGCAGCACGCAGGCTCAGTAGTTGCAGCATGTGGGCCCTAGAGTGCACAGGCTTCAGTAGTTGTGGTGTGTGGGCTCAGTAGTTGTGGCACATGGGCTCAGTAGTGGGGGCTTACAGGCTCTAGAGCACAGGCTCAGTAGTTGTGGTGCAGGTGCTTAGTTGCTCCATGGCATGTGGGAATCTTCCTGGACCAGGGATTGAACCCATGTACCCTGCATTGGCAGGCATATTCTTAACCACTGTGCCACCAGGGAAGTCCTATCTACTTCATTATTTTTAATGACTGCATTGTTTTATACTGTATAGATGTATTATACTGAATTTAACCATTATTCTAACTGTAGACATTTAGTATACATACATAATGCAATAAACATCTTTATATTATCTCTTAGCATACTTTTGTAGTATATCCATGGGACCAACAAATATTCCTAGCAGTAGAATGGCTCAGTCAAATGATATGAATTTTAAAATGTTGATAGATTTTGCCAAATTGCCCTACTGAAATATGGCTCCCTCAAAAGTCTCAGAGGATGAGTTAAAATTATATTTTAATGTGGTTACTTTATGTTTTTTATTTGGATGAAAGGATACTTCAGTTAAAAAAATGTCTCCTCATTTTATAAATCTTCATTCAAGCCAAGAGTTTGAGATCAGATATAAGAATTGTTTCTCCAAAAAAAATTTTTTCTCCAATATGCTCAGAAGTTAGAGCATTTCTTCATAATAAATCAGTACGCATTTAAAATTTTTTTAAATTTTTAATTGAAGTATAGTTGAACTACAATGTTGTGTTAGTTTCTGGCATACAGCAAAGTGATTCAGTTATACATACATAACTGAATATATATATATATTTACTCTTTTTCAGATTCTTTTCCATTATGGTTTATTACAGGATATTGAGTATAGTTCCCTGGGCTATACAGTATGACCTTGTTGTCTATCTACTTTATATATAGTAGTTTGTATCTGCTAATCCCAAATTCCTAATTTATCCCTCACCTACCCTTTTTCCCCTTGGGTAACCATAAGTTTGTTTCTATGTCTGTAAGTCTGTTTCTGTTTTGTAAATAAGTTCATTTGTATCATATTTTAGATTCCACATATAAGTGATATCATAGGGTATTTGTCTTTCTCTTTCTGACTTACTTCACTTAGTATGTAAGTCAGTAAGCATTTTTAAACTGTCCTACAAGCTCAGAGAAAAATGCTAGAATAAAAGCAACTAAATCCACTGACATATGGCTGAATATACCCTTCAATTTAAAATGGAATTGACACACATTTGAGTATCCATTGAGTGAGATAAAAAGAAATAGAATTCATTATCATTGTCTGGGGATGGTAGAGAGAAACTGAAGATGCTCCCCATGATTTTTATCCAAGCTTTTTTTTTTTAAATTTTATTTATTTATTTATTTATTTATGGCTGTGTTTGGTCTTCTTTTCTGTGCGAGGGCTTTCTCTAGTTGCGGCAAGCGGGGGCCACTCTTCATCGCGGTGCACGGGCCCCTCACTATCGCAGTCTCTCTTGTTGCGGAGCACAGGCTCCAGACGCGCAGGCTCAGCAATTGTGGCTCACGGGCCTAGTTGCTCCGCGGCATGTGGGATCCTCCCAGACCAGGGCTCGAACCCGTGTGCCCTGCATTGGCAGGCAGATTCTCAACCACTGCGCCACCAGGGAAGCCCTATCCAAGCTTTTTTAGCCAACTCATAGATAAGCTGCTACGGCCCTAAGCTATTTCAATCATAAAAAAGAGAGGCTCCTTTAAAGACCACTGCACTTGCCTGCCAATTTTATTTCACTGGTATGTAACTCACCTTTTCTGGTTTTTTTCAGCAGCACAGAACCATAGACTTTGGGACAAAAGTGTCCGGAAATTAGGCTGTGATCAGACCAAATACATAATATGAGTCCTATACCCTATACATCAGACCCAAGTTGAGATTGAATGGTTTTCAACTGTCTTCAGGGCCCTTGGGAGCTGGGGCTCCTAAACAATGTGAAGTTTCCCTGTTAATCACTAGACAGACCACCACCCCATCCCCCCACCCCCAAATTGGGATCTTCTCATATAGGAACTGCTTCAGCAAGGAAACTTAAAAGAGGGGTTTTTGTTGTTGTTTGTTTTTCTTATTAAATTTTGAACAGAGAGATATTTTCCAGAGTAATTCAATTGTAGAGAAAACAAATTCTTAAAGTATTTTTTGGAATCAGCATGTAAACAATAGGTAGAAGTTGAATTACAGGAGATTATCAGTTCTCAATTCTCAGCAGACACTGTTTTAACTTCCAAAAACTTGAAAAATATAGGTGGATTTTATTCCAATTATAATCAAAAACTGCAAGAACAGAACTCATGTGAAATATTCTGATCTCTTCTTTGGCTATAGTATTCTGAGACAATTTGGAAAATGCTAAAATGAAGATGGTAATGCCAAAGCTTCTTATTTGAGGAGATGCTAATAAAAGAGCTAATTGGTAGCTTCTCTGTTTTTTTTTTTTTTTTAGAAATTTCATGTAATGTCTGAAACATTTATATTAACATATTTCCATACAAATAACCCAATGAAAGTTTAGTATTAGTTGTTTTGTTTGTTTGTTTTTTTATACTGCGGGTTCTTATTAGTCATCAATTTTATACACATCAGTGTATATATGTCAATCCCAATCACCCAATTCAGCACACCACCAACCCCACCCCCCCACAGCTTTCCCCCCTTGGTGTCCATATGTCTGTTCTCTGCATCTGTGTCTCAACTTCTGCCCTGCAAACCGGCTCATCTGTACCATTTTTCTAGGTTCCACATACATGCGTTAATATACGATATTTGTTTTTCTCTTTCTGACTTACTTCATTCTGTATGACAGTCTCTAGATCCATCTACGTCTCAACAAATGACTCAATTTCATTCCTTTTTATGGTAGCTTATCTTTTTATAACATTTTATTGTTATAAGGAAAAACTGTTTTATGTTAAAATGATAATTTTCATTCAAATAAAGAGAATTATTTCTTTTATTTTTTTATTAGCATAGCCCACCATCTAATATCAAATGTTTCCTTATTTATTAATTTTCAACATCTCTAGGCATTTTGGAGATATCTAAAATTTCATGCAGGCATTATACCCATTACCATACAATTTTCTTATAAACATGGAACAAAAAGAATGTTCAGTGCATAGAGGAAGATAGTTATGAAAAATCTTCCACTGCAGTAACATAGTAGAAGAGCACCAGTTCTGCAGTTTTCTCATAATTGTCATCCCCTCTTGAACTCTAAAAATTAGTGATCCCATTGAACCATTGAAGATGGCTTTTGTGAGCATTTGGAGAATTCTAGCACAGGATGAAATCCATTTTATTCTGACCTGTCACCTTCCCACGTCCTTGACTTACATGAATGATTTGTCCCTAAGGCAGTTCAGCACATCTTACCCGACAGGTTCAGAGGATGCTCTAGTTTGCCCCCAGCTGCAGGTTCTTCCTTTCCATCTTCTTGTAAATGTCTGAATCTCTTATTTCTTATTTTTTCCTTCCACACATGCCCTGGAAGCTCAAGAAATTATATTTACCACTGCTAGGGCAGGCTGGGGAGCTCTGGCACATGACTAGTCTTTGGCTAAAGGGTATGTTTGTTTTACTTTTAACTGTAGCTTAGCTCATAGAAAAACTTGATTTCACCAAGGCAGCTCTCTGGAAGGACACTTCTTTAAGAAATATAAATATTTTGGTTCTTTTGAGGATTAAGCAAAATAGTTATATCTTATATTAAAAGAAAGACAAATGGCTGTAAGCTCTTATGTTTTTTCATGCATGAAAGGGTAAGTTTGTTAGAAACATGATCTATGATTTTGAAATATTAAGAATACAAAGGAGATCATTATGTCACTCACCTTAAACAGAGTTTGTGGTATCCAGGGAACTAATCTGCAATGGCTAGGGAAACAATAGGTACTCACAGTGAAAAGGGTTTATAAGACAATCCAAACAAGTCTTTTTTCCCCATTGCTAACTAACACTAGATCATGTCCCAGAGATCTAACAACACCTAGAGTGCTGTTAAAATAAACATTCCCGAGAAACTCTGGACTTTGCAAATGATCACTTCAATCAGCAGTAACCCTGCAACTCTTCAGAGTGAGATATTGCACAGGGTCCTGATTTTTCAATGATTTTCCCATTCAAGGAATATTGTAATGGGTATTGCTACTGAAAAGTTTCTGACTTCATTTCGAAAACCTTTTAGAATAAATTGTTTAAAATTGCCTTCCCCTTTAGGAATTTGTCCATTTAATTGAAAAAATATAGATTTTTTTCTGATCATATAATATTTATTGAGAAAGATTTAGAAAATGTGGAAAAGTATGAAGAGGAAAAGTAAAATTATTTTTTATAAACAGGCAAAACCACTATTAATATTTGGAGTAAATACTTCCAGTCATATAATATGTACGTGTATGTGTCTCTCTCTGTAAGGATACACATTCAAAGGAAGGTGTATATATATATATAAAATATATAATACATGATATATAATTTTGTGACAGCATATATTTTTAAAAAGATTTAAATGCACAGAATTTATCACATCCCACAGTTTATAGAACCATATCGTCATTGGTCTGTGCAAGACCTTTTACTTTATTTCACTATTTTCCCCCATGATCTTGTTTCATTTCTTTTCCCAGATTAGTTATGTGTTAGTGTATTTCATGTTTGTCCTTACATATGATTATTTAGATATATGTGCTTATATCCTAAAAATACAAAGTATCATTTTCCATGTGTATTTTTGTAATTTACACAAATGGTATTTTGCTAAAAGTTTTATTTGATTTCTTACTTTCTTCATTCAACATTATGCTTCTGAGCCTTATTCAGTGTAAATCTACTGGAACACAGACATTCATTGTATCAACTACATTTTATTTATCCACTCCTTTAGCAGGTATTTTTGTTGGCTTCAGCTCTCTGTAGTTATAAACACAATTTGCTCTTTCCTTGTGAACCTGTGAGAAAATTCCTAAAGACTTCCAGGTTGCTCTTCAGAAAAACTATACACGTTTACACACTTACCAGCAGCCTATGTGGACTTCTTACTAGCATGTTTTGTTAGCCAACCTACTGATATTACCTCTGATGCATGTAAAGTGGTATCTCAGGATTGTTTAAGTAGCATGTCTCTGATCAGTAGTGAACTTCAGTATCCCATTCTCACCAGACAGTCTGGCTTTCTATCTGTGAATTAACAATTCATATTCTCTGATTATTTTCCTATTGAGCTCCTTTATACTTTTGTTGCCTGATTTTCAGGTGTGCCCCGTACATTCTAGATATTAGTGTCTTGTAAGATTTGGATTTTACAGATCTCTCGTCTCTCAGTCTGTCACCTATGTGTTAGTTTTATCTATGGTATCTTTGATTGATGAGAGAATATTAATTTTAATGTAATTTAATTTGTCTATTTTTCCCTAATAATTTTTGCTTTGGATAGTTTTTCTTTTGCTTAAGATATCATATTGTTTAAGAAATCTAAAGTCACAGATATAGTCCTAAATTTTCTTCAGTTAATCCTATAGTTTTGTATTTCAGAAATCCTCTTTAGTTCTCTATAGTTACACTGTATTTTAATAAATGGTATGAGGTAGAATAAAGTAAATGAAACAAAACCCCAAACACTTGTAGTTAATATCATAGTTAGTGGAAAAATATTGAACCTTTTCTTCCTAAGGCCAGAACGGAGATGCCCGTTATCACCACTTTTATTCAATACTGTACTGGAGATCTTACGCAGTGCAACAAGGAAAGGAAAAAAAGTATTATACTGAAAATAAAGTAAAGAAAATGGTATTACTTACAGACAGAATGATTGTGTACATAGAAAATCCAAAAAGAGTTACAGATACATATTAGAATTAACAAATGAATTTAGGAAGATTACTAGATACAACTTTATTACAGAAAAAATTATTTCTGTATCCCAGCAAAACCAAATAAAATATTTAATCTGGAAAGACTTAAAATAGCAATGGTCAAATGGGCTCTTTACGTCTAATGACAATTATGATTCTATGAAAGGTTCACAGTATACCTTGAGATTTGCTAATATGGGTAATTATGCTAAGGTGAAGTGAAACAAAATAGTGCAATAGAAAAAAAGGAAAAAAGAAAACTAGGGATTGAGAATGTGGAGACATATTTTACTCTTGATTCTGCAATAACCAGCTAGGTGACTTTTCACAAGTCACTTTACTTCATTGAAACTGTTTCCTTATTTGTAAAATAAATGTTTTTCAAACTTTTTTTCAAAACAGTAGAAAACTCCTTTAAAAATACTAATTATATCCTTAATATGGAAAATGGCTAAAACAAACATTCTTCAGAAAAATTAAACTTTCACCAAGTGGCGGGGAGTGATTATTTCAGTGGGTATAAAGATTCGTAGAAGCAGAGCAGGGAGGCAGTACTCCAAGATAACATGCTTTAACATGCATGGTAGTAACTTACCCAAGACCAAAGCAAGTCAGACCGAGAATACAGGTCTGTTTTCTTTCTCCTATACTGTACTGAGACTTTAAAGATTGAAAATTTCAGCTAGGAAGGAAGAGTGGTGCGCTGCAGACCTGTGTTGAAGACACTTGGGGCTGGGGTAGCAATTTCACCCATGAGTATCTGAGACAATAAAGATGAGAGAAAATATTTTAGGACTGAGCAAAAAAATATATCCTTTAAGTGTGTGTACTTCTTCTAGTTGGTTCTCTGAGTCCCTAAAATTTAAATACATTTTCCCTCAGGTTATGGTGTTTGGAGTTAAGGGAAAATGCTAAAAGTCAGACCCTGGAGAGGCAAGAGTCAGGAGCCAATAGGATGAGGCTAAATAGGGTTGTTAATTAATGTGGGCTATGAGAAAGACAGAGAAGTGAAAAGGTGTGTGTCATGGCACAGGAAAAACACAGGTGGAAACAGCTGAAGGCAGTATAGAGGAATTCTTGAGAGGGAGTGCAAACGTCTGTGGCCCAGAACTGACCTGGCATCAAAGGAGAATCTAGCATCTTTTGATACTAGATTAGAATCTAACATCCAAATACATCCAAATGATGTATTTGGATTCTCCATCTTGGGTCCTCATGAATGGTTAAATGACACATCCCACTCAGGATCCTTTTCTAGAGTAGGGATTGGCAAACTGCAGTCAGTGAGGCTAATCTAGCCTGATGCCTGTTTTGTAAGTAAAGTTTTATTGGAATAAAGTCACAGAATTAGTCATTGTCTATGGCTGGTTTTGCACTTCAACAGAAGGGTTGAGTAGTTCTAACAGAGACTATACAGCATGCAAAGCCAAAAATATTTACTATCTGGCCCTTTACAGAAAAAGTGAACCCTACAGCCCCAAAGGGAGAGATTTCTGGTCTGATCAATACAACCACAATATCCAGATGGCTTTGGGAAGCAGAAGTAGTCTTACTTGGGTCTGATAAATGGATGATTGTTCCAGAGCTAGGAACTGAATGCTTGTGTACAACTGTGTTCAGGTCTGCCTCTGGGTGAGAATATGAGTGCTCTGTAAACAATATTTGGATGCATGCTGCTGAGAAACAAAGCATACTATGAAGGTTGCCAGAGCTGTTTAAGCAATGGCAGACTTTCTAAAATGTTGGCTGGTGACATGGAATACCTTTTCGTACAAGACGCTCCATATTTTCATAATGTAGAAATTTGCTAGTGAGCTTAAAGGTAGACTGATCGGTAGAAAAGGCTTTAATTGTAAAGGAAGAGAAGGGTGTGGGAAGGACCCACAGGAGGAGGAGCCAGGACATGGAAAGTTAACATGGAGCAATTATCATTTTTCCAGAAGGAGAATATGTATTCTGTTAAAAATCTTTATGCCTGTCCTAATGATGACAGATTCACATCCAAATGGTATTTTCAGCCACGAAAATAACCCCAAACGTAAGATAACGATCAGTGGAAAGCTGCTGATTCTCTGAAGGCTTTTTCATATGCTAAATAGTCACATGCCAACTTATCATTATAGCAAAAATACTATAATTTCTCATTAGAGCCAAGACTAATGACCCCGTCTATTTCACAAGTCCTTTAGAGTGTACTTTGTCAGTCAATGTGTGCATCGATAAAGTGAAATTGCAAATTAAATTATTTCACTCGGGGAATCATAGATCAAAAGTCTCAAATGGAGAAAATAGAAGTTGGCTTTGGACCTCAGCCTGCCACGATCTTTTTCTCTTTTCCTTTGCTACTAAAATTATTAGAATAGTCTAAATTAACTGCATCTAATTTCTTACCATCTACTTCTTATTAACTTCACTACTTGCAATCTGGGTTATAAATACAACCAGCCTAAAGAACTATTCTTTCAATGACCATCAGTAACCCTCTAATTGCCAAACTGAATGACCACTTCTGAATCCTCTATTGGCTCCTGGACATGGTACAATACATCTTTTTCTCAGGAAATTTCTCCCTTTCCTCTCTTTATGATTCTCTTTCTACTCCCACCTGGAATTACATCCTCGGACTCTTTTCTTTCATAAGGCGTTTTATCTGCTTCCATGTCATTAACTATCACCTTTGTGTTGATTGCATCTTGTCCACCAGTCTCTGTATTCTAATATTCGTTCACTAATAGTATCCAAATAGAACATCCTATCACAATGGTGACATTGACATTCTCTCTCCCCCACTTCCTCTATTCTACTAGATGCTAAATTCTGTAACTGTTACCTCTGAAGTGTCTCTTGTCTATGCATTTCCCATCTTTTCTACCTCTTCACCATGTCTACAGCTACAGCTCCACCTCGAGCAACAATGAACTCATACCTTGAAGTTCGCATCAGTGGCTTAATTGGTCTCTGAGCCTTAGGACTCTTCCTCTAATTCCTTCTGAACTACTCTCTGCCAGGTTAGTCATTCTATAGCCCACCTCCCAGTGGCGCAACATGACTCAAAATCTCTATGTTGCTCTTTTCAAAAGACTGTTCTAATACCTAATTTTTAAAGCCCTGAGCAATTTGATCCTACATTACCTCTGTAGACTTATTTTCTCTCCTTTCATTCGTATTCTCCATCATCCAGCTATATTGGATAACTTGCTGTTCCTTCAAAATGGGGTACAGTTTCTCCTACCATTGTATTTCTTTCTTGAAACTTTTTTCCTCAATTCCAAATTCTGAAATATTAGTGTATTGTGCATCTGTTCTTCTAAGGCCATTCCAAATATGTTTCCCTCTTAAACGTTTCTACATTTTATAGACATTTTTGCCCTTAAGATCAGGTGCTATATGAGTCCTTCATCCTTTTTTGTAACCTCTTATATGAAACTCATTAGATATTGCCAGGTATTATGATTATTTGTATGTTATCTCCTAGTCTCTCTTACTCCATACAATATATTCAAAGCTCCTTAATGATGGGACCTGAATAATATTCATCTTTGTAATTGATTATCATAGAAGTTAATTCTTAATTGAGTTAAGTTGTCTGTACACAATGAGTTTGCAAGAAGATTGTTGAATTTTACATTATGCCTTTAGATACATGCCCTTAACTAAAATTCACCATGTATGTTCTCACTCTTTTGGCATAAGAAGCAACAATCTTTCCTGCAGCAAAGTGCTCCAAGAATTGTTTTTATTTACATGCTGAATTATTGAGTGATGCATAATGATGATACTAAATTGAATAAAACCTTTGGTGATTCTTTGGAACGTAAAAAAAAAAAAAAAAAAAAAAAATGAAATACTAGTTAGGCTCCTAATCTAAAACTGGTTTAACAGACTTGTTGTTGCCAAGGGGTGGCGGAGGGTTGGATTGGGAGTTTGGGATTAGCAGATACAAACTTTTATATATAGAATAGATAAAAAACAAGGTCCTCTTGCATAACCCAGGGAGCTATATTCTATATCTTGTAATAAACCATAATGGAAAAGAATATGAAAAAGAATAAAAAAAAACTGGTTTAACATATAGATATCTATGTAATAGATATGTATTTTAAGATAAAACAACTCAAACCTCTGCAAGCTTTTGCCCCTTCTAGGATTATAGAGAAACCTGGATTAGATTTCAATGCAGGGCCTTCTGGAAAAGGGCAACAAAAAAAGCTGATTGAGATCAAGCAGGTCTTGCCTAAGCTTCTGGGTCAGCTTCCTAGTTTTCTTCTTGACCTCTAGTTGCCCCATGAGTCTTTACCACTGTTACCAAGATAATTTTCTGTCTTATTCAGTTTGGGCTGCTGAAACAAAAAAACCATGGGCTGGGTGACTTATCAACAACCGAAATTTATTCCCCACAATCCTGGAGGAAAGTCCAAAATCAAGGTGCCGGCAGACTGAGTGTCTGATGAGAGCCCACTTCCTGGTTCATAGGTCGCCGTCTTCTCTCTATAACCTCACATAGTAGAAAGGGCAAGAGAGCTCTCTGAGATCTCTCATAAAGGCACTAATCCCATTCGTGATGGCTCTATTCTTATGACCTAATCCCCTCCCAGAGGCTCCACCTACAAATACCATCACATTGGGGATTAGGTTTCAACATATGAATTTTGTGGGGACACAAACATTCAATCTACAGCATTTTCCTAAAGCTCCACTATGACGAAAATAACAATCTAATATTTGAGTACCATTTTATGGCTTGCAAGATACTTTTCAAAGTACCATAAGAGTAATATTATCTATTCACTTATTCCAGTCAATCCATAAATATTCACTGGGCACCTGTTATATGCCAGACATTATGTTGAGACTTAAAAAGATGAATAAGTTTGGTTAATTCTTTCAAGAACTTTAGTTGAAGGAAAATGATAGTTGGTTAGAAAAAAAGGAATATGAGGAGTACGGAAAATTATAAGAAACCTGTCACAGAAATCATAATCTCCCTTGCACGTGCATTCACTTTTTCTCTTGTCTTTAAGTCATATACACTATAATTACCACTATTATTATTATCTAAAGCCTTTTATTCACTCATTCAGCAAAAATTTACTGCAAGGCATTATTCTAGGCACTTGAACAGTGAACAAATCAGAAAAAAATATCCTGCCTTCATGAAATTTGCCATCTATTATGCAGAGGATAGAGAAAAAAACCAAAATATATATGCAAATTATATAGCTTTTTAGAAGGATTTATTTAATATTTATTAAAATATTGTAACTTCAAAAAATGCAGGTCATTCTCTCTGCCACTATTTTCTCCTGCTCCTATGCTTACTTGGAGAAAATCTGTCCATTCTTATCTCAGAGTATCAAATTCTCTGGGGCCTACTGAGTTGGCTGCCGGTCTCATAATTCTGCCTCTTAGACACGGCTGATGGGCTAGGATTGCGCATGAGTCAATTGGATTTCACGTACCAAGGCTGGGGATTGAGACTCAGAAACTCTAATTAGATATAATGGGAAGCTTACTTAAGTCATATGCAAATAGAAGCAAGGAGGTCTTTCTGCAGAGATGCAGAGAGTAAGAAAAATGAAGTGGGAACTTGAAAAAGTGAGCCCAGGGAGTGTAAATGTTGTCTGTCATGAGGCTCAGCACTTCCTTCCCTTGAATTCCATAAAGTACTCCTCTTCCTTTCAATAAATTATATATTTTTTTGCTTATGATACTTTGAACATATTTTTTGTTACTTACAAACAAGTGATCCTTAACTAAGATAAATTTTGTGATTTTCAAACAATTGCAATTTCCAGCAATTTCAAAAAAGATATTTGAACAACTATCTGATGTACACTGCACAATCAGAATGAACCCTGTCCCGTTCATCCAAGCCATGTATCCCAGTTGATGTCAGCCCTGAGCTCTGTCCACAATTAAGTCAATGGTGCATATTGCCTGCTTTCTACAACCACCAGCATTGTAGAAATTAATAAATCCGTTAAATATTTACTAAAAATGATTTACTCTATTTCCTAGGGCAGCGTGGAAAGAGGAAGCTAGAAATTGGATAGCTTCCTTCAGGTAGAGCTATCTAGGCTCAACCTACAAGGTGGAAGGGAAGAGGCTAAGAAAGAAAGGCCATCCAAAATTCGGGTATGGCTGTTGAGAGAGCTGAGTGGGCTGTATTGAACACTGTTTATCTTCAAGGTTGTGAGTAGCTAATGATTAAGGCAATAATAACGAAGAAAGATGTGAGGTCCTTGAGATAGTTCTGACAAAGTGCTTTGAGGGAATATTTTTATTCTGAACACTGACGCTGTGGAAAATTACTGAAAAGCTAATGGTAGCATCGATGTGATCCTCTGGGCATAGGGCAATAGCTGAAGCATGGAACAAAGAAAGAAATAAGTCCAGGTAAGAGATCATTGGGATCACTTGTCTAAGTTTGAGGCTGCGAGGCAAAGGAAGAAATACTGTGCTGGGGCCTGTATAAACAGTTCCAATTTTTAACAACAGCCTAAGATAAAAGGCAATGAGAGACAGAGCACATCCTCTCTTTGAGATCTGGATCACACAAATAAATATCAATTTTCTTCAAGATCTTTAAGGGAGAAGTTGTTTTAATCAAGTGCTTGGAAGTCTAAAAAGGCCATTAACAGGACATACACAGTGTTTTACCCCAGCAGTGGAAGACAGCAGTTCCTGATTGCCCTTCTACATATCACTAGGTCTGTGGCCAAAGCAGAGAGGAAAATGAAAGAAGTGGAATGAATTGAAGTGTTTAGGGAGATGTTGTGTGTCTGAGTCCAATTACCAATGTTGTGGCTGGACCAGCCTTGTGGATCTTATTATGACTGAAAGATGCCCTTCAGCAATAACCATCAGGAAACTTTGAAAAAATAAAGGTTTATTACTTACAGAAACTGGAAATCTCACAGCACCACACCTGGAGCCACACAGTGAGGTCTTGGGTAGAGAGAGAGTGCAAGAGTGAGTGACCAAGCACCTGGGGTTCTTCTTTTATTGGGGTCAAGGGTAGGGGCCTAAGGTTTCCCCGGCTCACTCTTTATTGGTGAATTTAAAACATAAGAGGGGGAGTTTAAAGTTTGGGGAGGGAAAAACAGTGGCCCAAAACAAAGGCAGCTCAGTGGGGAAGGTGACCTGCCTCTTTATCTAGTCATGTGACTGGCAATGTGTTTATTCAAGATAGCTGTCTTTGAAGTGGATGACTTTTGCAGTGGATGCCTTGGCAATCAAAGCTTCAGTCAGGCACCTGCATTACAAAAAAGAAAGAAAAAATGGACAAAAAACCCCCCACAACTGTCAGGGTTTGCACTACAGGAGGTCACTTTTTAAAATAACTAAACTCTGATGAATACTTGTATTTTTTTTAATAGATAATGACAAAAGACAGTCTTACAGTGATAAAAAAACTCAACTTCTTTTGACATGGGATACTATGTGATACAAAGACAAGGAAGTTTCTTAAACACTTGAGAAAGTGAAACTGATCATTTAGCTGTGTTTATTCTATGACTCAATAAAAAGCCACTCTTTCTTACCAGTCTATCAAAATTTGATTTTAAGAGGGTTGAGGTTGATAATGAAGTCAAATTATTTCCAAACCCATCCGTAATTTGGAAGTATTTTAAAAAGCCTGTTTCCAGGTTCATTTTGAAAATATTCCTGGAGTGCCACCTATATGTTAGGGAATGGGTTCAACCCTGAATATGATTGTAACTAAAACAGATATTGCTCTCATGTGCTTACTTATAGTATACTAGGCAAAACTGACATTAAAAAAAAAATAAACACACACACACAAAGTATATAACAACTTAAAGTATATAATTTTTTAAAGTAATAACTTTAAAAGTATACAATGAAATATGAAAAGTGCCATAAAAATGATAGTGTGCTATGAGAAAGTATAAAGGGTCCGGAATTTAGATTTGGAGGCCAAGAAAGGATGGAGGATGAACATTTGAGCTAAGATGTATTAGATGAATAAGGGTTTAGTAAGTAGAATGGAGGGAGACAGATAAAAAGTGGGTGTTTCTTCAAGCTAGAAAAGGTGTTGAAAGCTTCACTGTGACAGCCCTCTTTTTTTTTTTCTCCAGCTTTATTGAGATATAATTGACAAAACTGTAAGATATTTTAAGTGTATATTGTGGGGATTTGATGATATAAGCACACATTGCAAAAGGATTCTCACCATACATGAACCCCAATGTTCATAGCAGCCCCATTTACAATAGCCAAGGCATGGAAGTAACCCAAGTGTCCATCAACAGATGATTGGTTTAAGAAAATGTGAGAGATATATATATATATAATATATATATATTCCATCATATATATTATATATATATATGATGGAATATTACTCAGCCATAAAAAAGAATAAAATATTGACATTTGCAGCATCATGGATAGACCTAGAGAATATCATACTAAGTGAAGTAAGTCAGAGAAAGACAAATATTATATGATATCACTTATATGTGGAATCTAAAAAGTAATACACATGAATCTATATACAAAACAGAAACAGACTCACAGACATAGAAAATAAACTCATAGTTATCAAAGGGGAAAGGGGGGAAGGATAAATTAGAAATATGGGGTTAACAGATACAAACTAATACACATAAAATAGATAAGCAACAAGAATTTACTATTTATGTGACACAGGGAACTATATTCACTATCTTATAATAACCTATAATGGAAAAGAATCTGAAAATATATATGTAGCTGAATCACTTTGCTGTACACCTGAAAGTAACACAATGTTGTAAATCAACTATACTTCAATTAAAAAAAAAAAAAGAGTCCAAAGACCATTGCATTGGCTTCACTATTTCTGTGAATGGTCAGCACTGACCTTAAAAAAAAAAAAGATTCTCACCATCTAGCTAATTAACACATCCACCACCTCATATATTTCTTTTTTTCTTTTTTGGTAAGAACATTTAAGTTCTACTCTCTTAGCAAATTTCAATTATAATCATATAATACAGTGTTATCAACTATAGTCACCATGTTTTAGACCACATCCTCAGGCCTTATTCATCTTACAGCTGAAAGTTTGTACCCTTTTATTGACCTCTCCCTAATTTCCCCACACCCCCAGCTCCTAGCAACCACTTTTCTACTCTCTGTTTCTAAGAGTTTGACTTTTTTTTTTTAAACAGTCCACATATAAGAGATACTATACAGTATCTGTCTTTCTTTGTCTGGCTTATTTCATTTGCATAATGCCTTCCTTCAAGGGTCATCCATGTGTGCAAATGATGGGATTTCCTTCTTTCTCATGGCTAAATAATATTCCATTATATATATACACCATGTTGTCTTTGTCCATTCATCCATTGATGGACATGGGTTGTTTCCATATCTCGGCTATTGTAAATAAAGCTGCAGTGAACATGGGAGTATAGGTATTTTTTTGATATCCTATTTTAATTTCCCTTGGATATAAACCCAGGCATGAGATTGCTGGATCAGGCAGTAAGTTCTATTTTTAATTTTTTGAGGAACCTCTCTTCTGTTTTCCGTAATGGCTGCACCAATTTACATTCCCACCAACTGTGCACAAAGGTTCCCTTTCTCGACATACTTGTCAACATTTATCTCAGCTTTTTGATGATAAGTCATTCTGATTAGTGTGAGGTGATATCTTATTGCGGTTTTGATTGGCACTTCCCTTATGCTTAGTGATGTTGAGCACTATTTCATGTACATGTTAGCCATTTGTACAGCCCTCATCTTTATGCAGGTAAAGTATTATTAATAAAGGAGAATCTAAGGCCGTGTGTACTTTAGCAATTAGCCAAGTTAATGTAACAAATATATGGTGAAAAAGGAATTAGGGGTTGTCTGTTCTTTGGTAGAACTTGTTTTACTTTGTTCATTATTATCTTACAGTATTCCCATGGCCACTCCAAATCATTCTGTTATGCTTATTTATTTATTTATTTTTGGCTATGTTGGGTCTTCGTTGCTGCACGTGGGCTTTCTCTAGCTGCGGTGAGCGGGAGCTACTCTTTGTTGCGGTGCGCAGGCTTCTCATTGCGGTGGCTTCTCTTGATGTGGAGCATGGGCTCTAGGCACGCAGGCTTCAGTAGCTGTGGCACGTGGGCTCAGTAGTTGTGGCTCGCAGGCTCTAGAGCACAGGCTCAGTAGTTGTGACACACGGGCTTAGTTGCTCGGCGGGGATCTTCCCGGACCAGGGCTCGAACCCGTGTCCCCTGCATTGGCAGGCGGATTCTTAACCACTGCGCCACCAGGGAAGTCCCTGTTATGTTTCTTTTCCTTGAACAGACTTACTAATGTTTTGAGTGTAATTAGAACAGAGTTCCTTTGATAAACTAGATTTTTTTTTAAAAGACCAATGATCTAATAAGCATTCTTGAAAGTTTGGTTTTAATATTTTATTAAAATATCTTCTTTATTTTATTAAAGTGATCTATTTATACAGTTAAAAAAAATAGAAAAGTTTTAAGACAGCAAACCAAAGCCAGTATTTCACCATTTCCCATGTTTTCAGTCTTCTCTCCAGTACCAGTCACTTTCAAACTAGAACTTGTAGGGCAGCAAAATTTGCCACTCCAAAATGTGTCTCTTTGGCACAAGAATTAATTTAGGCTGATTATTCTTAAGCAACTGAAGATTCAGGAAGTTTTTTTTTAACTTTCCCTTTAGCAGCCTAAAAGAATTTAGACAGAGAAACTAGAAAGGTAAAGGAAAATTTCCTCCTCTCTGACAGCATAACTGGCGGCATTCAACTTCAGTGGCTGGACGCTACTCACCCTGAGGCCGCTGCAGCTAATCCATCCTGGAACAACCGACAAAAGTCAGCAGAAGGTAAGAATTCTTACCATGTCAGTCAACCTCCTGGATCTCTGCCTTCAGGGTCTTTTGGAAATGAACCTTTTCTCTTTCTAAAATTAGATTAGCAGGAGAAAATATTTGTGGAGTTAGTTCCTTGGACTTAGCGACCTTTGGTGATCCTTTTCTTCCCAGAGATATCACTGTTTTGCTTTGTCTCTCTTTTCTCTGTGTCATTTGTCATAAGGAGGAAAACCTTTGTTCTGATTAGGTTTTCCTTTTATCTTTTGCTATGTCTTGAGTGCTTGGCCTTATGACCAGCGAGAATATTCTTTTTGGTCTCCACCATCTGGAAGGTGCATGTACCAGTGTGCATTTGGTGGTCAGTCAAATAGACTGGGATTCCAAGCAACTATGGCTAATTGGTCAGAAGCACAGGTAACAACCTGGGCTTGCAACTGGCATTCTTTGTCTGGCTCTGCCAACTCTCAGGGGAGTTTGTCATAGGGGGTCCCAGTTCATAAGTTACATTTGTAGTCTCAACCTTCATTGCTTTCTTAGTGCTGGCACTTCTTACTGCTTATACAACAAAGGACTTTGCTATCCTAGACTGTCTTTGAGAGTGAGCTTTCTTGATTTTGTGAGGTCTGCATATTTTGAACTCTCTTGTGGGGATGCCTCCTGCATCCATGGTTAAGTCATAAAAGACTTACTGATTTGAGTCAATATTGAGATCCTACCCATCAATGGCCAGTTGATGGGTCTTTTAAACTGGAAAAACTTCTAAATTTGTAAATCTTTAGAGAGCTCTTATTTTAAATAGCTGTTTTATTGGTACCTATGGAAAGACCAAGTTAAAATGTGGATACAAGGAAATATAATGGCTAACCTTAAGAACTTCCTTAAAAAATGGTTTGGGAAGCCTTATCAAATTTGGTGTTTCGGCTTCCCCTCACGGGTCTTATAGACACTAGTAAAAACATTAGGTTTATTAACAATGGAATGGGAAGAAGCCAAGAGGAAAGTCAAGGGACTCTTCCCAACAAGGCAGAAAACTTTAAAGGGTTCTTAAGAAATGAGGTAAATAAAGCAGATATTGAAAGAGGAACAAAGAGGAATCAGAAAGGGAAGAGTCACAGGACTTGTCCCAGCAGGGTGGAAATCTTTAGAAGCTTATTAAGAAATGGGACAAATAAAACAGACATTGATGGGTTTAAAACAAAGTTTTTAATTCAGCACTACCTACAGTTGAGTGGGCCAAAGGACCCCCTGCAGTTCCCCCATTATTAAATGGCCCCCAACAATTACACTCTATTTACTTCAGTTTGCAGAAATTTAAAAAGCCAGAAGACAAAAAATTACAATGAGAAACCTGATCGATAATCACTTGGGGCAACAGTTAAGCCAATTAATCACATTAAAAATTGACAAAAAGACCAGGATCCCTTGGCTCGATGCCTCACTGGGTACCCAAAGCATATTACATAGAAATGGAAAAAACGACTGGGAGATGGAGAGAAGTTTCTGAGACTCCTTGAAGTGAGAGCCCCACAAGCTGTGGTACCAAAACCCACTGGTAGGACCCTGACTTGGGCTACAATTAGATGGAGAAAATGTAAAAGTGCAAAGCTTGACAGGATTGTAAATGTTGGAAAGGTTGAGCAATGTTATTTGAAGAGGTTATGTCAAAATTGCCTGAGTGTTTTCTGGAAATGTATGATATATCTGGCCAGGAGTGCTTCCCCTACCCAGAACTGTAAGACCAAGACTTATTGATGAGGTCCTAGTGGAGGCTATGGTTAGAAGTATAAGAGTTGATGAAATAGAGGTAAAAGTTTGTAGGAAAATTGGTGTATTTGAATGGGCTTTATGTAAAGTGGTTACATTTGTTTCACCAGATTGTATTGTGGAATAGACATTGTGTCTCACTGGGGAAACTTTCCTCTGCCTAGTGTTGCAAAACAGGGCATGTAAACCTGTTCTTTGGGCAATGTTAACTGAACATGCTAACGGGGGCCAATAGCCTGAGCCCACACAATGTGAAATGGAAGCTGATGGCCAGTATTCAAGGGCTAACAGAAACAACAGTCTTTGTCTTGCAAACCTCTACAAAATCAGAAATGTAAACATAACCCACAATCACCTGAGACTGAGCCCAGTTAATTCAATTGGTAGAACCTGAAAGCAAAGGAAAAAAATTTAAAAAAAAGAAAAGAGGCTTTAAAAAAATATCTTATTTGTTTTTGGCTGCGTTGGGTCTTCGTTGCTGTGCACGGGCTTTCCCTAGTTTTGGCAAGCAGCGGCTACTCTTCGTTGTGATGCGCGGGTTTCCTCATTGCAGTGGCTTCTCTTGTTGCAGAGCACGGGCTCCAGTAGTTGCAGCTCACGGGCTCCAGTAGTTGCAGCTCGCGGGCTCTAGAGCGCAGGCTCAGTAGTTGTGGCTCACGGGGTTAGTTGCTCCGCAGCATGTGGGATCTTCCTAGACCAGGGCTTGAACCCATGTACCCTACACTGGCAGGCGGATTCTTAACCACTGCGCCACCAGCGAAGTCCCAGAAAAGAGGCTTTTTTCAAAGTACAAACTGCTGGGAAGTCTCCCTCACCCAAAATCTAATTTACGGACTCTTTAATTAAGATTGTTTGTCAAGGGCAAATACAGATCTTAGACGTCTTCTCCACAAAGACATTATAGATTTTTTTTTTTCACTTTTGGATAGTATCGTCACAATTAATTGATAAAAAGAGCTCTATTTAATTGGTTAAAGCAAACAAGTGCTTATCTAAAAATTCTCAAAAATATAATAGAAAATAATCCAAATATTTTTTCAAGTTCACATGATCTAGGATTAATCTTTAGTAAATAAACACAAGTTTAATGTTATCGGTTTAATTAAAACAGGCATGTCTTTAGAGTTATCAGCACTAAATATAAAACTTTTATTTTCTCTCGGTTTACAAAAAGTCAAATAAATTCATGTTATCTGTTACAAAATTTGTCAGCAAGAAAAATAGTTTGGCATGGTGGCTGACTTTGTCTAATGTTTCATGAAGTTTTCATGAGTACTTTAAACAAAATTGTTGAGAATAAGGGATTTAGATAGAGGTGAGTGAGATAAGACTTAAAAATATCTTCCAATACTTTTTGGTAACTTAAAACTTTAGAGATTTGCTAAGTTAACTTAAATGATAGGAATTCATTGAATGTCTAGATTATTTCCAAATAAGATAATTATAGCTGAATAATAATTCTGAAACATTTATTGTTAAACCAGTCTATGTTTACCTACTTTTGTTTTCTTATTACAGAAAAGCTAAAGATATTTGGGTCTTTTAGTAAATATGTTGTACCACATTGAAAAAAAATTATGCTGTGAGGACATGTTTTCTAGAAATTATGAAGTGTAGTCATAAGTTTGTCAGTCAAAAAATACTTGTATAACAGTCACAATTGCTTACTTCTTAGTTTTCACTAGAAATTAAGGTGTCTAAAGGTTAAGAATTATAATTAACATATGTAATTAAAACTACTAAAATTAGTAAGGAAAAAGCATCTTTGTATGCAAGGAAATTTTTTAAAAAGTAGAAAGAATGGAACTGCATTTTGTTCAGGAAAAAGGAAGTAATTTTTTCCTAAACAGATGTAAGAGAGAGAGAAAGGGAAAGAGAGAGAGAGAGAGAGAGAGAGAGAGAGAGAGAAAACATAGGAGGAAATCTGAATGTAAAAAAGAAGTTTTATAGAAAAGGAACCCAGAGAAAAGAGTTTTGTGTGTGGTCAGTACTGCCTAAGATTAGATTGAATTTAACTGAGTAAATAAATTTTATTCATTTATTTATTAAGTGAATGAATTTTAATATTAAAAGTAAACTGGCATAAAACTAGAATTTGGTTTTCTTTCTCTGGTTAGAGGATGGTTTTCTTGAACAACCGATCTGCTTTTGAGAACAGTTTGTAAAAGTTTCTTTACCCTTTAAGTAATAATTTGTTGTAACTTTCTGTATTTGCTTTTGAAATCTTTTATTGTCACTTTAAGTGGGTAACTAAGTATTGTTTCACAGAGACCTATGATCTTATTTAACTAAGTGTTTTAAAACCTTTTGATATCTTTGACAAACTTCTCCCAACAAATTCTAAATGAAGTCCTTTTGACCTCTAGCTAACTTTGGGATTCTTCAGAGGGCCCCTGAAAAATCTGAGAGAGACGTTAACTACACTTATTTGGCATGTAGAATTATATGGGAAACATTGTCAAATAAGTGACGATAAGCCGTCTTAGGTTATATTTTATTGGTAAATGCTATTAATATAAGTGTTCTAAAAATTATAGGCAATTCCTAAAAATCTGATGTGTCCTGGTAAAATTTTATGTCGTAATTTCAGTTATCTTAAATATTATGTGTCACAGAAATAACCAAATTTATTTATCAATTGCATTATAATTTATCAGATATTTAATCATGCCATTTTATGTCTTTTGTCATTTATAGACAGTTATTTTACTCTGATGCTTTTGCAAAAATTCTTCATTTTCAAGAAAATTCATAGAAAGGTTTCTGATAACTTTCAGATCATACCATTAACCTGAGTAATAAATTATAAAACTCTAATGGAAAACCTGATGGCTTCATAAAACTGCTAACAAAAGGTCAAAATTAACAAGAATTAATTACATAGGACTGAATGAACTGATGAATATGATTATGATTTTTATGACTTTTTGTCTTTTTGTCTGGTATTTTAATATTTGTTCCACTTACAAATAAACTTTTCCTCTCAAGCTAACTAAGATTTCAGCAATTTGGTAAATTATACTTTTGTAAGCAGAATTGAAGCATTTATCTTTTTCTCCTTATCCGATCCCTCCAGAATTTGGAGACTCTTAGTAAGCGTTCTGATTTTCATGGCAATATAGTTATTTACATATGTTCACTAAAAAATCTGTTCTCCTTGTAATAGGACACAATTGGAAACATTCGTTATATTACCAAAACTTTGACTGGAATGTCATATTTGAGAATGTGCTTAGAATCAGATATAACCAAACACCTTTAAGGAACTAAGATTAACGTTATGAAGCCATAAAACCCCTTGGAAAAAGAGCCTGGTACCTTACTTACAGGGCTCCCAGAAGCCTCACCAGGTGAGTATGAAGGTCACTTCCTGTCAGGCATAAGAACCTCAAGATATTTTGGGGATCTTAAGAAGGGAAGAATTCACCCAAATTTATAGGTATCAGAGGCTAAGTCTGATGGGAAATATTTACCTTGGCTTCTTAGCTTGAAAGGCTATTAAAAATTCAGTCTGGAGATTCCTTATGAAAAGTTTCAGAAAAACAGACTTAAGAGAGCCTATATGGTCAATTGCTATAATTGCTGGACTTAATGTAAATAAGGCCAAGTTTAACGAAACTAAACTTGTTTTTCAAACAAATCAGTCTTATTTTGGCTATCTTTGATAGAAATGAGGTGATTTTAGAGAGAAAAAATATGTTTCAATATAAACTATAACACACTCTTGTGGACCTTAGATTCTAGTCCTGTTACTTATTTTTAAGTTTTTTTTTTCCACCTGTAAACTGGACTGGATCCTGAATTCTTCTAGTTTCCTCAAATATTTGACTACAACTCTCTAAACTTACATTTTCAGTTTTTTCCCTGATTTTGGCTTTGAATCATTGAGAACTAAAGCCGCCCTTTTCCTGAAGCCCTGCAGACTGAAGCTGAACAACTTGATATAAACTTAAGAGGGACAACCGCAATAGCCCATGTTTAGACAATCTTCATGCCTGTTGTGTAAGCCACTTAGAAAATTTATCTCAACATTCAATGACATCATCAGAGACATTTCTAACTGCAGAAGATACTTTGACACTGACATCTAGAAATCTTCTTGACTTCCTGCCCCCTAGGCTAAGAAACTGGTTTATAATTTCCTCTGAATATTAACATTTGTGGGGTTTTTTTTGTTTGTTTTTTTGGTCTCCATAGAAATGTCTGTTATTAAATACCTGATTCCTGTATCTTGTAGGCATAACTTTGAGAGCCCACCAGCATCACCTCCTCCTGAAATGAATTTAACTGGACTAACCTATTGTCAGGACTATGAAACTGGTTCAGTGAGATGGAGCAATCTATTAACTCAGCTCCTGGACTGTGAAACTTCGCTAAGAAATCGGCACTGTAGAGGAGCATAATTTGCCACCCCAAAATGTGTCTCTTTGGCAAGAGGATTAATTTAGGTTGATTATTTTTAAGAAACAGAAGATTCGGGAAGTTTTTCTTGTTACCTTCCCTTTCATTGCCTAAAGAATTTTAGATAAAGGGCCTGTTCCCAGAATAGAGCTATCACTAGATATATCTGGAAAGACTATGGGCTAGGTGTGGTGGGCAGACTCTGCAGGGCCTAGAGAGCAGAGTCTACTCAATGTGCCATTATCTCTTCATGGCCAAGCAAACATTTTTTTTAGCCAAACATTTGCTTTTCCTTCCTCATGTGAATTGCTTTCCTCCCCTTTGAAGTTCCAAACCACTACCCTCAATATCCATTTTTAAAAAAATAAATTTATTTATTTATTTTTGGCTGCATTGGGTCTTCGTTGCTGTGTGTGGGCTTTCTCTAGTTGTGTCGAGCGGGCGCTACTCTTTGTTGTGGTGTGTGGGCTTCTCATTGCGGTGGCTTCTCTTGTTGCAGAGCAGGGCTCTAGGGCACACGGGCTTCAGTAGTTGTGGCTTGTGGGCTCAGGAGTTGCGGCTTGTGGCCCTAGAGCGCAGGCTCAGTAGTTGTAGCACATGGGCTTAGTTGCTCCGCGGCATGTGGGATCTTACCAGACCAGGGTCTGAACCCGTGTCCCCTGCATTGGCAGGCGGACTCTTAACCACTGCGCCACCAGGAAAGCCCTCAATACCCATTTTTGTCTTTAGCTGAAGATGTTATTTAAGGTGAAGGTTTTGTGTGTGTGTATTCGAATAAAACTTTATTTACGAAAACAGAATTTGGCCATAAAAACATCCAGATCCCATGGGAACCACTTTCCTATAATGAACACTCTATTCCCTAAAGGTTGGACATTAATGGACTTGATAAATTCAGCCAGACATGTTTTGTTGGGTCAAAAATTGGGCAAGGCATATATATTCATTCCTCACAGCTCCGTCACTACTTACTGAGCACCCTTCCCTCCCCGCTAACTAATTTCCATCATGTTACAAGCCTGACCCATGCAAGACTCTGAATTGACATCCTGAACTTATAGTACAACTACTTCCCAGGGATGTGGCCCATATCCATACCTGTGAATCTGTAACCACAACACAGGCTCCTCAAGAGCAAGCCCATGACTTTCAATTCTTAAGGTGAAGCTTTTGGTCATTTTGGTGAGTTACTCAGTTTTCCTGTATCTCTCTCATGTATGCATGTTATTAAGCTTTTGTTTGATTTTCTCCTGTTAATCTTTTTAAAGTCAATTGAATTCAGAACAGTCAGAATAACCTAGAAGGGTAAAGAAAAGTTTTTCCTCTCCAACAAGCTGTTTTGTCTTTTCGTTTTGTTTTCTAATCTCTGTATTTCTTAGTACTAGTCCCATATGACTGCATTTATCCCAATCCCAGGCATTTACACTATAGTCTTCATGTAAACTCCATAATACACTGTTAGAATTTTTACTTTAAACTATGCATTCACTACAAGAATGACATTGTTCTCAAGAGGATGAAAATTGGTTGTTGGTGAAGGTAGTGAAAAATTCTTGGCTATTACAATAGTCTATGGCATTGTAAAAATTTACCCAACAGAACCTTATTCCTTAGAATTTAATTTCTCTTGTTGGGTTTGTTGGGTTTCATGAACAGTGTTGACATTGAGTTCAAAGAAGATACACAAAATGTTTACAAGATCAGTGCTAAGAAACTGTGGTGAGTAGATTGCTTCTTTTCTTCAATTGTTTGGTTTATCTCAAGGCATATTGCAAGAAGTGGTCTTCTTGTGTCTATTGGCTGCCATTGAATCATTGTTTGATCCTCAGTGTTTTTGTGCTTGACTTGGGCTCTGAGAATTAAATAAAAATTGTTTGCATTTTTTTTTTGAGGCAAGTAATATGACTTTATTCGGAAAGCCTGCAGACCGAGAAGATGGCGGGCTAGTGTCCCCAAAAAACCATCTTATCTGGGTCTGGTTGCCAGTTTCTTTTATAGAATCAGAGAGGGAGAGGTGGTGAGGAAGTAAAGTAAAAAGGGCTATCAGTCTTGCAAAACATCTCCTGGAAAGGCCAGCGTCGGGGAGGGGATGTGTTAACTTCTTCTTTCTTGCAGCCATTCACAGGTGGGCAGGGTTTTTTGCATTTTATTTTATTCAGTTCTATAAAAATTATTTAACCTATCATGTCAAGGGCTAAAAAGAAAAAAAAAATCAACAATATTCAAATAAATATCTAGCAGCTCTTTATTTTCTCATATCAAGTAAAAATTACAAGTTGAGTTCACTAAAAATAATTTTTAATAAATTTAATGTTTAAGTTATATTACCTTTTTCAAAAATTCATAGTTTCAAAAGCTCTTATTCCTGTGTATTATATATGTTGCTAATTTGCTATTATTTTATACAACTTACAGAACTAAATAAATAACATTAAAATTTACTTAGCAATAATCATGCAGTTATAAAGTTAGGTTACATGCTAGTAACTTTTTAATTTTTAGTGTAACTTGTAACTTAAAAATTTAGTCATTCTGCAAAGTGAGAGAGTGGCATGGACATATATACACTACCAAATGTAAAATCAATAGCTAGTGGGAAGAAGCCGCATAGCACAGGGAGATCAGTTTGGTGCTTTGTGACCACCTAGAGGGGTGGGATAGGGAGGGTGGGAGGGAGGGAGACACAAGAGGGAAAAGATATGGGGATATATGTATATGTATAACTGATTCACTTTGTTATAAAGCAGAAACTAACACACCATTGTAAAGCAATTATACTCCAATAAAGATGTTTAAAAAAAAAATTTAGTCATTCTGAACACTGTATTAAACAAAAAAAACTTTAGATTTTTCTTTTTATACATAAAGCTCAGATATACATACAACATATAAACAGGTATAGAATATATCTTAGCTATTAAAATTTTATTGCAGGAGTCAGGGGGAATAATTAAGGGAAAAAATGTTTAAATAGGCTGCTAACGGGCAATAAGGAAAAAAGGTTGGAAAACTGATTTAAACTATTATACGCATTTTAAAGAAATTAAAAGGAAAAAGCATAATTTTCATGTATTTCTGATGTTCTTCATTCCATTCTTCTGTTTTTCCAAGCCTAAAGTGTCCTGCTGGGAAGATAAGTAAGATGGTTACTTATCTTGAGTGAGGTAACCTGGTGCCTCCAGGTCCTTTGCCTCCACAGGGTTCTGCAGAAAACTGACTCTCTTCTCTGTAGTATTCTTCTCTGTGTGTCTTTTAGCATATAGCTTCCTCTGCTCTATGTCAGGTATTATTCTTCCATCTGCTTTCTGTTTTCCAAAAGGTGTTGAAATATTATGTCTACCGAGCTCTCCTCTATTCTCCCTGTCCTTTTGGATTTACAAAATTTTATTTCTTTCCTCTTATAAAGGGAAATTGATGAAGTAAGTCCATATGATCAATTGCTATATTCAGTAGAAATTCATGTAGCCTTTTAAATGGGAATACATTTAATCTCTTAACCATATTCATTTAACCAGATACTTTCCATATCCTTCTCCCCCATCTTAAGAAACTTTAACCTGTGTAAATCCATTTGAATTTCTATTGCAAATTAAGTTTTTTGATCTGTTTTGAACACAGATATAAAGAATACAATTTGTGAGAATGTAAGGGAAACATTTGCATTCAGCCTGAAGCTGAACTTGCCTCGGGTACTATTGTAATAAATAAATGTTTTGGGTTTTATGGTTTCTCCTATAGCTGACATTTAGGAATTAACAGGTACTGTCACCCCACTGAGTACAGGGAAGATATATGTTACATGAGGCAGGAAAACAAAGAAAGTAACAGAGAATTAGTTACAAAACTATGACGATTTTATTATTTTACAATGACTAAATGGTTGAATGATATTGTACTTGAATAAAAGTTCTTTTCCTGCTCTTCTCCCGAGTGATACTAAAGGAAATCAGAGGGGGACAAAATTACACAATAGGCTGGGTGGATGAGCAATCCCAGGTGCTAGGTCACTAAGCAAAGTTTTCAAGATGGCATGGACATGATACTTTCGTAGCCCTACCCTTCAGGAAAAGAGATCTCAAAACACCTTTTCTTGACACCATGGAATATGCCTAATTGAACTTTTGTGTGATTGCATTTGGCTCAGTCTTTTCTAACAGGTAAATTGAAGTAGTCTATTTGAATAAAAACAGCGTTGCCCTAGGCTTAGATGTATAGAAGACAACAAAGATAAGTTCCATTGTAGGAACTTCACAGTTTATTTAACCAGTCTACTCGGTTTTATTTTTTTTTTAAACCACTTTATTGAGGTGTGATTGACACACAAAAAGTTTTATGTATTTAATGTATATGACTTGATGAGTTTGGAGATAAATATACACAGTTACCACAATCTATGCCATACATAAACATATCCATCATTTCCAAAAATTTCTTTCCACCCTCTTTATTAATTGTTATTAATAAAGACAGGAACACAACATAAGATCTACCCTCTTAACAAAATTTTAAGTATACTATACAGTATTGTTAACTACAAGCGCTATGCTGTATAGTAGATCTTTAGGATTTATTCATCTTGCACAACTGACACTTTGTACCCTTTGACTAATAGCTCCCCATTAACCCTTCCACTTAGACCCTGGCAACCACCATTCTACTCTCTGCTTCTATGAGTTTGTATCCAGTCTACTATTGATCCAAGTACATTTATCAAATTTAGAAAAGCTAGTCACTGATACAGTACTTCTATCTAATATTGTTGATATTGTTTATGGCATGAACAGTTTACATTATGCATATTTCAATATTGTTAATTCTTTCAATATTATCCTTTATTGCTTTTTTCCCACTCCAGTACAGAATTCAGCCCCAAATCACGTTTCATGTAGTTATCATTTTCTCTTTTCATACAAGAACAGATCCTAAATTTTTATTGTCATTTGTGGCATTAACAAATTTGAGGAATAAAGCCCAGCTAATTTTGGAATATTCCTCACTTTGGGTTTGTCTAAGAGTATCACATCTGGAGATAACATCAGTTGATTTCTGAATCTCAGACCAACATTGCATTTTGAGACTAAGCACATTTTGGAAATTATCTGAATTTGATTTGCTAATATGTATTTAGGATTTTTGTTTCTATGTTCATGAGAAAGACTGGCCTATAATTTTCCTTTCTTACAATGTATTTGTCAAGTGTTAGTATTAAGATTATGTTGGGGGCTTCCCTGGTGGCACAGTGGTTGAGAGTCTGCCTGCCGATGCAGGGGACATGGGTTTGAGCCCTGGTCTGGGGAGATCCCACATGCCGCGGAGCAACTAGGCCCGTGAGCCACAACTACTGAGCCTGCGCGTCTGGAGCCTGAGCTCCACAACAAGAGAGGCCGCAATAGTGAGAGGCCCGCGCACCGCGATGAAGAGTGGCCCCCACTTGCCGCAACTGGAGAAAGCCCTTGCACAGAAAAACGAAGACCTAACACAGCCAAAAATAAATAAATAAATAAATAAATAATAATTTAAAAAAAAAGATTATGTTGGCCATATTAAACAAGTTATTTTTTAAAATATATTGTGAAAGAGTTTAAGGTTGATGCTATTTAAAAATATTTGCCAGTAAATCCAATATGGACCTAAGTTTTTGAGAGGTAAAGAATTTAACAAAATACAAAATCTGTTTAATCAAAATAGGACTACAGTGTACAGATTACCTATTTCTTGTGTTTTGATGTTTTTGTTTTTCTAGGAATTTGTTCATTTCTCTTTTTTTCTTCTATTTTTTGGCATAAAGTTGTTCAAAATATGCTTGTATGATAATTATAGATTCTGTAGGCTCTCTAATCACGTCTTTTATTATTCCTAATATTAACATTTTTGTTATTTATATTTATTCTCTCTCAATATCAGTATTGATTAAGTTTTCTCAATTGTATTGGTCTTTTCAAAGCTCCAATTTTTGGTCTTATTAATTTTCTCTTTAGCATGTTTGTTTTCTGTTTTATCAACTTCTGCTCTTTATCATTTCATTTCATTTGGGTTTAATTTTTTTAAAGTTTTAATAAACTTATATCATTTGTTTTTAGTCTTTTCCCCCTTAACACATATATTTAAGGTTTTAAATTTACCTTTAAATGTTGATTTAGCTTTATTCTACAAGATTTGATATGTTGCATTTGTTTTTCAAGTTAAAATATTTTTTAATTTCCATTTTTATTACATCTCCAATCCATAGATAATTTAGAAGTGTATCACTTAGTTTCCAAACACTAGAATACACATATATAGCTAAGTCCCACTGTTGTTTGAGAATATATTTATATATTTCCATCTCTTTGAACTGTTGAGACTTGTGTTTTGACCCAATAAATGATCATTTACCAACATATGGTAGATGTTTCACATATACTTGAAAAATGTGTATGAAAAGTTTTGTAGTCTTTTATCTATTTCAATTAGGTCAAATTTATTAATAGTATCTTTCAAATATTCTACATCTTTACTGAATTTTGGTTGCTTGTTCTATAAGTTACTACTGAGCAGTGCATTAAAGTATTCCAACATCATTGCCTATCCCTTGAGTTCTGGCTATCTTAGAAGTCCTGCTAACTTTGGGCTCCCTAGGACTATGAGACAGCAGAAAGCTCTGATCTCCTTTTTGTTAGGACTCTGGCCCATATCATATATCAGACGATTCTTTAAAAGGAAAAGTGACAGAGAATTTGTCTTACCACAATGGATTTTTCTTTTCTCAGGCTTCTTGATTGCTAAAGTATTTCTTGCCTTGGTTATTCACCCTCTTTTTAATTTTAGCTTTTAGAGTTGTTTTTTAAAGAGGTTTGGTCTGATGGGAAGTACTCTGCCAGAGAGAGAATCAAAAGTCACACATGCATAGTTCCTAACTGGTAAAGTAACCCTCATGTTTTGTAGAAATTTGGAAAGTCAGAAAAGTAAAAAAAAAAAAAAAAAATTTAAATCATTCAACATTTTCACCTGGTTAATTCTTAGTCATCTTTCTGCTTGCAACCTCAATGAATTTCTTCAGAGTCTAATCAGCCCTTATTTATATTCAATTAGATACTCTTCATAGCACTTGGTTTTTTTGTTAACACTTTTCACAGTGTGTTATTATAGATTTATTTTTTATTTCTTTAATTAACATTTGTCTCTTTCATTGAATTATTAGTTCCACTGTGGTAAGGACCATGTCTGCTCCTCTCTATAAACATAGTATCTATCACAGCCTAGAACATAACAGATATTTTATATTTATAAAATGTGCTTCTCTACCAGCATTATTTCTTTGTATGTATATATTTTAAACTAATATTCTATTATGCATATCATTTTTATCTGCATTTTTCTATTTTCTTTACTTTTAAAATTTATTTAACAATGTCATAAACATTCATCTATACAAAGATTTTCTTCTAATGCCAGCTCAGTCACCAATTATTTGACCTTGGGAATGTAAATTAACATTTTTAGAGCTAAGTTTCCTCATTTTAAATAAGGAAATGATAAGTGCTCTAACTACTCATTCTGATAGTTGTCAAAAGTAAATGAAACCACTGATCTGCAAGGAAATTGTGGCATAAAAGATATTGGATATGAAGTAGTTAAACAATGATGCCTTAAACGGTTGCTACCATTGTTACTTGGTGGATGGTCTACAGAAAGTGTAACTGAGCTATCGGATGTGAGAGATCCATGATCACCTCAGATCTCTAAAGAAGGTGTAACTCTTTCTACTGACATCATAGATGGAGAAGCTCTGCACACATAGAATATTCACATCATGGGAGAGGGATGGGTGTCATACAGCAGTAATGTAAGAAAAGAGCATAGAGCTAAAACAAGATGCAGCTATTCCTGTTACAGAAAAGTAGGCAATTAACTTTTTGTAGTGCACTGTAGAGGGAGGCAAACACATCAGCAGAAATGTGATACTCAGTTGCTTCTAAGTAAGTGCATGAGCAAAAATAAATCATTGCATTTATTAATAAGGGATGAGAAGGAAAAAGAGCTCTCCCATCTTAGAAGATCTGAAAGAAGGACACTGTGAAAGAAACAACAAAATCCAGGTGAGATCAGATCATTTTCTTCTAGCTATGCTGGATTATCATCAGGTGATATGAGAACCTTACCTGTGTATACATTTACAGTTTAGTTAATTTTTTCACTAAATTAATTTGTTGTTTTCTTTTGGTTATAGTATGCATATGGTAGTATTATCACTATCGAATATTGCTTCAGTGATTGCCACAAATATTTCTGTTTTCTTGCTAAATCCCTGAGACTAAATTAAACCCTCAAGTATTGCTATGTATGATACCTGGATGGGTAGATTTTGCTCAACCATTAGAGTTAAGTTTTGGTAGCCAGAGTTTACAAAACTAGGTGAACAATATGGAAAGCTCTTGCACAAGGATTATTCTTCCCAGGTGAACTTTGCAATATTTCTTTTTCTTTTCTTTTTTTTTTTTTTTTGGAGCACCTGGTTGGTACCAAATAAATTAGACCAGACACATATTTAAAAATATCCCTATAGAAATACCTATTTAAATATAAAGAATACAGTAAATAGAATCACTTTGCTGTACAGCAGAAATTAACACAACATTGTAAATCAAATACACTTCGATTTTTTTTTAAAAGAAAAAAATACAGTAAATAATTTTTGACTCAGAATTTTAGTCCAGAATGTTCTGAGTATGAGTAAAATTGTTTATGCAAAGGAGACATGCCAACTGGTTTTTACTGAACATCAATATTTACTGTCATTGAGGTCTTATTGACTCTGACTTCTCCTTTTAAATTTTTTTTTAACATCTTTATTAGAGTATAATTGCTTTACAATGGTGTGTCAGTTTCTGCTTTATAACAAAGTGAATCAGTTATACATATACATATGTCCCCATATCTCTTCCCTCTTGCATCTCTCTCCCTCCCACACTCCCTATCCCACCCCTCTAGGTGGTCACAAAGCACCAAGCTGATCTCCCTGTGCTATGCAGCTGTTTCCCACTAGCTATCTATTTTACGTTTGGTAGTGTATATATGTCCATGCCACTCTCTCACTTTGTCCCAGCTTACCCTTCACCCTCCCCGTATCCTCAAGTCCATTCTCTAGTAGGTCTGCATATTCATTCCCATCTTGCCCCTAGGTTCTTCTGACCATTTTCTTTTCTTTTTTTTAAGATTCCATATATATGTGTTAGCATAGAGTATTTGTTTTTCTCTTTATGACTTACTTCACTCTGTATGACAGTCTCTAGGTCCATCCACCTCACTACAAATAACTCAGTTTCGTTCGTTTTTATGGTTGAGTAATATTTCATTGTATATATACGCCACATCTTCTTTATCCATTCATCTGTCAATGGACACTTAGGTTGCTTCCATGTCCTGGCTATTGTAAATAGGGCTGCAATGAACATTGTGGTACATGACTCTTTTTGAATTATGGTTTTCTCAGGGTATATGCCCAGTAGTGGGATTGCTGGGTCGTATGGTAGTTCTATTTTTAGTTTTTTAAAGAACCTCCATATTGTTCTCCATAGTGGCTGTATCAATTTACATTCCCACCAACAGTGCATGAGGGTTCCCTTTTCTCCACACCCTCTCCAGCATTTATTGTTTGTAGATTTTTTGATGATGGCCATTCTGACTGGTGTGAGATGATATCTCCTTGTAGTTTTGATTTACATTTCTCTAATGATTAATGATGTTGAGCATTCTTTAACGTGTTTGTTGGAAATCTGTATATCTTCTTTGGAGAAAAGTCTGTTTAGGCCTTCTGCCCATTTTTCGATTGGGTTGTTTGTTTTTTTGATATTGAGCTGCATGAGTTGCTTGTATATTTTGGAGATTAATCCTTTGTCAGTTGCTTCATTTGCAAACATTTTCTCCTGCTCTGAGGGTTGTCTTTTCATCTTGTTTATGTTTTCCTTTGCTGTGCAAAAGCTTTTAAGTTTCATTAGGTCCCATGTGTTTATTTTTGTTTTTATTTCCATTTCTCTAGGAGGTGGGTCAAAAAGGATCTTGCTGTGATTTATGTCATACAGTGTTCTGCCTATGTTTTCCTCTAAGAGTTTGATAGGGTCTGGCCTTCCATTTAGGTCTTTAATCCATTTTGAGTTTATTTTTGTGTATGATGTTAGGGAGTGTTCTAATTTGAATCTTTTACATGTAACTGTCCAGTTTTCCCAACACCGCTTATTGAAGAGGCTGTCTTTTCTCCACTGTATATTCTTGCCTCTTTTATCAAAGATAAGGTGACCATATGTGCCTGGGCATATCTCTGGGCTCTCTATCCTGTTCGATTGATCTATATTTCTGCTTTTGTGCCATTACCATACTGTCTTGATTACTGTAGCTTTGTAGTATAGTCTGAAGTCAGGGATCCTGATTCCTCCAGCTGCGTTTTTCTTTCTCAAGATTGCTTTGGCTATTCGGGGTCTTTTGTGTTTCCATACAAATTGTGAAAATTTTTGTTCTAGTTCTGTGAAAAATTCCAGTGGTAGTTTGATAGGGATTGCATTGAATCTGTAGATTGCTTTAGGTAGTAGAGTCATTTTCAAAATGTTGATTCTTCCAATCCAAGAACATGGTATATCTCTCCATCTATTTGTATCATCTTTAATTTCTTTCATCAGTGTCTTATAATTTTCTGCATACAGGTCTTTTGTCTCCTTAGGTAGGTTTATTCCTAGACATTCTATTCTTTTTTGTTGCAATGGTAAATGGGAGTGTTTTCTTAACTTCACTTTCAGATTTTTCTTCATTAGTGTATAGGAATGCAAGAGATTTCTGTGCATTAATTTTGCATCCTGCTACTTTACCAAATTCAATGATTAGCTCTAGTAGTTTTCAGGTAGCATCTTTAGGATTCTCTATGTATAGTATCATGTCACCTGCAAACAGTGACAGCTTTACTTCTTCTTTTCCAATTTGGATTCTTTTTATTTCTTTTTCTTCTCTGAATGCTGGGGCTAAAACTTCCAAAACCATGTTGAGTAATAGTAGTGAGAGTGGGCAACCTTGTCTTGTTCCTGATATTAGTGGAAATGGTTTCAGTTTTTCACCATTGAGAATGATGTTGGCTGTGGTTTTGTCATATATGACCTTTATTATGTTGAGGAAAGTTCCCTCTATGTCTACTTTCTGGAGGGTTTTTATCATAAATGGGTGTTGAATTTTGTCAAAAACTTTTTCTGCATCTATTAGATGATCATATGGTTTTTCTCCTTCAATTTGTTAATATGGTGTATCATGTTGATTGATTTGCATATATTGAAGAATCATTGCATTCCTGGGATAAATCCCACTTGATCATAGTGTATGATCCTTTTAATGTGCTGTTGGATTCTGTTTGCTAGTATTTCGTTGAGGATTTTTGCATTTATGTTCATCAGTGATATTGGCCTGTAGTTTTCTTTCTTTGTGACATCTTTTTCTGGTTTTGGTATCAGAGTGATGGTGGCCTCGTAGAATGAGTTTGGGAGTGTTTCTCCCTCTGCTATATTTTGGAAGAGTTTGAGAAGGATAGGTGTTAGTTTTTCTCTAAATGTTTGATAGAATTCACCTGTGAAGCCATCTGTTCCTGGGCTCTTGTTTGTTGGAAGATTTTTAATCACAGTTTCAATTTCAGTGCTTGTGATTGATCTGTTCATATTTTCTATTTCTTCCTGGTTCAGTCTCGGAAGGTTGTGCATTTCTAAGAATTTGTCCACTTCTTCTAGGTTTTCCATTTTATTGGCATAAAGTTGCTTGTAGTAATCTCTCATGATCCTTTGTATTTCTGCAGTGTCAGTTGTTACTTCTCCTTTTTCATTTCTAATTCTACTGATTTGAGTCTTCTCCCTTTTTTTCTTGATAAGTCTGGCTAATGGTTTATCAATTTTGTTTATCTTTTCAAAGAACCAGCTTTTAGTTTTATTGATCTTTGCTATCGTTCCCTTCATTTCTTTTTCATTTATTTCTGATCTGATCTTTATGATTTCTTTCCTTTTGCTAACTTTGGGCTTTTTTGGTTCTTCTTTCTCTAATTGCTTTAGGTGTAAGGTTAGGTTTTTTATTTGAGATGTTTCTTGTTTCTTAATGTAGGCTTGTATAGCTATAAACTTCCCTCTTAGAACTGTTTTTGCTGCATCCCATAGGTTTTGGGTAGTAGTGTTTTCATTGTCATTTGTTTCTAGGTATTTTTTGATTTCACCTTTGATTTCTTCAGTGATCTCTTGGTTATTAAGTAGTGCGTTGTTTAGGCTCCATGTGTTTGTATTTCTTACAGATTTTTTCCTGTAATTGATATGTAGTCTCAAAGCGTTGTGGTCGGAAAAGATTCTTGACACGATTTCAATTTTCTTAAATTTCCCAGGGTTTGATTTGTGACCCAAGATATGATCTATCCTGGAGAATGTTCCATGAGCACTTGAAAAGAATGTGTATTCTGTTGTTTTTGGATGGAATGTCCTACAAATATCAATTAAGTCCATCTTGTTTAATGTATCATTTAAAGCTTGTGTTTCCTTATTTATTTTCATTTTGGATGATCTGTCCATTGGTGAAAGTGGGGTGTTAAAGTTCCCTACTATGATTGTGTTACTGTCAATTTCCCCTTTTATGGCTGTTAGTATTTTCCTTATGTATTGAGGTGTTTCTATGTTGGGTGCATAAATATTTACAATTTTTCTATCTTCTTCTTGGATTGATCCCTTGATCATTATGTAGTGTCCTTCTTTGTCTCTTGTAATAGTCTTTTTTTAAAGTCTATTTTGTGTGATATGAGAATTGCTACTCCAGCTTTCTTTTGATTTCCATTTGCATAGAATATCTTTTTCCATTCCCTCACTTTCAGTCTGTATGTATCTCTAGGTCTGAAGTGGGTCTCCTGTAGACAGCATATATACGGGTCTTGTTTTTGTATCCATTCAGCCAGTCTATGTCTTTTGTTTGGAGCATTTAATCCATTTACATTTAAGGTAATTATCGATATGTATGTTCCTATTACCATCTTCTTAATTGTTTTGGGTTTATTATTGTAGGTCTTTTCCTTCTCTTGTGTTTCCTGCCTAGAGAAGTTCCTTTAGCATTTGTTGTAAAGCTGGTTTGGTGTGCTAAATTTTCTTAGTTTTTGCTTGTCTGTAAAGCTTTTAATTTCCCCATCAAATCTGAATGAGATCCTTCCTGGGTAGAGTAATCCTGGTTGTAGGTTTTTCTCTTTCATCACTTTAAATATGGCCTGCCATTCCCTTCTGGCTTGCAGAGTTTCTGCTTAAGGATCAGCTGTTAACCTTATGGGGATTCCCTTATGTGTTAATTGTTGTTTTTCCCTTGCTGCTTTTAATATTTGTTCTTTGTTTTTAATTTTTGATAGTTTGATTAATATGTGTCTTGGCGTGTTTCTCCTTGGATTTATCCTGTATGGGACTCTCTGTTCTTCCTGGACTTGATTAAATATTTCCTTTCCCATATTAGGGAAGTTTTCAACTATAATCTCTTCAAATATTTTCTCAGTCCCTTTCTTTTTCTCTTCTTCTTCTGGGATCCCTATAATTCGAATGTTGGTGCATTTAATGTTGTCACTGAGGTCTCTGAGACTGTCCTCAATTATTTTCATTCTTTTTTCTTTATTCTGCTCTGCAGTAGTTATTTCCACTATTTTATCTTCCAGGTCACTTATCCGTTCTTCTGCCTCAGTTATTCTGCTATTGATCCCTTCTAGAGAATTTATAATTTCATTTGTTGTGTTGTTCATCACTGTTTGTTTGCTCTTTAGTTCTTCTAGGTCCTTGTTAAACGTTTCTTGTATTTCCTCCAATCTGTTTCCAAGATTTTGGATCATCTTTACTGTCATTATTCTGAATTATTTTTCAGGTAGACTCCTATTTCCTCTTCATTTGTTAGGTCTGGTGGGTTTTTGCCTTGCTCCTTCATCTGCTGTGTGTTTCTCTGTCTTCTCATTTTGCTTAACTTACTGTGTTTGGGGTCTCCTTTTCACAGGCTGCAGGTTCGTAGTTCCCGTTGTTTTTGGTGTCTGTCCCCAGTGGCTATTGTTGGTTCAGTGGGTTGTGTAGGCTTCCTGGTGGAGGGGAGTAGTGTCTGTGTTCTGGAGGATGAGGCTGGATCTTGTCTTTCTGGTGGGCAGGTCCACATCTGGTGGTGTGTTTTGGGGTGTCTGTGGCCTTATTATGATTTTAGGCAGCCTCTGTGCTAATGGATGAGGTTGTGTTCCTGTCTTGCTAGTTGTTTGGCATAGGGTATCCTGCACTTTAGCTTACTGGTTTTTGAGTGGAGCTGGGTCTTGGTGTTGAGATGGAGATCTCTGGGAGATTTTCATCATTTGATATTATGTGGAGCTGGGAGGTCTCTTGTGGACCAGTGTCCTGAACTTGGCTCTCCCACCTCAGAGGCACAGCCCTGATGCCTGGCTGGAGCACCAAGAGCCTGTCCTCCACACGGCTCAGAATAAAAAGGAGAAAAAGAAAGAAAGAAAGAAAGAAAGAAGGTAAAATAAAGTAAAACAAAATAAAGTTATTAAAATAAAAAATAATTATTAAGAAAAAAATATTTTTTAAGTAAAAAAAAAAGGACAGACAGAACCCTAGGACAAATGGTAAAAGCCAAGCTATACAGACAAAATCACACACAGAAGCATACACACTCATAAAAAGACAAAAAGTGAAAAAAAATATATATCATTGCTCCCAAAGTCCACCGCCTCAGTTTGGGATGAATCGTTGTCTGTTCAGGTATTCCGCAGATGCAGGGTACATCAAGTTGATTGTGGAGTTTTAATCCGCTGCTCCTGAGGCTGCTGGGAGAGATTTCCCTTTCTCTTCTTTGTTCACACAGCTCCCAGGGTTCAGCTTTGGATTTGAACCCGCCTCTGCGTGTAGGTCGCCTGAGGGCGCCTGTTCTTCGCTCAGACAGGACAGGGTTAAAGTAGCAGCTGCTTCGGGGGCTCTGGCTCACTCAGGCCGCTGGGAGGGAGGGGTACGGATGCGGGGCGAGCCTGCAGCGGCAGAGGCCGGCGTGATGTTGCAATAGCCTGAGGCGCGCCATGCATTCCCCTGGGGAAGTTGTCCCTGCATCATGGGACCCTGGCAGTGGCGGGCTGCACGGGCTCCCGGGAGGGGCGGTGTGGAGAGTGAGGTGTGCTTGCACACAGGCTTCTTGGTGGCTGCAGCAGCAGCCTTCGCACCTCATGCCTGTCTCTGGGGTCCGTGCTGATAGCCGCGGCTCGCGCCCATCTCTGGAGCTCCTTTAAACGGCGCTCTGAATCCCCTCTCCTCGCGCACCAGGAAACAAAGAGACAAGAAAAAGTCTCTTGCCTCTTCGGCAGCTCCAGACCTTTTCCCGGACTCCCTCCCGGCCAGCTGTGGCACACTAGCCCCTTCAGGCTGTGTTCACGCCGCCAACCCCAGTCCTCTCCCTGCGATCCGACCTCCGAAGCCCGAGCCTCAGCTCCCAGCCCCGCCCGCCCCGGCGGGTGAGCAGACAAGCCTCTCGGGCTGGTGAGTGCTGCTCGGCGCCGAGACTCTGTGCGAGAATCTCTCCACTCTGCCCTCCGCACCCCTGTTGCTGCGCTCTCCTCCGCGGCCCTGAAGCTCCCCCCTCCGCCACCCGCAGTCTCTGCCCACGAAGGGGCTTCCTATTGTGTGGAAACTTTTCCTCCTTCACAGCTCCCTCCCATTGGTGCGGGTCCCGTCCCTATTCTTTTGTCTCTGTTTTTTCTTTTTTCTTTTGCCCTACCCAGGTACATGGGGAGTTTCTTGCCTTTTGGGAGGTCTGAGGCCTTCTGCCAGTTTTCAGTAGGTGTTCTGTAGGAGTTGTTCCACATGTAGATGTATTTCTGATGTATTTGTGGGGAGGAAGGTGATCTCCGCGTCTTACTCTTCTGCCATCTTGAAGCTCCCTTTTTCTCTTTTTAAATGTAAAAAAAATTTTGGGGGGGTTAGATTTTTAAAGGATAAAGTAGAAATCACTGTATAATTGCAAGGTATTGATATTGATATCCTCCAAAGTAACTAGATTCTTTGTACTGTCTCAATAATAGAAATTCCACTTTGCCATTGTGTTCAGGGGAAAATTCTAGCATTTTCCCATGAATGAAACTTTGTTATTCTGTTTCTTTGGCTTATAAAATGTTGCATAACTCAGGGAACTGGGATCATGTCATCAGAGAATTTGGCATAAATATATTTACCAAAAACTTGTTCTTTTAAATTCTCTCTGGCAAAGTGGCCATTTAATCAACGGAGTGAGAAAATAGAGATTTAGTCTAGAACTTAATTGGACTAAGATTGAGGGTAGGAGCTGGAAGAATCTGTAACATTCGTTAGTCTGTGGTTTCTCCAATTTTATAAATAATTATTGTTGACTAATGAAGCTATCTCTTACCTTCTCTGTTCCATTTTTGGAAACAGAAACACAGAAAATCCACTGTTTTGAGATTGCTGTTCTAAGGTGATTCTATTTGGTAAAGATGCCAAGGGAACACAATTAGTCATGTTCATGAATTACTAGTTAAATCAAATCGGCTAGCCTACCATAAGAAACTAAGAAAGTTATGAGGAACCAAAAATGCCAAGGTGGTAAAATATGGAGGCACATTTGCAATTGTGAATTATTCAGAATGTAAATATACAATTTATTCCTGCTTGTTGCTGTAATAAATCTTTACCAATGGAACTCCATTAGTTTGAAGTTTGGAATGATTTGGAGTCTTGGCTGAGATTTGTCCTTTTTTTCATTATGAAGATAGGGCTTGCAAAGCAAGTTAGTAGTCACACAATGAGGATAATGTTTTTGAAAGTCCAGGTCCTCTGCTGCCTTTCTTTTTAAATAAATAATAACTGTCATCATCACATTTTTTAACCCAGAAAAAGAAGAGAATACAAAGGCAGGCCTTTCACACATGAAGCAAAAGGAATAAAACCCTAAGACCACTGGAAAGAAGAGAAGAGATGAAGAATTCAAGGACATAATGGGCAAGAGGTGAGTCATGAACAATGAGCAAACATGTTGGTAAATGTTTACCATAGTATTTGCCAATTTCTGTTGTGTAAATACATTATGGACAATTTCAAGCCACCAATCTGAAGTCGCTGAGTGGAGAGTTGGAAAGATACATTACACATAAATAACTTCAAGGACATAGATATTAGTAAAGTCTATTTTATTAGAAAAATACTAATAAAACTAGAAAAAATGTATTAAAGTTATTAGGACATGATGAGTTGGAGTATTTATTACCTTTGTTCTTAATGTAATTAATTTAAATGTAAGTTCAATAATTTAATTAAAAATGTTGTCTGTGTTTAACAGCTGGCTGGCAACATCCCTGAAAATATAATGGTCAGCTTTCATGAGCTGGTATAAGCTGGCTCCAGTATACCACTGGATCTTGGCTACATTTTCTCTCTCCCAAAACTGAGACCCTGGGGGACAGCAAAACATATCCAAATAAATTTTGGGGAATCCAAAAATATCAGGTCTTGAACGCCGATTTCCTGGATTCTGAAGAGATTATACGAATCTTTCAGGGAAGCCCTGAATTCAGAATGGTGTCATGGACAATATGGTTGGCAACATAAAAGCCGCAATGTTCTTAGAGGAATTGAATAGACCAGGGCTAATTTTCTCAATTGCGTGAAGCCTATTTGTGGTATCCATAAGCTCCTGTGTGACCAGACAGTGTGACAAGGAAATGTTGAGAAAACTGATAGAACAGAAGGGACCTTGACTAGATGCTATGACAGGAACACGTATTTCATAATGGTTGTTAACATAAAGCCTCAAAAGACCAGAAGGAAAGACTGGTTGAAGATGAATACCTGTTGAGGATGCTTAGTAACTCACTAGGACAAAGCATATCACATGCAGCCAGCATGATGTGAAATGGCAGTTTCTGGATCAGTGGCACCACCCTACCACCTCTATGAGTATTTGGATGGATCTTGAAATGGAGAAGGTAGAATAGAAGACCTATGGGGCTATGGGGAGCCATAGCTTGTTTAGGGAGCAAAAACAGTCTTGATAGGGAGTTTACATTTTGAGCTACTGAATATTTAGCTCAAATAATAATATTAATAGGAAAGTTCAAGATATTTTTCTTTAGTCATTGAATTAGGAGCAGGAAAGCAAGAAGAACTCATAGAAAATAAAGTTACATTTTTGAGGTATATCTGAGTTCTAGCAGGTAAATTTCAATTCCCCTATAGTCAGCACCTGTTTGTAAGGAGAATGTTTCCATTAAGTCATTCCTCAAAAATCTCTGTACAAACTATGTATTTGAAATAATAATTTGTAAATTTTGTTTCATTTCCAAATAAATTTCTGGCCAAGATTTCCCATTACATTTCTGTCTCGTGTTTGTAAAAGCCTTGAAAAACCCCAGGTTTATGCTTTCAGTCACCTCCAGAGCAGTATGTCTAAATCTGAACTTCTTATTCTCCTTTTTTTCCCCACCATCTGATTTCACAACTAATTCTTCCCTATCTAACAGGGTGCCAGAATTGTTCCAGTTCTCTTGGCTTACAACTTTGATGTAACCATTTATTTCTTCCTTTCCCTAGATCCACGTGTCCAGTCAGTCAACAGGCTCTTTCAATTCTGCCCTCATGGTGACTCATATCTCTTTATTCCTTCGGATTCCTCCTCTCTTAACTGTAATCCAGGTCCCTTTCACCTCATGTTTAAATAACTATGGTAGCCTCCTAGCTGTTCTCTCTGTCTTCAGCCTCTGCTGTTCCTTCATCCTGCTAAAAATAATGCTTGTGTGATCTTCCTAGTGACCTCCATTTATCACCCTGCACTTAGTCCGCAACGGCTCTCTATCAGCTCTTGCATTAGTCCAAATGCTCAGCGTGGCAGTCACCGTCTTCCACCAGCCAGTTTGTTGTTTTTAACAGAGCATTGTAATTCTTTCCTGTCACAAGCCGTTTTTTATGTCAAGCAACTTGCCTTTCTGTTGTATTCATTCCCTACTTGTCACTCATTTCTCTAGCCTTCCCTGTCCTTCTCCCAAAATTCCCTTATCTCTACTCATGAAAAGCCTATATTCTCTCAGCTAAAGTCACCTCTTCCTCTAAACTTTCCTGACTTCCCCAGGCCTCGGGAAGAAGTCCCACTCGGAATATCTAAAACATTATAATATGCATCATACGAAATGTCACTTGATTAGAGATTTTCTTTTCTGTCCATTATTTGTCACAAATGTCAAAATAAATTGTAAAGTACTTAAGAACAAAGTTTAGATCTTCTCTTTCTTTTATAATCTCCATAACACTTAGCATAATCTTGGGCATATGTATTGACATTTTCAAAATTATTGGAAAAGCAAATTAATAAACCAATAAATAAATATCCATTAAGCAAATCTTATTGACTTGGTTTATTGCAATATACATTTAAGTAAAAAACCTTTATTTCTTTAAGGGCATTCATTAATTGAACCTGGCCTTCTTCTAACCAGTCTAAATTGAGATATTTACACGCAAAGGAAACTTTTACAAAGAAAAATCTAGAAACATTATGTGCTATAAATTAGTACTAACTAGTTTATTTTTGTGGTTCCATTTTGGTCAATATGCTTGATTTTTATCATAGGAAAATAAAACTACTGACCCATCACCAACCTATTAACCATCCCTTAAGTTGTTTTACCATACAGGATTAGATATTGACTGGTTTATTCATTCATTTATTCAGCAAATATAAATCAGACACCTGTTTGTGTCAAGCATGGGTCTAGAACCTACCTATGTGGCAATGTAGATATGATACCTTCTTTCACAAAGCTTAGACTCTTTCAAGAAGATAAATCATAAACAATAATGAAAAAAACCAAAATACTGTAGAGGCAGTGGAAGAGTAAAGTGGAAGAGCAAGTTCTGGAGTTATGCTACTTGGGTTTGATACTGGACTAGTTCAAGGCTTTCTAATTGTGTGATACTGGCAAATTTTTTAAACTTATCAAGCCTCACTTTCGTCATTTGAAAACTTGGAATAAATTTAGTCATCATGAAAATCAAATTTTAAAAATGTAAATTTCTAGAACTTAGAGAGTCATCTTAAGTACTGACAGTTAATTTGTATAGATACAGTTGGAATTTTAATAACAATCACTAACAGTGTAATGAAGGAGAAGTACAGGGCGACAGTGCAAGGGCAGAGAGAATCAGGGAGGTTTCCCTTAGGAAGTGAGAAAAGGAGTAACTTAAAAATGAAATAATGGGATTGGAGGTTGAATTAATCCACAGAAGAAGATAGAATTTTACAAGAAGAGCAAGAGTTATGATGTGGACGAAGAAGGGAGCGGGTCAGGAATTCAGGAGAGGGAGAAGAACACTAACTTCTATTTTCTGACCTTCTGGGAAACTTGGTGAGTAGCAGCTACAGCCAGGGAAAGTTCAGGAGAGAGCCTGGTTTTATTAAGGACAGCAGGTAATGAAAGTGTTAAGGCCATAAGAGGGCTTGTTTAAAGTGGGACATATTTTACCTACAACATACGAAGGACTCATCTTTGAGTACGATGTGTCAGCGAGTGATGTAATAGGAAGCTACTCACGCTTCAGGCAAACAACTAGAATAAATGTCATTTAAAAAAAATATATGGATGGAATGGCTTTTATGTTGACACATCTTACGATTTATGGGTGCATTGTTTTTCTCCTATTTTGTAGCATTACAGGCATTACAAATAACTGTTCACTTGGTGATCCGTTATGTTAAAAAAATTCTTGTCCTTGGCCCTTTTAAGCTTGTATAGTGCTTCATAACAATGCATTAGGCTTTTAAAGTAAAATTTCTTGAATTTAGTTTCTTTATATATTTTTTAAAACTTCTTTTTGATTTATAAAGCTCTTTTGGGAAAAACAGGACTAGTTTCCATTAGACCATTATTATTAGACCATTATTATTTAGAATTAGAACATTTATTACTTAGTATATTTCCTATCTGGAGTGTAGGTGTAGCAATAGCTATGGGGGACTTGCCATATCCCTTTAGCTCATCTCTGCACACCAAACCCTGCTTAATGAATTCTCTGCTACTTTCTGCCTGAGGGCTCTTTACTGACCCTGGGAAAAACTTAGCTTATGCAAAAAGCAAGTCAGAAATGCCAGAAAGTTAATGCTGCTAGAGTAGCCCTCTGCCTTGGACAGTTGGGGAGTTGATGGAAAGATATTTCTCACTTTCTCTACTGTCAGTTGGAATAATTCCGAGATGTGTTCCACATTGTCTCCTAGAGATCCAAGGTGGAATTAAGTCACATTTGTCTACCCTGCTAACCAGGGTGATAATCCACATGATATAGGCTTAATTCCTTTCCCCGTCTCATTCCCAACTGCCCTACCAATGTTTCTTGGGATCACCTCCCAAGTAAATTACATGCACTCAACTCGTTTCTGGATCTGCTTCTGAGAGAACACAATCTAAAATGGTGTGGGAGTAAAAACTGTAGAAAAGGTACTTTTGAACTCAACATATAAAAAACAGAGTTTTATCATAAAGATGCACAATGTTGTAAATATGAAAGTTCTAAATCAAAGAACTTGGTTTCAGATCCTCTCCATATTTTCCCTCTATTTTCTTTCTCTCAAAATAACAGCAGTAACAGCAAAAACTAAAATTTGTAGAAATTTTTAAATTATAAAATTATGAAGTTAGTACAATATATGCCAGGCCATTTTCTAAATATTTTACACATAAAATTCCCTTAATTCTCATAACATCCTTGTAGTGTACCATGAAGTAGATGTATGATAATGGTTGGTATACCAGCATCCCAATTTTAAAGAAGTAAAGTGAGAAGTTGAATTTCTTACCCAGAATTATAATGCTAAAGGGTAGGTATAACTCAAGCAGTGAGACCTCAAAGCACATGCTCATAAACACCATGCTATGAAGCCTCTGTGCAACTGTATCGGTAACTATCACTTCAATAACCTCCTGCCAGCCATGACTCCTGCATTATCATTCTATTCATACCTGTCTATAACCTCCAGAACTATCAACCAACTGTCCCCTTGGAATCTCTTCTTAGATGTCCCCCAAATCAGAGCACTTCAAACCAGATGTATTCAAAATTAAACAAATGATTTTTCGCTCCAAATCTGATCTTCTTCTATATACTAAATTTTGGTTAGTATTGCCAACATTCAATCAGTGCAAACACAGAAAGGTTGAGGATATTACCTTCTATTCTTATTTTTCTGAGAGTTTTTAATATGAATTAATGTTGACTTGTTTTTAGATGCTTTTTCTGCATCTAATGCAATAATCATATGGTTCTCTTCTTTATTCTGTTAAAATGGTGAATCACATCGACTGATTCTTTTTTTCAAATGCAATATAGTTGATGTACAATGATATGTTAGTTTCAGGTGTACTACATAGTGATTTGACATTTGCGTACATTATGAAGTTGTCCCCACAATAAGTCTAGTAACCATCTGTCCCCATGCAAAGTTATTACAATATTATTGACCATATTCCTTGTGCTGTATATTACATCCCCATGGCTTATTTATTTATAACTGGAGGTTGGTACCTCTTAATCTCCTTAATCTATTTAAACTCACCTCCCACCCCTCTCTCTTCTGGCAACCACCTGTTTGTTCTTTTTATCTGCGAGTCTCTTTTCATTTTGCTTAATTTGTTTGTGTTGTTTTTTAGATTCAGCATATAAGTGATATCATACAGTATTTGTCTATCCCTGTCTGACTTATTTCACTTAGCATAATACCTTCTAGTTCTATTCATGGTGTTGCAAATTGCAAAATTTCTTTTTTTTTATGGGTGACTAATATGTCATTGTATATAACACATCTTCTTTATCCATTCATCTATTGATGGACACTTAGGTTGCTTCCATGTCTTGGCTATTGTAAATAATACTGCTATGAACACAGGGTACGTATTTTTTCAGATAGTGTTTTTATTTTCTTGATTTGCACTTATTCAGCTACATGTACAGAGCTGGTCTCTTTTTCATCTTGTGGTCAGCAGCTTTTAATCAGGGACTAATTATTCTTAGTTAATGGTAACAGGGACATTTAATATATGGATCTGGCTTTTTTAGCATTCTTCCCTATTTAACAATACATTCCAGAATGGAAGATTTCCACTCCTGCTCACACCCCAGGCTTGGGGTAGAGGGATGACCTGAAGTTATGCTCCCTGATAGAAAAACCACCAACATAGACATAAGACTAGCTGAAAACTTGAATATATGACATAAATTTATGGACCTCACCTTCCCATTCTTTAAAATTAGCTGGAAGGATTGGGTGACTTCTAAGAACTATTTTAGAGCTGTTGTCTATCCATTAATGGCCCTGGAATTCATGACTCCACTCAGCAAATACTCTTGAATCATTTAATTTGTGTCAAGTCATATCCTAGACTCTGAGATAAAAAAATTAAAGATATTGTCTCTACTTGTTGGTAACTGTGGTAGATTGTATTATTATTCAGCAAATGTCCACTTACCTCTTCAACCACTTTGTCTAAGGAGGATACTTCCCCGTCCCATTCATGTTGGGCATGGACAGTTGTTGGAGGAGGTCATTGAGAGGATGTGATCACTAGTTAACCTAGGAGCAGGATCCAGGCAACCAGAGGCTCCTCAACCCGCTCTTTTGTCCCTGGAATGTGCATTCTGCCCACCAGTCCCACAGTGGGAGCCATTTTCAAGGATGCAGCCTTGAGAGAGCAATGTGTTGTTGAGACCACCTGGATGGTATATGTGACTGAATGCAGTGAAAGGCTTTATATAAACTCTTAAGATTTTTGTGGACAGATGTGGAGGTTGACTCATCTTGCAGCCACCTATAACAAGCTTCCTATGTAAGTTCCCTTGCTTATTAAACCTGCTGCCTATTAATCTGGGTAGCCTGCCTCTTTTTTTGGTTTATCCTGTTCTCCAGGTACAGGGGCCAGTTTGTGTACCCATATCAGTGGAATGTGAACTGACCTGAAGTACACAGGCTTTAAATATCATCCATTATTCAAAGAGAACCACTGCCCTCTAGCTGGACACCAGAACTAGAGCACATGGAGCATTACTGACCCTGAGCCAGATGACCCTGGTGAACCCAGCCAAGGCACAGTCAATGCTCAGACTTAAGAGAGAGAAATAAATATTTGTTATTGTAAGCCATGAGATTTTCTGTTTGTTTCTAGCTGCAGCATAAGCTGGCTAATACAACAGTTTATAATCTAGTAGGGAGAAATATCATCTTCCCATAAATAATTTTAATGTAATGTGAAAAGATTTTTAATATGTAAAGCCTTTAAAGATCTTAATCTAGACTGGTTTACTACTTCATTATTTTATTTAATTCCTGCAATCATGCTATTATGCTTTACTTCTTCTTTATATCTGAAGAACTTGAGACTCAAAGAAGATGCATTATTTGCCTCAACTTGACCCAGTTAGAATGGGTAGAGCTTTGATTCAAATCTAGGACCTCTGAATTTTTAATTCAAACTCTGAGTTCATGTTATATATCATTCTCTTGCCTCTGGCATAAGTGTTTTGGTTGTTATGTAGTCAGTTAGGTTTTTACATGCGGGCTCTTAGAGAAATTAACAATGGCTGATTTAGGTCAAAAGATATTTATTTGTAAAAAGCTGGAGGATCTCAAATAACCAATGAACAAGCTAAACAACCAAGCCCAGAGCAGCCTGGATCAGTACTCTAAATCATCCCCAGAACTACATTTTTTCTACCAAGCACTAGGTGCAGTAAGTTGGGCCAGGACACTACAGCATCAGACACTGAATGCTATTGCTGTTACTAGCTCCGCAGGCATACTGCCCTTGAAATTTTGATCTTGTTGCAAACAATCCTGCAGCCACTACCAAAGAGAATTCTCCATGACATTCTCTTCTTTGTGTTCTTTGCTCCAGAAGCAAAGTCTGGGACAGTGATGATTTTTAACTTATGGACCTAGGTCCCAGGATTTTCAGCTTTATTCATACAAGAGGGAATTTCTCCCAAATATGTAAATATTTCTGATTATAGGGATCTAAAATATTGACAAATAAATGCTTAGATGAATAAAAAATAGAACTATTTTTGCAAATGTTCTTCTTGAAGCTGCAAGGTAGGACAGGCTACCCTGTGTGTGCCTTCCTTTCCTTCTGGGATATTAGGTGGCTTAGGGCTCTTACCTGAGCTGGAGTCGCTGGAGCGAGGCTGGATATGGGAGATGTAAGTTTCACCTGCGCTTAGAAACATGGACTAAAGTGTGAGTCTGTTCTAAGGGAGGAGAGCTTGGGAAACAAACGGACTGTCTAATAGCATCAAATTGAAGCAGAGAGGCTGGATATTTAATCCATAACTTAAGGCAAAATATTTTATAGTGTGCCAGCCTTTTCTAGATGCCTGGGCCACCTGTGTGTTCGCAAAGACATTTGTTAAGGTAATATATAAATACAGATACCTAAGATCATTTAAAGGTGGTTTTAAAATATTCTGTGTTGACTTTCAAACTTGGTCTTCTTTTATATGTTATAAATGGACATCCTAAGTTATTGGAAAGCACAAGCATAAGATATTTAAAGGAGTGTGTTCTACTGTATATAAAATAGATAACTGATAAGGACCTGCTGTATAGCACAGGGAATCCTATTCGATACTCTGTAATGGCCTATATGGGAAAAGAATCTAAAAAAAGAGTGGAGATATATATATATATATATATATATATATATATATATATATATATATGTGTGTGTATAACTGATTTACTTTGCTCTACACCTGAAACTAACACAACATTGTTAATCAATTATACTCCAATAAAAATTTTAAAAAAACAAACAAGAAAAACCAAGTGCTTTTGTAAGATCCATGAGGATAGAGACAACATCTGTGGTTTATTGTTATTCCCAGTATCTAAAAGAACACTCAATAAATATTTGTCAAATAAATGAATGAAATAAATAAATGAGTAAATAGATTTAAAAAAAGGAGTGTGTTAACTTGCTTTGGCTGGGATTCCGGAATGGGAAAAAGGCATGACCATGGATGGAAACATAATTATATGCAGAGACTAATATGTAATTGTTTTAAGTAGGTGATAATAAACAGCCTTGGTAACCCACGCACCTATGGTCAACTAATCTATGCCAAAGGAGACAAGGATATACGACAGAGAAAAGACAGTCTCTTCAATAAGTGGTGCTGGGAAAACTGGACAGCTACATGTAAAAGATTCAAATTAGAACACTCCCTAACACCATACACAAAAATAAACTCAAAATGGATTAGAGACCTAAATGTATGACCGGACAGTATAAAACTCTTAGAGGAAAACATAACAAGAGCACACTTTGACATAAATCACAGCAAGATCTTTTTCGACCCACCTCCCAGAGTAATGTAAATAAAAACAAAAATAAACAAATGGGACCTAATGAAACTTAAAAGCTTTTGCACAGCAAAAGAAACTATAAACAAGATGAGACGACAACCCTCAGAATGGGAGAAAATATTTGCAAACGAATCAACAGACCAGGATTAATCTCCAAAATATATAAACAGCTCATGCAGCTCAATATTAAAGAAACAAACAACCCAACCCAAAAATGGGCAGAAGACCTAAATAGACATTTCTCCAAAGAAGACATACAGATGGCCAAGAGATACATGATAAGTTGCTCAACATCACTGATTATTAGAGAAATGCAAATCAAAACTACAATAAGGTGTCACCTCACACTGGTTAGAATGGGCATCATCAAAAAATCTACAAACAACAAATGCTGGAGAAGGTGTGGAGAAAAGAGAACCCTCTTGCACTGTTGGTGGGCATGTAAATTGATACAGCCACTATGGAGAACAGTATGGAGGTTCCTTAAAGAACTAAAAATAGAATTACCATAGAACCCAGCAATCCCACTACTGGGAATATACACAGAGAAGACCATAATTCAAAAAGACACATGCACCCCAATGTTCATTGCAGCACTATTAACAATAACCATGTCATGGAAGCAACCTAAATGCCCAATGACAGACAAATGGATAAAGAAGAAGTGGTACATATATACAATGGAATATTACTCAGCCATAAAAAGGAACAAAATTGGGACATTTGTAGAGACGTGGATGGACCTAGAGACTGTCATACAGAGTGAAGTAAGTCAGAAAGAGAAAAAGAAATATCATATATTAACACATATATGTGAAATCTAGAAAAATGGTAGAGATGAACTGGTTTGCAAGGCAGAAATAGAGACACAGATGTAGAGAACAAACGTATGGACACCAAAGGGGGAAAGTGGGGGGGGGGGGTGGGATGAACTGGGAGATTGGGATTGACATATATACACTAATATGTATAAAATAGATAAGTAATAAGAATCTGCTGTATAATAAATAAAATTCAAATACAAAACAAAACAAACAAAAAAAGAGCCTTGGTGTAGTGTTGTTTTTTTTTTCATTATCTTGTGCTTGGGTTTTTCCTCTGTGGTTCGTAGGAATACACACACATCCAGCCTGTGTGAGGTCTGTGGGTTGTCCCCTCCAATCCTCTTAGTGGTTCTTTGTTTGGCCTCGGATGGTTCCCTCACATACGTGAGCTGATCGATACTCAGCCACAGACTAGAGGAGGGCCCTCTGCTGGTTACCCTCTCACACTCCTCTCCCCCTGTGCAGGTCTCTCCTCATCAGTACAGGGCCCGGTGAACTCCAGCTGGCTTGATATCTCTGGATTCCCGACTCTGTTTCCTCAGCACTGGGAGACTGCCAGTCTTCACTCGAGTTTTCCTCTCTTTCCCAGGCCAGAAATTCTTATCCCGGCTGTAAACTGGGCCCACCTCATTTATTTTCCCTCTCTCAGTAATCACTGTCCTACCCTGCCTGGGATCCAATGTCTGAAGGGCTATTGTTTTATTTAGTTTGTCTGTTTTTTTTGTTGTCTCACAGAGTCCCTGTTACTCCTTCTTGGCCCCAAACAGAATGTAATTGTAACTGTACAGATAATCTCTGTTATTATCTTTAACAACAACAATAAAAAGTGTGTGTTTTAAAAATACATTGTTGTTGTTTCTTCAAAGGTGTAATTAAATTGATGTGCTTCTTGATGGCATTTTATTATTTATTTATTTATTTATTTTTGGCTGTGTTGAGTCTTCGTTTCTGTGCGAGGGCTTTCTCTAGTTGTGGCAAGCGGGGGCCACTCTTCATCGCGGTGCGCGGGCCTCTCACTATCGTGGCCTCTCTTGTTGCGGAGCACAGGCTCCAGACGCGCAGGCTCAGTAGCTGTGGCTCACGGGCCTAGTTGCTCCGCGGCATGTGGGATCTCCCCAGACCAGGGCTCAAACCTGTGTCCCCTGCATTGGCAGGCAGATTCTCAACCACTGTGCCACCAGGGAAGCCCTTGATAGCATTTTAGACTTGTGAAAATCCATTGTATGTAGCAGTGAAAAAATATAATTGATGATTATGCCCAAAGGCAATGTGTGATTAAGGATTTTATAACATTTTTAGTCATCTAAGTATAGACACCCCCCACCATCACCCTTAAAAGTTGCAATATGGGCAAATTTCACACAGTTGGCTTTATTTGACAAATGTTTCTAGAGATGCTTGGTGTATGCGAGTAAGTCTCTGTCTATATTACATAAAATAGAAAGAATAGCCTTATGATTTTTGTCTTTCTCTCAGCCAGTAAAATAGTTTCTGAAAAAGTACTTAAATTTATAGTCTCAATTTCTTTTTTAAAAATTTTTATTGAAATATAGTTGGTTTACAATGTTGTGTTAGTTTCAGGTGAACTCCAGCAAAGTGATTCAGATATATATATATATATATGTGTGTGTAAATATATATATATATATATATATTTATGTGTATACATGTATATATATATATATTCTTTTTCAGATTCTTTTCCATTATAGGTTATTACAAGATATTGAGTAGAGTTCTCTGTGCTGTACAGTAGGTCCTTGTTGGTTATCTATTTTATATATAGTAGTGTGTATATTTTAATCCCAAACTCCTAATTTATCCCTCCCCTCCCTTCCCCTTTGGTAACCATAAGTTTGTTTTCTATGACTGTGAATCTAATTCAGTTTTAAAAATACGTTCATTTGTATCATTTTTTTTATATTCTACATACAAACGATATCATGTGATTTTACATGTCTGGCTTACTTCACTTAGTATGAGAATCTCTAGGTCCATCCATGTTGCTGTAAATGGCATTATTTCATTTTTTCTTATTAGCCTCAACTTCTTAAGTTTAATTAAGATATTACTTATAGATTATATCTCCAGCCTCATTGTATATCTACCAAGGGCAGACAACCTTGATTACTCCATTCACCACACCTTTAGAATTATTTTGGTCATTGTCAGATGCATCAGAGATTATCACTGCATATTTTAGCTCAGTATGAAGGTTAAGAACTTCCCTTTAGTGAGACAGTCATAACATAGTATTGAAATAAACTTTATTCAATTTAATAACATTCAATTTTTAAGAATTTTTGACTGAATAACAGCTGCAATCTAGAAAGAAAGTTATGTAGGGAGCAAACAGTGAGGAGTCCTGTCATAGGCTTATGTAATTTCTGCTACTCTGGGTCTCAGTGACAGCATCTTAGTCTCCTAGAATGATTTTACAACAGAGTAGACAGGTATAGAAAGATTGGGTCACTTCAAATTTTACAGGAAATTGGGTAACACCTGGAGTTTCAATACACAGATATTTTTCTCCTGGTTATCTATATCATTTTCCCAGAGAAGGGATGCTTTTAGGGGCCAGTTACCCTTAACAAAGAATCAGTGTCTTGAGTTGGTACCAAAGGATACACTTTCATTATTTCACACTCTTGAAAGAAGGGAAGTTTGACTCTTTGGGCTATAAGTAACAGAAACAATGGCTACTTAAAGGACATTGTATATAATGGGATGAGACAATCAATAACAGCCATAAACCCAGTGCACATTTCCACTTCTTTTTGCCTACCATATGCATTCTCATACCTCCACTGACTGGCTTCCCCTGTGTGTAGTCTATGAAGGAGAAGACAACATTCCACAACTGACTTCATATGCTACAAGTCACTCAAAGGTAAGGACGGATTGGCAGTCCCAATTCTTAATTCCCAGAGGAGAGAATATGAGTAGCCAGCTTGGTCAGGAGTTCACTTATGGTCAAGTGGGGGATTGCATTACTGTAAAGAGCCCATTCTTATCGATTATTATCTGCAGAGGGAGCAGGTCCCAGAGAAGGAAAAATCATTGTGAAAAAAATGTCTAAGCATGTATGAACTGAGATTTGTTCATGGAAAGGGAGGAGAAGGGGATATATTATCAATTTGAAAAGTTAATATCATGAGGATGCTGTGCAGTAAAAAGAAAAAAAGAAAAAAATCTGTTAAATGTGATTTGGGGTTAAGAATCTGAGAATCCTTTCAAGTCCTCAGACTGGACTGTATTATCCAGACTGCTAAGCCCCTCTCAACTCTCGCCCCTTCACTGACTGAAATCAGAGAGCCTCTCTGCTGATGAAATGTTGTGGTTTGGCAGCAGCTAATCTGTATATCATACACTGGGGGTTCTCAATCTTGAATTCAAATTGTCTGGCATTAAGCTTGTCTGGTTTTATGCTAAGATCTCATGCCTCTAGAGACATTGATAATCTTACCAACTGTAGCATGCTCCGTACCAATCTTCTTTTTTTCCTTGAACTTCTGCACCTTTGAGTTGTTATTAGAGAAACTGAAGGCCAATCTATTCCTTGATAAAATGGAACAGGTTTGACAAGTGGGTAAAGGAACAGTTGTCTCGCGATGTAGTATCAGTGGGAGGTTCCTATACTCCTTCCCTCCCAGTCTATCTTCACTTTTTTGTTTCTTGGTTGTCTGAATGAGCTAGGCTTTCTGCAGTTTAAATGAAAGCTTTCACCTTTGCTACCCAACAAATACTACAGCAGGTAATACTTCAAACTTTTAGTGATATTTATACTTTCATATAAGGAAAGTGTCTGAGAACAGGCTTCTTTAAGTGTAAGGCAGAGATACCACTAAGAAAGGAGAAGTCACTAGCACTGAAGGTCCACAAACAGCTACCACCTCCTCTACCCATCTATGTGCATCTGTGTACACATACTCAGCCCTCCCTGCTATGGATGGTTTTAACAGTCTATTCTCCCAATCTATTCTCCTAACATATGTACCAGATCTCATCTGCTCTTGCTTAATCAGGAAGGTTCCTCTGATTTATCTCCCTTCTTTTTTGTTGATCATCAATTTCTCTCTCCCTGTTGGGTGTTTCCTGTGAACACATACGCAGGCTCTCATTTTTCCCATCTTAAAACCAAAACAAAATAAAACAATCACTCTCATTTTAACCTCCAGCTACTCTCCAATTTCTCTGCTTATGTTTTCATCAAAACTTGAAGTCACCTATTTTTATGCCAGTTTTTCTCTTTTCATCATTTAATCTCTTCTGTTTCTTTGACAGATACAATGATTAAAAATAAAAAAAGAAGTTAATACTGTCAGCATAAAAACTTTTTAATCAGATTCAAAACTTCATATAGAAAAACATTTTTACATAAACACTAGCATTTTTTCTATAAAACACCATGTTTCCACCAAATTATAAAACCTGATATGATTTTGAAAAAAAATGAAGAAAAACACCACAGAGATGGTCCTCAGAAGGAAAAATTTAAATTGCTTTAATTCCCCTGATCACTCGATGACATATTTGTGGTATCATCCAAATCTTGATTAAAGTTCTTACTAATGCATTATGATAAAAACAAAGATAAAACAAATTTGAAAACCATGATTTTTGTATTGCCTTACAAAGCCTAAATATCCAAAGGAGATCTGTAAAGTTAATTTTTATAAATTTCTCTATTCCATGTGCAATGGAGAAGGATTTTGTTCTTTATTCAAATTTTTTTAGGTTCAGGTCTCTGCATTGTAGCAGTTTCATGATTTTATTAAATGTTTTTATTAGCTAAAATATGAAGCACTCACATTTAAATGAAAGTGGGAAGGTTATATACTATTATAGGAAAAGCTTCAGACTGGAAGGCATATCTGTCCCTTTCCAAATGTTAGACCTTGGGACCCAGTCGTTCAAGTGCTCCGGTGCTGTAGTTTGGAAATACAGATGATTGTTGTGAGGATTAAGATAATGGCAAAGAGTTTTCTAACACAAAACTAAAATATATTTCAACTAACTATAATGTAATAGCTGAAACGCAGTTCAAAGCCAAATAATTATTTTATCTATTTTACTTTCCAGCATAACTCAAAAAATTGAGAACAGAGAAATACACAATGAAACTCAACTTCACCATAAAGGATTTACAAAAATATTTTTGAAAGCTCACATGGATCTATTTATGTGAAACAGTTTTAAAGCTAGAGACTTGTTGGATGGAAGTAGCAATATCTAAACATGAACAGTGAGATTAACCAAGATGTTCATGAGTTTTTTAGTTCAGTCATAAAGAACTGAATTCTGGGTCACTATCATGGATGAGAAATTACATCTTAAAAGCTTAAAAAAAAAGAATGTAATAAATTGATGTTGCCTTTAGGGGATAGTGCTCTAATGGACTTGGAGGTTAGTTACTTAGTCGACTTGAAAAATCATTAAATCAAACATTTGATGAAATTTAAAAGATATAAGTCCAACCTTAGTTCTTCTTCATGGAGGAAACAAACGATAAAAACGTTTACTTGGTCAAGACCAAACTAAATAGATGGTTTATTTTACCCTCTGTTCCTTGATATATGTGTGGATTTTCAGTCTGATACTTATTCCATCATCAATGTAAACAATGATGTCTGGGCTCTTAACGGGGCTATCGTTAATTTTCAATCCATTTTCCAGGTTCAACACTATTAACCCTTCACAGTTGTCCCAATGCTGAGCACTTGGAATCGTAGAAACTCTTTTGTTTTCTGGGATATGTTCACAAGTTGCCTGTAATGAGGTGAGCAGTTTCTAGCTCACTGCCACCTTACAAAAAACCAGCAGGCAACTGGGCACAACCCTGGAGAATTTAAATTACACTTGCTTACATTGGGTGTTAGCTATGATTTTAGGAAGAGAAAGTTTCTGAAGTTTCTGTTTCCTAATTAGTTCATTTTATCTGCCTGTGGCTGCACTGAGAAAACAAAAATTTATGCATTCTAGTTTCCTAATATCTCCCATATGTCATACCTATAAAGAAGAGAGACACCACTGGTTCTCAACAGAGGTACTGTTGACATTGTGATGTGACAGTTCTTCATCAAGCTAGAATGTCTGGTATGCATTGAGAGTTATTTGGCATCGCTGGCTCTGCTCACTAAATGCCTGCGGCTGTCCCCAGTCATTATGACAATCAAAAACCACCTCCACATATTTCCAAGTGTCCTCTAGGGAGCAAACCACCCACAGCTGAATAGCTAAACCTCAGAGGAAGGAAAACTAATTTTTTTTTAATGTATCGTTTATTATCCTATCCACTTATGAATAATGATTTCTAGGTTATTCACAAGTTATAGCCGAAGTTTCCTACAGTTTAACATTTTTTTTGATAGTAACTCAGGCTAACAGTTTGTTTTTATTCTACTATGAGCTTAATATAAACTCTAAACTCAAGTTGAATATCTTTTAAATTCTCAGTCTGGGCAAATGAAGTGGCTACCAAGTAGTAAACTGATCTGGCACACACACAAAAACCCAGCTCTGTGATTCAGTTACATAATACTTTTCAAATTCTATGTTTCTGACAGGCTTTTGGAATACATAAAAATTGAATTAAAAACATCCCATTGAATGAAATATGCTAAATGCTGTAAGAAGCAAGACACCTTCTTCTGGGATGAGAAAAACTGCTACCAAAAAAGAGTTCTGTCAGTATATGATAAGTGAGCAAGCAAATTCTTTCTTTCTCTTTTTTCTTTTTCTTTCTTCCCCTCCCTTTCTTCTTTCCTCGTTTCATTCCTCCCTTCTCTCCCTCCCTCCTTTCTTCTATTGTCCATCCTTCCTTTCAAAATCCACTTTTCCTAAAGTATGTTTCACACAACTGGAGTTGAAGAACTACGGTGGGCAGGGAGGAGGAGGAAAGTACAATCAGAAAATGAAAAGGGATAAAATGTAGCAAACAAGACAATTTCTAAAGTTTGCAGTCATACTCAAGGTGGTAGAAGCTGCTTGAAATAATTTAAACTGGAACAGGAGCTCAGGTTCGTATTGTGGGTTTTGAAGACCAGGGAGGAATTCATCCCCTGAAAGCAGGTTGTCTTCTCATTCCACTTCCTGCTTCCTGCTGCACCCTCCACAGGAGGGGCCTCCGTTCTCCTGCTTCACTCTCTTGGAGCGCTTCCAGGCCCTCACAGAGAGCAGGAAGTTTGAGTTTTCTGGGATCATTTAAAAGACCATTTTTAAGATGGTGTGTGTCTGTGGATAGTGCCTATATAACTCATTTTCCAATTTTGGGATGAAATTTAATCATTTTTTATGTTTCCTTTCTTAGTAATCTCCAAAAACTTGGAAGGCATTCTTTGATTTAGGAAGATTGAGATTCTCAGAAATTTTACTCTTCTATGTACTGCCACCCATTTCATGACTGAACTTCATGTTACTGCGTTTGGAGTCACTCTGAAACCAGGCATTAAGACATTATGAAAAGACTTAATTGAGTAGAAATATCAATATGTTTGAATATCCAATAGAAGGTATAAACACAAAACAAATTAGTTTCACCCACTCTCTGTATAGCATCCCTTCAAACAGGGAGATTTTTCTAATATACTTGATTCTTTATCCATGGATCAGGAGGTAAAATAACCAGTTTTATTTGTCAAATGATTTTGGCTAAGGTATTGTCATCTTGGCCACAACCTAAGGAAGAAAGTTATTGCAATAAGAAATGCTGGAGTATAAAGGTCAGTGTTGCTTTTGTTTTTGTTTTTGTAATTGGGATTGGATTGAAGCATAAGTCATTAACAGCAGTGTGAAGTGACCAAGATGGAAAAGTAGCAGTGGCAAAGGGCTCTTTCATGGAGCTGGCTCCCTAACACTGACCATGGGAAGCAATGATAGTTCTTGCAGTGACCAATAGAACAAGTGACCATGTACTGGTAACTTATAGGGCAATAGTCCCACTCACTCTTCCATTTGAAAAGGATGAATCCAAACTTCAGGTCAGTTGGCTGCAAGATGTTTGTTGTTTTTAGTTTTATCGACTTTTTTAAAAGTCTACATACAAATTTCAAGTAATATATCTGAACAAGATTTACTCTTCTTAAGGTCATTTGAATTCCTCAAAGTTTACATTCAAATCAAAGGTGAGTTTCACTCAAGCTTTGCCTGTGGCACTATTTTACCTTATCTGTCATGACTGTCATGTCTCCCAACTTTCTCTATGGTTTCCCTCCTCCTGGACTTCTAGTCGTTTCTCTCTAAACATCGCCTAGGCACTCAGATCTTGAGTGATAGCCCCTGAGTGTATAGTGTCCTTATTTTACAATTTACAAAGACCCGAACTTCTAAGAAATCTTTCTTAATTTCCTTCTCTATCAAAATATCTTGTGTCTCTTTATGGTTTTTGATGCAAGCTACCTAACTGTAACCAAACCTGCTAAATTACTCTTTGGGGATCAAAGGGTCAGCATGTCTCCCTTCCAGGTAACATTTGTATGTTTTAATAGAGGTCACCTGGAGCCATAACATATAAACTTAAATAGAGATGGGACTTCCCTCCCTCAATATCATGGCACATATGCATACCATTGTGGTATTGTGTTGGTCAACAAGGACCAACAGAGGTAATATACATGGTTCTATTATCCACCTCCATGACTGGAATACAGTATGGAACACCTGCATTTTTTGATGTATGGTTGTGAAGTTATGGGGAGGGGCTCAGCAAATGCATTCATACTCAAGAAAAGCAGACCATTCATTTTCCTTTCATAACATCAACCAGAATCAAGTCTTTGCAAGCCAATTTTGAATTTGAGGCAGATAATGTTTCCTGTATCCTGCCATTATTTTTCTCCCCAGCATGTGCTCAGTGAAGATAAGTCCTGTGAATAATTATCTGACTGCATAAAACCATTAGGCCAGGTTCCAATGAGGTACCACAGCTGTGCTAAGGACCAGATAATAGAGAAAAAACAGCACTCAGAGCTTTTCATATCATCTGTCTCCACTATGAATAGTGTAGTGGAGAGAAGACAGGACCCAAAGTGGAGTGTTCCCAACTTCCCTGAGGGTAGACTATGAGACACCAGGGGTATGGGAGCCAGCAAGTGAAGAGAGCCAAGAGACTGTTCTAGGCTATGTATCTCCTCAAACCTGGAGCCTGGGATAGTTCTGTCTTTCAGTCTCTCCTCATGCAGAAGGGATGCAATCAAGATGTTACAGTTAACTTTAGCCTCTAAGGTAAATCCCAAATGCAGGATAAATTCAATGATTCAGAAGCATATACGCTGAAGTTCTTTCTCTGGAAGTGATTGTGGAGGGTGAAACCAAACCAAGTCCTTGGAATATGTGCAATTCCTTCCTAGAAAAAGCTGGGAGTTGGCTAACTGCCTGTACTGCCTCCTCTGATCAAACTGTGATGTTTTGTTTATTCAATTAATGCCTTTCCTTCTCATTAGGCTTGCTGCCACAACCAGATGGAGATGTCTCAGTCTGCCAAAAAGATGAGTCTGGCCTCTGTTTGCCTATGTCCTTGAGGCTAGCTTTTTGCTTTCTCTGTTTAATTTTTTAAAAGCTGTCTTAAAGACATGACTTCTGGCTACATTAGAACCAGAGGAAAATATCAGCAAAACCCTCTGAGAAGAGTAAGTGAATAGCCTCCAGCATTTGTACCCCAAAGGTCAGATTTGAATCCAAGAGCATTTCTTTTATTTATTTATTTATTTATTTGTTTGTTTGTTTATTTTTGGCTGCATTGGGTCTTCATTGCTGCATGTGGGCTTTCTCTAGTTGTGACAAATGGGGGCTACTCTTCACTGCGGTGCGCGGGCTTCTCACTGCGGTGACTTCTCTTGTTGTGAAGCACGGGCTCTAGGCGTGTGGGCTTCAGTAGTTGTGGCGCATGGGCTCAGTAGTTGTGGCTCTCGGGTTCTAGAGTGCAGGCTCAGTAGTTGTGGCACACGGGCTTAGTTGCTCTGCGGCATGTGGGATCTTCCCGGACCAGGGCTCGAACCCGTGTCCCTGCATTGGCAGGCTGGTTACTAACCACTGCGCCACTAGGGAAGCCCCCAATAGCATTTCTGTGTGGGAGTCAGAATCAGGATATTTTTGAAAGATCTAAGTGTTTTCTTCATAATTAGGGCAAGAGAGATGAACCTACTCACTGGAGCCTATTCTGAAAACAAACCAAATATTTCCTATCCAACTCAAAATACAGGTAGAGTCAAGAGAGGTCTATATAACATCAATACATAGAGAATAAAAGTGAACTATTAATTTTTTTCTCTCAGATGATTGGTTTATGTGATATAAACTCTTGTGGTACCTGAACATTGTCCTGTCTTAGATTTATGCTGATACCTGCAAAAAGGAGAACATGAGAAAGATCACAGTAAGATAAGGAGTATAAGTTTAGAGGGAAAAATGAACAAGAGTTAAAAAGATTTACACAGGAAGATTTAGTGGTCTTTGGGGGCTAAATGAAGAGAAATAGCAAAGAGACCAATATGCCACCACTGGGCACAAATGTGCTCACCACTGCTGCAAGGCCTGGCTGTCTCCCAATAGCTTCTGCTCTGGTTTATAGTGTGTACACACTCGTCTTGGCTGAAGTTGAAGGAAGACCTAATTTGCATAAATATTTATCTTTAAAATATAATGTCAACAATTTCTTAATTTGAAAAAATTTGAGGAAACCATCTGTAGGCAGAAAACAATGGCTCAAGGAATTTCCATAGCAAACCATTTTGATATCAACAAAACATTATTGAGGCAAATGTGAAAGTCTCATCCCTTTTGTCGTACTTGCCTTAAGACAAATTGCTGTTTACCTATCATCCAGGGCCTATCTGTATAGACCGATTGAACCACCTGAGAAGAAAATGTCTTTGTGAATGAGAGAGAAGGATAGATTTCAAAAGCTTTTCTCTGATGTATAGCAACTATTAGCATTTCTTTTTGGAGGAGAATAGCTTTACTTTCATTTTTTGCATTCCTCCAAAATTACAATATAATTTTCTGAGGATGCTCCAGCAAAGCTCCTTCATTTAGACACAGGCACTGCTTGGGAATGAGAAAGCTGGACTCTAAGTTCTGATGACTGTCTATGGGACCTAGAAAAGCCTGCTAAGCCCTGGTCTCAGTTTTCATATCTGGAAAATGTGGAGACTGACTTCAAGGTATTCTAAGATCAATTCCAGTGCCAGTAGTCTGGAAATCTATGCTTCTCCCTGACAGCTCAGAGAAAGAAAAGAGGTTCAGAAAAGCCATGTCTCTAGTACGTCTTGTTGATTATGAGTAATAAAAAAGTAGTCTAATACTATGGTTTGAGTAATGAAAATTTTTACTTTTGTGAACAACTATATTTTCTAGGCTCACCCCAGTTAGGAATTATAGTGCAAGTGAAAGTAGAATTGGTAACCATATGTCTTAGTGTGTACATAGTTAGGGACCTTCCCTCATGGCGAAAGAAGTGTCAACATATCACCATATGAATTCCAAAATTTGTGAAGTAGAGAGATTCTCTTCATCAAAACAGTACAAATTCTGGAGAAGGTGAACAAGATGCAATAAAACTGGCAGAGCTCTAGAGTTTAGCATCTCAGTGGGCAAAGAGATAATGGACTAAAGTGTGTTTAAAAGCAAGCAGGTCTGTGAAGTGCAGAATGCATTGGTGTGGCCTCCTTTTCCAGTAACAAGCTGTGTGATGTAAGCCATTTCCTTAACCTCTCTGTGTCTCAGTTTTTTTGTCTGTAGAAGAAGGGATTGGAGTGAATGCATTCCTAACCACTTTCAGTTCTAGAGTCTTATGACTCTGTAAGAAGAGATTAAAATGCAGTCAATTACAAATTAATAATGCAAACAAATTGTACAGATGCATATTTTAAATCCTTAGAATAATTTCTTCAAAGACACTCATTTACATATAAATTATGTATAAGTTAATCAAAACTCATAGAGTCACACAACTTTAGACATGAAAGAGACCTTAGCAATCAGTACTAACTGTTGTAAAACTGTGCATTATACTTACCTATGAATGTGCCCCTTTCCTTGTGAGTTCTTTGAGGCATAAATAGTCCTGTGTTTCTTTGTATCATTAGTACTTAGACCAGAACAGATATAGAGTAGATACTAAGACTAGTTAAATAAATATTGCAGATAAAGAAACTCTGAAAAGTTCTGCTAAATTGCCCCAAATCACACAGGTAGCTAGAATGAGACTTTGCCTCTTCTGAGACTCAACCCATGGAGGGCTGGGTTTTTTTAAGGCCAAATTGAGATGGTTTTTCCAATAAGCATCATCAGCAGTAGCATCTATCACGAAAAGAGGCCTTCTAAGGGCTTTAAGGCAGGCCAAATAAAACTGAGCAGAGAGTAAGGCCCACAGTACATATTCCATAATTATTCATTGACAGATTTAAACCTGAATCAAGTGACCCACCTTCTTAAAAGAAATAAAATTTTATTTCCATGGTAGCTGTCCTTAGGATGGCCACCTTTATTTCTTCTCTGCTTGTATTACAAGCTACTCCCCCATCAAGAGATGAAGTCTATTCCTCCACACCCTTGAACCTAGCCCAGCCTGTCACTGCTCTGACCAATAGAGTTCAGTAAGAGCAACACCGCATCAGTTCTGGTCCTGATCTTTAGGAAGATAGCAACTTTTGCTGTGGTCTCTTGGAGGCCGAAGCTGTCATTTACAAAGTTCAGCGTCACTGCTGAAGAGGTCCTGAGACTACATGGAGACCAGGAGGAGCCCAGCCGAGTCCAATCTCCCAGCCACCACCCCCATGTCCCCGTACCCAGGCTACCAGGCATGTGAGAAAGCCATCTTGAACCCTCCACCACAGCTCAGCTTCTAGCTAAATATCGCAAAGTGACAGCAGTCGATGACATGTGGAGCAAAGGACACAGCTGAATCCTAGTTGAATTCACAGCAGAGAAAATCTTGAGATAAAATAAAAGATGGTAGTTTCAGGTCACTTGGTTTTGGGATAGCTTATTTGCAGTCATAAATAACTGAAACAATTCCTTGTTTTAAAAGTATATAATTCTACATTTTCCATAAACGAAAATTTTTCTTATCTCCTATTCTTATTCCAGATTAACACAATTTAGAAAGATTTAATAGTGCTGACCAATTCCAAGTTTTGCTATTTTAAGAATTTGCCCAGGATGTCAACATTAAGAAAAGCTACTATTTATTTTATAGAAAGGGAGTTTTAAAATGGTATCCATTGTGTATATAACCTATAATATCAATTTCTTTCCCAATAAATGTAGGCTTACCTCTTATAAAGAAGTCAGTTGATGCAGTACAAACTTGCCTTGCACAGGTGTATTTGTTTGGCAAAAAGTATTTAAAGAGGACGACTGTCATTTATAGCCTGAGTACTATCGTTTTTCTTTCTTCCTCTTTTACTAACCCCTGATTTACTGTTTCTATTTTCTCTCCAAATACTTCATTCTGTTATATACAGATTCTTTCAGAAAACCTTTATTGCCTCCCGCCTGCATTGCTGACACAGTCCCAAGCACTGGTGAAAAAGCCATGACGACTAAGAGCTAGACGTGTCCCTCCAGGGGCTCGCATTCTATTAGGGAAGACAAGTTAATAAACAGGGCCCATGGGGTATAGTAACTATGAAAATGTACCAAAACGGAATACATAAAAAGGAGAATGGGAACCTAGAGATGACAACAGTGCCTACAAGGGTAAGGAAATTATTCCAGAGAAGGTGAATTTGGATCTTAAGAAATAAATTTTGCAGACAAAGAAATGGTAGAGGACAGTTCAGGCAGACATTTGCAAAAGCTTGAAAAAGTATGGAAAAAATGGCAAAACTTCCATTGTGGATATAGCAAAAGTGGGGAAGGCAGGGGAATAACAAGAGATAAATAATGGATTATGGTAGAGACGAGCTGGGGGCACAGAGTGAAGAATTCCTATGCCATAAACTTACAGTCAGTTGGCCTTTGCCCAGTGCTCCCTCTGGGGCTTTCTGACTGGGTAGCATACTTATCACCATCTACAGCTAATTAGACCAGAGCGTATACCTGCTCAAAGTCAGTCCATCCTTTGGCTTGATTGTGACCAAGCAGATTCTCTATCTCAGACATTTGTCTTAAGATATATGGTCGGTGACTCTGCCTGACCATACAGTATTATACACTGGATCAAATGATCATGGAGACATGCGGTCAGCTCTGATTTCATGGCAAGCTAAAGCCACAAGTAAGTTAATGATGCAGGGCAGCAGAAATGCTGCAGGCCTTGCAAAGTCTGCAGATAAGAAAATGGAGCTGTGATGCTGAGAGAGGCAGAAATGAAGGAGCAGGCAGGCAGAGTGAAAGTGAGAGTGAGAGAGGCATTGACCCACAAAGAGAACCATGGGGAGAAGATCATTTCTGAGAGGAGGGTATGGGACTGGACAGTTAGGTCAAATATAGTACAAACAGCAGCCAAATGAGGACTCGGTTTTATCCACTGGATTTGAGAATTGCTACTGACCTCAGAAAGAATGTAGTTTCAGGGGACATGTGACCAGAATTCTAGACTTTACCATTAGAAGTTCTGAGTTTACATGGAGGGTCTATGAAATAAGGCAGATGCAGTATGATGGATGCCAATGACATTCTATCAACTGGTGAGGCCGTGGGAAATGGCTGCAAGGATGAGGGGATTCAAAACATGTTCAAAAAGGCCACCCCTCTCTAAGGGATACGATGATCTTCCCTTTCCTCCACTCTATATCTCCTAATTGAGGAGGAATTGAGCTCTGCATTCTGCTTTGCATTCTCCTTAGATCTGTTGCCTTCTCTTTTGTTCATGGTCACAGCTAATGTGGGTAAGCCTGATGGATCAACTTCATCTATGTAAAACTAAGCAAGTCCCTACTGTAGTCTGACTACCATTCATATATTGAAAGATTAGGTGCAGGACCTCAGAAAACTTTACCTTTCAAAGAAACTTGTGTAGCCTGGGGCTGTGGAGAGATGGAGTGCCATGAGCTGTGTTCTGCATTGTGATTTTTCTACCACTGGGATCCTTAGAGTGTGGCTATGTTCCCTCTAGGCTGTGGCCACATATCTAGTAGAACAAATGCTGACAACATAACGAGACATTTTCTTGTTTCTGGTACAGCAGTTGATGCCTTATTCATAGCAGTTCTTGGTTCCTGTTTCCTCTGGTGGTATTGTTGCCCAACAAGAGCAGGAAGAGTGAGTGTGACAAGTAATCTATACGAGCACCAGTTATCTTGAAGAGGGTCCACAAGCCATTTGAGAACTGCTGCTTGTTGTAATATCACATTCCATTAGTTACCCTCAAAGGATCTAGGAGCTAAAATCTTTCAGGGAAACAGCTCTTGCTTTTAGAACAATCAGTAGAAATCTACTTATTTTCTATCTCAGTTTTGAAGGAGAAATGAGAAAAGAAAAAAAAAAAAGAAAACAAGCAAGGAGTGATGATCAAAGGAATGAAAAAAAAACAAACAAACCCAACAACAAAAGAATGTCCTCTGAGAAAGCTTGGAGTTGAGTTTTATTTGTTTGTTTATTACTGGCTGAGATATAAAGGAAGTTAAAAGAATAGAGCTGTCTTCTTTCGTTAATATATTAGCCAAATATAGCAAGTCTGACTGTCCTTTGCTAACCACCAGGGTGCACCAATGCACACACTATTCCAAACTTCTAACAAGATCAGCGGTTGTCCCCAATCAAAAAATGGGCAGAAGACCTAAATAGGCATTTCTACAAAGAAGACATGCAGATGGCCAAGAGGCACATGAAAAGATGCTCAACATCACTAATTACTAGAGAAATGCAAATCAAAACTACAATGAGGTATCACCTCACACCGGTTAGAATGAACATCATCAGAAAATCTACAAACAACAAATGCTGGAGAGGGTGGGTGTGGAGAAAAGGGAACCCTCTTGCACTGTTGGTGGGAATGTAAACTGATACAGCCACTATGGAGAACAGTATGGAGATTCCTTAAAAAACTAAAAATAAAATTACCATATGACCCAGCAATCCCACTACTGGGCATATACCCAGAGAAAACCATAATTCAAAAAGACTCATGGGGCTTCCCTGGTAGTGCAGTGGTTGAGAATCTGCCTGCCAATGCAGGGGACACGGGTTCGAGCCCTGGTCTGGGAAGATCCCACATGCTGCGGAGCAACTGGGCCCGTGAGCCACAATTACTGAGCCTGCGCGTCTGGAGCCTGTGCTCCACAAGAGAGGCTGCAATAGTGAGAGGCCCGTGCACCGCGATGAAGAGTGGCCCCAACTTGCCACAAGTAGAGAAAGCCCTCACACAGAAACGAAGACCCAACACAGCCATAAATAAATAAAAAAAAAAAAAAAAAAAAAGACACTTGCACTCCAAGGTTCATTGCAGCACTATTTACAATAGCCAGGTCATGGAAGCAACCTAAATGCCCATCGACAGATGAATGGATAGAGAAGATGTGGTACATATATACAATGGAATGTTACTCAGACATAAAAAGGAACAAAATTGGGGCATTTGTAGAGACGTGGATGGACATAGAGATTTCATACAGAGCAAAGTAAATCAGAAAGAGAAAAACAAATATCATATATTAACGCATATATGTGGAATCTAGGAAAATGGTACAGATGAACTGGTTTGCAAGGCAGAAATAGAGACACAGATGTAGAGAACAAATGTATGGACACCAAGGGGGGGAAGCGGGGTGGGGGGTGGTGGTGGTGGTGGTATGAATTGGGAGATTGAGATTGACATATATACACTAATATGTATAAAATAAATAACTAATAAGAGCCTGCTGTATAAAAAATAAATAAATAAATAAAAAATTTTAAGAAAGATCACAGGTTGTCACTTCTGAAAAGAATACAGTGTGGGGAGGGGGTTGGGCTTTTGGGGCACTGTTTATCATAACACAATGCTCAAATCCTTTGAATTTTTTTTTTTATTACATCTACAGTCTGTTCTGCTACAGCACATATTTTAAAATGCAAATCAACTCACATTCAATTGGTAATTATGGGAATGATGTCAGCATAACACAGAAAAACGAATTGGACCAACCAAACATGATTTTTCGTAGTGTGATCATTCTTGGAGGTGATCAAGGTTCAGCTTTTTCACAGTTCAATAAAATACAAGCTTCAATGATATTTGAAGAGATTCAAAAAAGAGAAAAGCTGAGAAGTCTCCAAATGTTTGCCTTTAGTGCAAATGGTGGCTGGTTCAATAGTGTGGAGACCTGCTCTATTGTCCATTATGCTAAACTACCTGAGAAAACTGTAAATGCAGATTAAGAACCTGGGCACTTTCCCGTGTTAAAACAAGAAAATAACAACAAAAGAACCCCCAAACTTCTGAATCATATTTTTTATTTTGGATGTAACTGTCCTTTTGTAAAGTGGCTCTTGTTAAAGATCTGTATCTCCAAAGGGAAGCTTGAGTTCCAGGGTCTGAGACATCAAAGGGTAGACTGGCTCAGACTGTGGGGCAAAGGCCAGTGGAGATTTAACTCTTCTAGTATCTTCCAGAATCTTATTGTTTTTGTTAGTGTCCTGGTTAAAAAGTGCCCTAGGTTTTGCAGTGTCTGCTCCTGACCCTATTTTTCCCATGAGTGTTCTTATGTTTAGTGTGTGATTTTGCAAAAACGTGAAGAATGGATACATATGGTGGTATGGCAGAAACACCTGTACCTAGTATTTTTTCTTGAACATTTGTATAAGACTTACAAAATGCCAGACAGTTTCCTAAACATTTTACATTCCTTATCTCATTTAATTCTCACAACTGAATGAGGTTGGTTGTATTACTATGCCATCTTTACAAAATGAGGAAACTGAGATCCAGAGAGAATAAAGAGAAAGCAGAAGAAAGAGTGTTTTAAATGGATATGCATCTGGATGGGGTGGGAGGGTGAGGTCCTATTCTTTAAATTATAAAGAAAAGGAGTGGGAGGGCTGTCTTAAAAGGTGAATTTTCTGGGATTAAGGTTCTGTCAGAATGCTGCTATCATGTAAAAGTGGCATATAACCTTACTTGATGAAAACTGGCTTTCAAGTTTTGCCAAAAGTTTATATGCATAACCAATTCCCCTTTTAATTCAGCTTTTCAAGCTTTCCTTCAACTTGTCAACAGATAGTTCATATGAAGAAATGCTGTGTATGATGACTGTAGTCATTGTACAGGCTCATATCACTAAAATTGGTTATTCTGGTCCACTGGAGTTAATAAACTGCAATCTCTCATTTCTACCTTCCTTCCTCCCTCCCTCCCTTCCTTCCTTCCTTCCTTCCTTCCTTCCTTCCTTCCTTCCTTCCTTCCTTCCTTCCTTCCTTCTTTCCTTCTTTTTTCCAAATTAGTTGGGTTACCTACCGAAGTTAGCTCAGCACAAACTCAGGCCGGGCATGGATTATGGAGTCCCCATAAACCTCTTGTATACAAGCTTCTGAAAGCCTCAGTTGCTTACTTCTCTACATATGAAATTGCTGCCAATAGAGAAATTCTTTCAGAAATCAATTTAATGGTAGTAAATGAAAATTTAATGGTAAACAGGCATTGTGCGAGATGCCTAAGGCACAGGCTTCAGGCATAGCAGAATGTAGTAGGTGATATTATCTCCAGCTGCCTTTCTGTGCATCTGAAGATTGGTAAAAACCATTCTTGTTTTCGTAATGTGTTCATAATGCAGCAAAATACTATAGGAGCTTGTTGCATCACTTGCTAATTGTATTCTGGGGCTCTGAAAGGAGAAAATGTCATCATTGAATTAACATTTTATTTGAATTTCACAATGAGGAGAGAATGTATTAAAATGGAGTAAATAATGCCTGTAAATTTACAAGGAAAGAAAAATGTGACATTGCTTTTTGTAACTCTCCCTGCCATTGCTTTATAACAAAAATGCTTTTCTGATTTTTTTTTTCAAATTTTGTTTCTGACGCCAGCTCCTCCGGCTTAGGTGTAGTTCCTCTTTTGAGAACAAATTTGAATGTTAAAGCATTCCAGTAGATGCAGATCAGTGTTTAGCAAAGCGTGGGCTGAGGACCACTCCTATCAGAATCACCCGAAGTGCTTGTCAAAAAAAAATGTGAATTCTTGGACCCAAGACCCAATATTTGCTGAATTAGAATATTCAGATGTGAGGTTCTGGACCTCTACATTTTTAACTAAGTCTTCATGACTATTATACACACTAAGGTTTAGTGGGTATAAAATTTAGGTTTAAATCACTGATTTAGAAAATTCAAAGAGTTCACGGTAGGTGTAATTGTTTCAACCAGGCAAAACAGCCATTGGTTCGTTGATTGACTGATTGATTAGTATAAATCTCGCATTTTTCTCTGACACTTTGAACAGGCTTTGTTTTTTCATTCAAACTGAGTCAAAGTTAAGTAATCTGCTCAGTCAGTCAAAACTGAGGACCAAGTCAATAAATCAAAATCCAATCATGTAACCAATCTCAGAAATCTTATTTGACTGAAAAATGACATTGAAAACGCCCCATACACAAAGTTTGTCAAAATAGTCGAATTGGTTTGAGTATAGAAACAACCTCAAAACAAGATCCTAGATATATTTAGGTTTATTCTAAAATCTTCAGTTGCAAATATTGATACATGCAGGTCACTCAGGACCTATTTGTTGCTAAATCTGAGAGTGTCTTTCCAGTATTTAACTTACATGATTTCTCAGCTGTCAGTTGGCATTGTTGAATGCCCCCTCCTTTTTGAAATGGTCTCTTTCCTTGGCTTCTATGATTCCACACTGTAGGAGTGAAGGCAATGCTTCTGCTGCAGTAGATATATCCTTAAATCTTGGTGGCTTAACACAAAAGAAGTTTATTTCTCACTCTGTAAAATCCAATAGTGTTTTCCCTCAGGGGACGAGGAGCGTTTCTGGCTTCCTCTGGGTGTTGACATTGAGCCACTGGATGGTGAAGACAGATCATTATGGGAGATTTTTATGCATCAGCTTTGTAAGTGGCCTTCAACACTTTTGCTCCCATTCCATTAATCAGAGCTTAATCATATGGTAAGACCGAACTTCTTGGTAGGCTGAGAAAAATAGTCTAGAAAGAAGAGGAAGCAGATTGATGCTCAGATAAAAATCTCTGCCAAACAAATTCTTATTTTCTTCCTAAGACTTTGCATGCTCTTTTCTCAGATGCATTTGTGACTTTGTTCTCTGCCCAGTCCTCGAACATTGATTTTCCTCCTGGCTCTGTTCTAAGTCTGCTACTCTTTTTGGTCTCCAAACTATCCCTGGTCAGTATCGTTCTGTCTCATGGCTTTAATGTACATGTCTAGCCCAGGGAGCCCCCAAAGCAAAGTCAAATTGCTACTGAAACTCTACCCCTCAGTATCTCAAAGGGACCTCAACCTCAAATGTGCCAAAGTGAATTTGTCAGCTCCATCCCGAATCTTCTCGCCTTCCAGCCTTCCCTGACATGGTAAATGGCACTATCCTCCACCAAACTGCCCAAATCAGAGACTTGGGAGCGCTCCCTGATTCCCCAACTCTTCCCCTTGTCACTCGGTCAGTCATTAAGTGCTCACAATTTTAGTTGCCAAATATCTCCTACATCTAATCATGTCTCTCCAGCTCCAGCTCCAGTATCTGAGTGAAGTTCATCATCATCATTTTCCTCCTACTTGGTTTCTGCCCACAGTCTCGCTCTCTCCAATCTACTCTCCCCACTGCCATCAAAGCCAGTTTTCTAAAATTATCTTATGTTCATATCTTTTCTCTGCTTTAAATCTATCAATCGCTTCCCTATGCCATCACGATAAAGTCCAAGCCCTTTAACACGGTATATAGTGTCCTTCATAATTTAGTCCCTCTCTCCCCCTTGACCTTTAACTCCTCCTCTCTCACTATTTCCTTCAAACATACAATATTCTTTTGCTTATTTTCTAGAGTATACCATTCTCTCTTTTTCCTCTGAACCGATTCATATACTGTTCCCTTTACTCAGAACACTTTCTTTAACTTCATTGAGAGTCCAAATCTAACTCATTTTTCAGGTCTCAGCTTAAATGTCACTCCCTTTTGGAGATGTAAAGGAATTCCTTAGTTTAGATTAGAAGCTCTGTTTATGCTCCTGTAACACCTGGAACTTCATTCTATTTTCAAAGTTAAAATGTTTATTTACCCCACTATTCTGTAGTCTCCATGAGAAAAGTAGCTGTATCTTTTTTTTTTTTTTTTAACATCTTTATTGGAGTATAATTCCTTTACAATGGTGTGTTAGTTTCTGCTTTATAACAAAGTGAATCAGCTATACATATACATATATCCCCATATCTGTTCCCTCTTGCGTCTCCCTCAGTCCCACCCTCCCTATCCCACCCCTCTAGGTGGTCACAAAGCACCGAGCTGATCTCCCTGTGCTATGCGGCTGCTTCCCACTAGCTATCTATTTTACATTTGGTAATGTGTATATATGTCCATGCCACTCTCTCACTTTGTCCCAGCTTGCCCTTCCACCTCCCCGTATCCTCAAGTCCATTCTCTAGTAGGTGTGCAGCTTTATTCCCATCTGCCCCTAGGTTATTCATGACCTTTTTTTTTTTTTTTTTTGATATTCCATATATATGTGTTAGCATATGGTATTTGTTTTTCTCTTTCTGACGTATTTCACTCTGTATGACAGACTCTAGGTCCATCCACCTCACTACAAATAACTCAATTTCATTTCTTTTTATGGCTGGATAATATTCCATTGTATATATGTGCCACATCTTTATCCATTCATCTTTTGATGGACAGTTAGGTTGCTTCCATGTCCTGGCTACTGTAAATAGAGCTGCAGTGAACACTGTGGTACATGACTCTTTTTGAATTATGGTTTTCTCAGGGTATATGCCCAGTAGTGGGATTGCTGGGTCATATGGTAGTTCTATTTTTAGTTCTTTAAGGAACCTCCATACTGTTCTCCATAGTGGCTGTATCAACTTACATTCCCACCAACAGTGCAAGAGGGTTCCCTTTTCTCCACACCCTCTCCAGCATTTATTATTTGTAAACATTTTGATGATGGCCATTCTGACTGGTGTGAGGTGATACCTCATTGTAGTTTTGATTTGCATTTCTCTAATGATTAATGATGTTGAGCATTTTTTCATGTGTTTGTTGGCAATCTGTATACCTTCTTTGGAGAAATGTCTATTTAGGTCTTCTGCCCATTTTTGGATTGGGTTGTGTGTTTTTTTTGATATTGAGCTGCATCAGCTGCTTGTAAATTTTGGAGATTAATCCTTTGTCAGCTGCTTCTTTTGCAAATATTTTCTCCCATTCTGAGGGTTGTCTTTTTGTCTTATTTATGGTTTCCTTTGCTGTACAAAAGCTTTTAAGTTTCATTATGTTCCATTTGTATATTTTTGTTTTTATTTCCATTTCTCTAGGAGTTGGGTCAAAAAGGATCTTGCTGTGATTTATGTCATAGAGTGTTCTGCCTATGTTTTCCTCTAAGAGTTTGATAGTGTCTGGCCTTACATTTAGGTCTTTAACACATTTTGAGTTTATTTTTGTGTATGGTTTTAGGAAATATTTTAATTTCATTCTTTTACATGTAGCTGTCCAGTTTCCCCAGCACCACTTATTGAAGAGACTGTCTTTTCTCCATTGTATACTATTGTCTCCTTTATCAAAGATAAGGTGACCATATGTGCATGGGTTTATCTCTGGGCTTTCTATCCTGTTCCATTGATCTATATTTCTGTTTTTGTGCCAATACCATACTGTCTTGATTACTGTAGCTTTGTAGTATAGTCTGAAGTCAGGGAGCCTGATTCCTCCATCTCCGTTTTTCTTTCTCATGATTGCTTTGGCTATTCGGGGTCTTTTGTGTTTCCATACAAATTGTGAAATCTTTTGTTGTAGTTCTGTGAAAAATGCCAGTGGTAGTTTTATAGGGATTGCATTAAATCTGTAGATTGCTTTGGGTAGTAGAGTCATTTTCACAATGTTGATTCTTCCAATCCAAGAATATGGTATATCTCTACATCTATTTGTATCATCTTTAATTTCTTTAATCAGTGTCTTATACATTTCTGCCTACAGGCCTTTTGTCTCCTTAGGTAGGTTTATTCCTAGGTATTTTATTCTTTTTGTTGCAATGGTAAATGGGAGTGTTTTCCTAATTTCACTTTCAGATTTTTCATCATTAGTGTATAGGAATGCAAGAGATTTCTGTGCATTAATTTTGTGTCCTGGTACTTTACCAAATTCATTGATTAGCTCTAGTAGTTTTCCAGTAGCATCTTTAGGATTCTCTATGTAGAGTATCATGTCATCTGCAAACAGTGACAGCTTTACTTCTTTTCCGATTTGGATTCCTTTTATTTCTTTTTCTTCTCTGATTGCTGTGGCTAACACTTCCAAAACTATGTTGAATAATAGTGGTGAGAGTGGGCAACCTTGTCTTGTTTCTGATCTTAGTGGAAATTGTTTCAGTTTTTCACCATTGAGAACGATGTTGGCTGTGGGTTTGTCATATACGGCCTTTATTATGTTGAGGTAAGTTCCCTCTATGCCTACTTTCTGCAGTGTTTTTATCATATATGAGTGTTGAATTTTGTCAAAAGCTTTCTCTGCATCTATTGAGATGATCTTATGGTTTTTATCCTTCAGTTTGTTAATATGGTGTATCCCATTGATTGATTTGCATATATTGAAGAATCTTTGCATTCCTGTGATAAATTCCACTTGATCATGTGTATGATCCTTTTAATGTGCTGTTGGATTCTGTTTGCTAGTATTTTGTTGAGGACTTTTACATCTATGTTCATCGGTGATATTGGCCTGTAGTTTTCTTTCTTTCTGACATCTTTGTCTGGTTTTGGTATCAGGGTGATGGTGGCCTTGTAGAATGAATTTGGGAGTGTTCCTCCCTCTGCTATATTTTGGAAGCGTTTGAGAAGCATAGGTGTTAGCTCTTCTCTAAATGTTTGATAGAATTCGCCTGTGAAGCCATCTGTTCCTGGGCTCTTGTTTGTTGGAAGGTTTTTAATCACAGTTTCTATTTCAGTGCTTGTGATTGGTCTGTTCATATTCTCTATTTCTACCTGGTTCAGTCTCGGAAGGTTGTGCGTTTCTAAGAATTTGTCCATTTCTTCCAGGTTGTCCATTTTATTGGCATAGAGTTCCTTGTAGTAATCTCTCATGATCCTTTGTATTTCTGCAGTGTCAGTTGTTACTTCTCCTTTTTCATTTCTAATTCTATTGATTTGAGTCTTCTCCCTTTTTCTCTTGATGAGTCTGGCTAATGGTTTATCAATTTTGTTTATTTTCTCAAAGAACCAGCTTTTAGTTTATTGATCTTTGCTATTGTTTCCTTCATTTCTTTTTCATTTATTTCTAATCTGATCTTTATGATGTCTTTCCTTCTGCTAACTTTGGGTTTTTTTTTTTTTGTTCTTCTTTCTCTAATTGCTTTAGGTGTAAGGTTAGGTTGTTTATTTGAGATGTTTCTTGTTTCTTAAGTTAGGATTGTATCGTTATAAACTTCCCTCTTAGAACTGCTTTTGCTGCATCCCATAGGTTTTGGGTCATCGTGTTGTCATTGTCATTAGTTTTTAGGTATTTTTTGATTTCCTCTTTGATTTCTTCAGTGATCTCTTGGTTATTAAGTAGTGTGTTGTTTAGGCTCCATGTGTTTGTATTTCTTACAGACTTTTTCCTGTAATTGATATCTAGTCTCATAGCGTTGTGGTCAGAAAAGATACTTGATACAATTTCAATTTTCTTAAATTTACCAAGGCTTGATTTGTGACCCAAGATGTGATCTATCCTGGAGAATGTTCCCCAAACACTTGAGAAGAAAGTGTATTCTGTTGTTTTTGGTTGGAATGTCCTCTAAATATCAATTAAGTACATCCTGTTTAGTGTATCATTTAAAGCTTGTGTTTCCTTACTTATTTACATTTTGGGTGATCTGTCATTTGGTGAAAGTGGGGTGTTAAAGTCCCCTACTATGATTGTGTTACTGTCGATTTCCCCTTTTATGGATGTTAGTATTTGCCTTATGTATTGAGGTGCTTCTATGTTGGGTACATAAATATTTATAATTGTTATATCTTCTTCTTGGATTGATCTCTTGATCATTATGTAGTGTCCTTCTTTGTCTCTTATAATAGTCTTTCTTCTAAAGTCTATTTTGTCTGATATGAGAATTGCTACTCCAGCTTTCTTTTGATTTCCATTTGCATGGAATATCTTTTTCTATCCCCTCACTTTCATTCTGTATGTGTCCCTAGGTCTGAAGTGGGTCTCCTGTAGACACGATATATACAGGTCTTGTTTTTGTATCCATTCAGCCGGTCTATGTCTTTTGGTTTGAACATTTAATCCATTTACATTTAAGGTAATTATCGATATGAATGTTCCTATTACCATTTTCTTAATTGTTTTGGGTTTGTTTTTGTAGGTCTTTTCCTTCTCTTGTGTTTCCTGCCTAGAGAAGTTCCTATAGCATTTGTTGTAAAGCTGGTTTGGTGGTGCTGAATTCTCTTAGCTTTTGCTTATCTGTAAAGGTTTTCATTTCTCCGTCAAATATGAGTGAGATCCTTGCTGGGTAGAGTAATCTTGGTTGTAGGTTTTTCTCCTTCATCACTTTAAATATGTCCTGCCACTCCCTTCTGGCTTGCATAGTTTCTGCTGAAAGATCAGCGGTTAACCATATGGGGATTCCCTTGTATGTTATTTTTTGTTTTTCCCTTGCTGCTTTTAATATTTTTTCTTTGTACTTAATTTTTATACTTTGATTAATATGTGTCTTGGCATGTTTCTCCTTGGATTTATCCTGTCTGGGACTCTCTGTGCTTCCTGGACTTGATTAAATATTTCCTTTCCCATATTAGGGAAGTTTTCAACTATAATCTCTTCAAATATTTTCTCTGTCCTTTTCTTTTTCTCCTCTTCTTCTGGGACCCCTGTGATTCGAATGTTGGTGTATTTAATGTTGTCCCAGAGGTCTCTCAGACTGTCCTCAATTCTTTTCATTCCTTTTTCTTTATTCTGCTCTGCAGTAGTTATTTCCACTATTTTATCTTCCAGGTCACTTATCCGTTCTTCTGCCACAGTTATTCGGCTATGGATCCCTTCTAGAGAATTTTTAATTTCATTTACTTTGTTGTTCATCACTGTTTGTTTGCTCTTTAGTTCTCCTGGGTCCTTGTTAAACGTTTCTTGTATTTCCTCCATTCTATTTCCAAGATTTTGGATCACCTTTACTATCATTATTCTGGATTCTTTTCCAGGTAGACTGCCTATTTCGTCTTCATTTGTTAGGTCTAGTGGGTTTTTACCTTGCTCCTTCATCTGCTGTGTGTTTCTCTGTCTTCTCATTTTGCTAACTTACTGTGTTTGGGGTCTCTTTTTTGCAGGCTGCTGGTTTGTAGTTCCCGTTGTTTTTGGTGCCTGCCCCCAGCGTCTAAGGTTGGTTCAATGGGTTGTGTAGGCTTCCTGGTGGAGGGGACTAGTGCCTGTGTTCTGGTGGATGAGGCTGGATCTTGTCTTTCTGGTGGGCAGGTCCATGTCTGGTGGTGTGCTTTGGGGTGTCTGTTTACTTATTATGATTTTAGGCAGCCTCTCTACTAATGGCTGGGGTTGTGTTCCTGTCTTGCTAGTTGTTTGGCATAGGGTGTCCAGCACTGTAGCTTGCTGGTCATTGAGTGGAGCTGGGTCTTGATGTTGAGATGGAGATCTCTGGGAGATTTTCACCATTTGATATTATGTGGAGCTGAGAGGTCTTTTGTGGACCAATGTCCTGAACTTGGCTCTCCCACCTCAGAGGCACAGCCCTGACGCCTGGCTGGAGCACCAAGAGCCTGTCATCCACGTGGCTTGGAATAAAAGGGAGAAAAAAGAGACGGAAAAAAAGAAGAAGATAAAATTTATTAAAATAAAAAATAGTTATTAAAAGAAATTTTTTTAAGTAATAAAAAGAAAAAGAAAGAAAGAAGAGAGCAACCAAACCAAAAAACAAATCCACCAATGATAACAAGTGCTAAAAACTATGCTAAAAAACAAACAAACAAACAAAACCAGACAGACAGAACCCTAGGACAAATGGTAAAAGCAAAGCTATACAGACAAAATCACATGCAGGAGCATACACATACACACTCACAAACAGAGAAAAAGGAAAAAAAAAATATATATTATTGCTCCCAAAGTCCACCTTCTCAAATTGGGATGATTTGTTGTGTATTCAGGTATTGCACTGATGCAGGGCACATCTAGTTGATCGTGGAGATATAACTTGCTGCTCCTGAGGCTGCTGGGAGAGATTTCCCATTCTCTTCTTTGTTCGCACAGCTCCCGGGGTTCAGCTTTGGGTTTGGCTCTGCCTCTGCATGTAGGTTGCCTGAATGTGTCTGTTATTCGCCCAGACAGGACAGGGTTAAAGGAGCAGCTGATTCGGGGGCTCTGGCTCACTCAGGCTGCGGGGAGGGAGGGGTACAGATGCGGGGCGAGCCTGCGGTGGCAGAGGCTGGCGGGACGTTGCACCAGCCTGAGGTGCGCCATGCGTTCTCCCGGGGAAGTTGTCCCTGGATCACGGGACACGGACAGTGGCAGGCTGCACAGGCTCCTGGGAGGGGAGGTGTGGACAGTGACCTGTGCTCACACACAGGCTTCTTGGTGGCGGCAGCAGCAGCCTTAGTGTCTCATGCCCGTCTCTGGGGTCTGCGCTGATAGCCGCGGCTCATGCCTGCCTCTGTAGTTCCTTTAAATGGCGCTCTTAATCCCCTCTCCTCGTGCAGCAGGAAACAAAGAGGCAAGAAAAAGTCTTGCCTCTTCGGCAGCTGCAGACTTTTCCCCGGATTCCCTCCCGGCTAGCTGTGGTACACTAGCCCCTTCAGGCTGTGTTCACGCTGCCAACCCCAGTCCTCTCCCTGGGATCCGACTGAAGCCAGAGCCTCAGCTCCCAGCCCCCGCCCGCCCCGGCGGGTGAGCAGACAAGCCTCTCGGGCTGGTGAGTGCTGCTCGGCACTGCTCCTCTGTGCGGGAATCTCTCCGCTTTGCCCTCCGCACCCCTGTGGCTGCGCTCTCCTCCGTGGCTCCAAAGCTCCCCCCTCCGCCACCCACAGTCTCTGCCCGCGAAGGGGCTTCCTAGTGTGTGGAAACCTTTCCTCCTTCACAGCTCCCTCCCACTGGTGCAGGTCCCGTCCCTATTCTTTTGTCTCTGATTTTTCTTTTTTCTTTTGCCCTACCCAGGTACGTGGGGAGTTTCTTGCCTTTTGGGAGGTCTGAGGTCTTCTGCCAGCGTTCAGTAGGTGTTCTGTAGGAGTTGTTCCACGTGTAGATGTATTTCTGATGTATTTGTGGGGAGGAAGGAGATCTCCCCGTCTTGCTCTTCCGCCATCTTGAAGCTCCTCCAGCTGTATCTTTTGTACTCACTACTGTATCTCTAAAGTTTTTAGTGGGCCCTCAGAAATTTGTTGGTGAATGAATAAAGTAATTAAGTGAGAAGCTCAACCAGCTAATATCACATTTCTGCATAGTCTAGAATGCAAATGGCTGCTTATGTACCATAATTAAATCCTCTATGAAACAATTCTCCCAAAGTCCACCTTCTGCTGGCATCTTGACTTTAGCACCTCCAATCACTTTCTCTGATGAAAAGAGCAGAAGTGCTCTTTGTTCCCCTGGTCTTGTTCATTTCCATTATGATCAACCTCCTCAACAAACTCTGGCAAAGCCGAGGAATGATTTCCATAACACCTCCCGGAAGAACAAAATAAGGGAAATCAGAGAGACATCTGTGCATTGTTTTTACCTCCATTAGCCTTTCTTGAGTTGTAAATTACTTAGCAACAGCTGGGCAAGAGAGAAGGGCAAGCTATTCTATTTGAAAATGGAGGTATGAACATAACAACCAATTCAGCACTTTCAAGTTTTATCATCCACAAAGTTATGGTATCTTTATTACTTAGAATAGGTAATTATAATACTAATCAGGAGACATCAACATATTGCATACATGCATAAAGCAAGTAAAGTAAATTCTAAAAATATCAAGCGACTTTAGAAAACTTAAATGGAGAAAATGTGTACCCTATGTGGATGCCGGTTTGTGCCACTCTGATCCCCCTCCAGGATGAAAGATTTATTATCCATCTGGGGAGAGCTGTCTGCCTGTCTGGGGATTGCCTTGACTGAAGAGAGTCAACCTTGCCCAAGGTCACAACTCTTTCACAGGGCAGCTTGCTCCACTGACTGGTTGACTTGGGGAAGTAACAGCCTGGGCCTATTGACCCAACTTGAAACAACTCTTAAGGACTCCCGGCTAAATTTGGAGCTTCCAGTGGGGTTGGTTGAGGCCTTGATTTGAATGCATCAAAGCCCCAATTCTCCCTCTATCCAATACTGGTCCCTTTTCTCTACCCACTGTTGATCCCAGGAATACTCCCTAATAAACTTCCTTCCTGCAACTTCATTGCAGATTCTGCGGCACAAGCTGTCTATTATTAGGCTGGAAATTTAGTCTTAGATATGAATTTGCTTCATTGTTATCCAGTGAATTCTGGAAGGTATACTTGGGAGATTAAATATGATTTGTTTTATGAGAATGGCAAGGGGGTAAGATTGGTTTGCGGATGGGGTGGGAACTGGAGCACAAGGCAGCGGACAGACTGACTCTGATAAACTTTTAGCTTCCTAAGTGGCCTGTGAGTTGTGCTATTAGAAGAAACCCTCTCCTGCCTTGGACCTATAAGAAGCTGTGTGGCAATTCCTATAACTCCGCTTTTATGTTTTATTTATACTTTGTTTACTGACATGTCTGAGCACAATAATCTCCATTTAATATAAAACTGATTCCAGTTATGAGAACTTATTATGTTCCAGGGACTGGGCAAAATGATCTACGAGCAATCTTGACATACTTTCTGGATCTTGAAAAAAATATTTGCACAACGTGTTTTTTTCTATTTATTATATTTTGTTGTATTTAAATTCTTTGGAAATTAGCAGTTCATTTAAGGACTAATTAGACTAATCTTTCTTAATTAGAATAATTGACTAATAACAAAACTCATGCCTTACACTCGCCATGTAGCAGGATGTCAAGTGCATCGATGAGTCAGTGTTTAGGCTCTAGAGCTCAGCGATGAGACCAGGTCTCATGGGAGAGAGCCATCTATGCCAGCCTGCTGAATCTTCTTTGACATTCTAGTTAGCATGCCCTAGTGTCATTGCTGTTGCAACTACTTCTGGTTTATCAGTGAAGGAGAGAGTTAGTTCCCCACTCATAAAGGGAGGGGAGCAGTCAAAAGACCAAGAACCACATCAAACTAGGAAAGAATAACATAATTAAACAAACATGAATGGCTTGGAGAGCAGAATGTAGAGGTGATTGCAAATCTTCAAATAAAAGAACAGATTCAGTGTGGGTATGAGCAGATCTCTCTGTGAAGAGCAGGGAACCGGCAAGAGGGACTTAAATTAGCAGCTCACTTTATTTGGGCATTTGTGGAGTCACCACTGTCTGGATTCCTGGCACTGTGCTGCAGTCCCTGCCCTAGAAGAGCCAACAGTGGGGACCGATGGATACAGACATGGCATCACTATCCTAAGGCAAGTACTGACCGAGGAGTGAATAGAGGGGGGTCAATACAATTCTGGAAACTAGAACCTATGTCCAGGAGCAGTTGAGCCAGTTCTCTCTCTGGGCTTTTAAGAGGTTATTTCAGGATATTTCTTAGAGAAAAATATACCCTTACACTGATCTATTGAGTTATGTTTTCCAAATAATTTGCTTAAGAAAATCTTTGTGTTTAAGTAGGAGATTGCTGGGAGGAAATATAACTTTCTTCTCCTATTGACAGCAGGTTTACCAAAATCATCTACTGTGAGCACAACTTTATCCACCCACAAAAGAGACTGCAGTCAGAACTATGTTTCAATAAAAATAAGGCTTCTATTTTTTGCACATATTTGTATAATGTGGTTGAAAATCACCCCGCACTTCTCTCTTATGTATTTATACCTGTAGCAAGCCCCTGAGATCTGAGAAGTTTCCACCACATCTTGGGGGAAGCAGGAGAACAGGTAAAGGAGGGGCAGGAGAACATAAAGTCACTGATTTCAAGATGCCCGCAGCTCAGACAGGAGGCAAAGGTTCAACTGTGGGATTTGTGTCTCCTTGTTTTCTGTTATCTGTTCTTCTAATTAAACAAAAAAAAAATCTTTGGAGAGGGGAGGAGATGGCTCTTAGCAGATTAGCTTTTTTTTTTTTTTTTTGAGACTGTGCCTTATAAATAATAATATTTCCACACGTAGGAATCAGTATGAACAGAGAGCAGAGGCTTGAGATGTACACAGTCTTGGGTTTAGATCCTGGTTCTGCCACTTACCAACTGTTGCTGTAAAAGTTCATATCCAGCACCAATTAATTTAGTACCTGTAAGTAGCCATGTATCAGGTTCCTGAGTTCTATGTGTGCAAAGGAAGCAATGGTATAAGAACTATATTTATTTATAATCTGTATTATTTTTGTAAATATATACATATTATAAATACATATTGTAAGTATATATATATTTACTACATATATGTTTATATATATATATAGAGAGAGAGAGAGAGAGTTTTTAGTTTTTGTTTGGCTTTGACTTGTTTCAAATAAGAACGACTAAGTAGTTTTAGGATTTAAATATCAATGATTTAAGTCACAGTTGCCCTTTCCTATATTATTCCTTTTTAAAATGCATTGTCACCTAATCAGCAGACTATACTAAATCCTCTGATTATGTTTTTTTAAAAACACTTTTCAAGAAGTTTATAAAGATATGCAACTGGACTATTCAAATGGAGGTAAACTACCAGAGATGTGGGAATGGGTCAGGCTGGGGGTGGAGGGAAGGGATGGCACAGCCTAGGACAAGTGTAATTACTGCAAACAACCACTAAATCCATCTCTGCTTATCATGGTAGACCAGGCCAAAAAGAGCAAAGACAGTGAGATATGAAGTAAACCTATTAGGGAAGAGGTAGTCTTTCTTGGTAACAATGCTACAAGAAACTTATGATACATATCCTAATATAAGAGACAGGCAGTTAGATTTGCCATATGAAACAGGAGAAACTCAAATAAAAATGGTTTAAACAAATTAGCAGCTATTTCTCTCTTGTGTAAAGCAAGGTCAGACATAGTGAATCCCAGGCTTACTTGGAGAATCCTTATGGTGTCCCCAAGGACTCAGAGTCCTATTTTCTGATCCATCATCCTCAAGATGTATGGTTTTCATCTTTTGGTCCAAGATAGCTGCTGGAGCACCAACCATCACATCTGAGTTTCAGGCTGTCAGCAAGAAGGAGTAAGGCACAAAACTCATTTGTCTCTTCCCATTTACAAAAGCTTTCCAGAAGTCTCACCAAACACTTCCTCATCTATTTTATTGGCTAGAATTTAGTCACATGCCATATCACATAGGAAGGTAGGGCTGGCTGTGAAATGCAGTCTTCTTCTGGGTAGTAATGAATACCACTAAAAATATTTGATAAGCAACTGGTCGTCTCTGCCACAGACAGGGAATAACAAAATGCACAATGTCTTCAACGACCATTTTACAGAAAATTCAAATAGGGTTTCTATAGAAATATGTCATCAGAGACAAGGGAACATAATCCTTTGACCACAAAATATTGGTGCATGTACACCCCCTTAGCCCAGGTCTCTGGGAGTTTAGGAGAAATGAATGCTGAAGCTCCAGAGAAATAATTACATATATAACGTGTTACTCTAGTTCAAGTGATCAGTTCTCTAGGGACCAACATACTTAAAAAAAAATGAAGTTCTTATAGGGAAAACAGAAATCTAGTTTTTATTCAGGAGATGTAATCAATACATAGCCTTCTAACAGGCAATAGACACACAGAACTTTTGCCTGCAGTCTATGTAATAACTTAATTGTAGGGAAAGTGCTTTGTTCAAAGTAAATATTTATGTAGTCTGTGTATCTGGAGTTCTTCCTATCCTTTTAGATCTAAAAAGGATTGATTTGGGCCCCATTGCCTGGACTGTGGATGACTAGAGCCCTTTCCAAGATTGTCATGAGCCCCAGAGGGACTTGTGTTCTCATGGTCACTTCTGGCTTTGGACATGTGCTTCCACTGTTGGCCCTGATTTTATGAATCGGCTTGCTGTCTTGCTCATGTTGTTCCTCTCCCACTGTGTCGACTCTGACGTAGGACATGGATATTTTCCTTATTTTCCACATACACAAAAAAATGCAACCCCCCACTTCACAAAATGAACCAACAAAAATAAGCAGACTCCCATACAAGGTAATTTTGTGTAGAAGACTTTCCTGAATTATATCAGAGTATACATCACATACAATAAACAAGTTCAAATTAAACTGTAGACATCTTTGGGATAAAAGTCCTTAAGCCACCATGCCACTGGGGACAGTTTCTTGGCAGCCTCATTTTCATTTCTACTTCATCTAATCCCTTCTCAGCCCCACACAATATTGCTGGCTTCTCGGCTCTCAAATACAGAGAGGTAAAGCTCTCTTTGGTCCTTATTCCCAAAGTTATCCTTGCATATTCAAGGTGAACTTGCATATTCAAGTTCCACTGAACAGCACAGCTGGATGGCAGTTGTGATTGCATGTAGCAGGTTTTGTAAGCATCATACCTGCATTGGGCTACCTTTGGCCCATGGTCTGTTTTTAGGATCGTAGCAGTGAAAATGAGATGATGAATGTAAAAGGCAAATCACAGCATCTATAAGTGAATACATGGTAGTCATTTAATAAGTGTTAGGTATTATTATTATTAGAGTAACAATCTTCAATTGATACTGCTTCTCTCATTGAGAAAAATGTTGAGTTTTTCTATTCTTGAAAAACTATTCTATTAAGACTATTCAGAATAGTCTTAATTCGAACATAGAAGCCTCCAGAATCTGGATTTGGGGAAGGAGCCTGTCAGGGATCATGGACAGCTAGTTCTCAGGATAGGTTGATTCTTGGGGTGATTTCATAGGAATGCCAGCTGTGTTTCTCTGTTACCATATTTCAGTGGTGGAATGCCACAGCTAACCATGCAGTAGTCAAGCACATGAGCACTGAATATCAGTCAAAGAACTAATTCATCACTAAGGAAATGTAATAACTATCATTTAAAGTATCAAAGAGCTGCCTAAGCTGATTAATAATAATTTACCCTGAGCTTCAAAACCCAAAATAAACAATAAAAACGTACAACCAACCAACATCTTGGATATCACACCTCTTTGAATATTCACTTCTGTCCTTCACACTCTTGCCTCTTACTCCCTTCATTAATTTTCTCTCTTAACCTGTCCTGCTTTTCCCCCCCTTATTTTTCCTTTCTAAAAATTCTTCTGCCTCCTTAGATCCATTGCTTTAATTGATTATGAGTTGAGAACTACAGTAGTTTACTTTTCCTTTGAACTAATTATGCATATTTAATAAATAATCAGTTTCCCTTGTTAAAGTAGCTAGACTATTTTCCTTTGTAAATAAAGCAAAACTTCTTAAGTTATTTTTTACAGTCAAGTGATTTTCCTTTGAGGATACTAATCCTTAAGAAAATGGTTTATTCATACTGGCCCAAATGTTTCTCCTCCAGGCTGTATCTTTCTCCCTCCCTGTGGTTTCTTGACTCTAGTTTTTCAAGTTATTTATTATTCAACCATTTCTTGATGACACTGAGGTGGATGCTGTGGATTAAATAAGATTTGGCTCCCTTTCTGAAGGAGCGTGTAGCATATTTTGAGAGACAAGATATAAGAACACACAATACATATTTTAAGGAAGAGTTCAAGACATTCTATAAAAATGTCCTATGGTATGTCCTGTTAAGAGGTTTAACACTTAAATACAACAGTCCCAGTTTAGTGATAAATTATATTGTCCTTAATTCCCTAGCAACAGACTAAATTCTAACAAAAGACACCAACCAACGCTCTTTCAAAGGAAAGCAACAAGTATGTTTGTTATCTTTTAGAACGAGATCTGAAAAGGTGACACAGTCATGGATTATTATAACAGATTTACTCTGTATTCTAGATTTGCTATCTCTGGCACTCACTCAAAATAGAGTATCACTTAAAAGAAAAGTAATTCTTTCTTGAAATATATGACTAATATTTCATATAAAATGTCATTTTAGATGTAACAGTTAAGTACCTGAACTCAGTCAGACAAAGATAGCAGTATTCTCTATAAAAGGAACTTAATGAAGAGAAACGTAGGTACTTTTTTTAATGTAGGAAGGAAAAAAATACTTTCTTAGGTTACTCTGGTTGTTGGAGATGGGAAATAAATTACATGGCCTCAGAAAGTCCTTAACCAGGAAGAAGACAGCATCTTTCCTTTCTGACATCTTGGGGACAGGTGAGTGAGGCCGACCTCACTTCTCAAGACAATGTGTGTTTTTATGTCACCTTTGCACCTGGGAGGCTCACAGATCTGTGACCTCCTCTGAGATCACAGGTCATTGTGGGGATAGTCAGACAAGAATTGACAAACTTACATATATTTTTCATATAACCACTTGAATTTTAACTTATTTTATAGGAAAAATATATTTCTATATGGAAAGCAGGGGCAGGAATACAGGGTAGGAGAAATCATTGTTCATATATCACCTGCAGTCCTCAAAAATATTGTTCCCCTGACTTAGTTAACAAAGGCAGTTTCTCAGAGACTTTGAACTACCTTGGGCATGAGGAGAGGGGGTAGGGGTAGAGGGTAGTGGCAAATAGAAAGTTAGAAATTGTAGGCATTTAAGATGCGGAACAAGATGGTGCAGAAAAGGAAAATGGAATGAAGAAGAGAATGCTGGCTTGACTGGGGAGAGGAAATCATAGAATTTCAGGACCTCTGGTTTAGAGAGGCACATCAATGATGGGTCCTGAAACTAAGTGAGAATATTCTGTTTAGTGGGCCTGAGACGTTTCTAATCTCTAGCATTCCTGTGTGTGTGTTGTGTATGTGTGTTTAAATATGTAATACATGCACATTTCAAAAGTTTGAAAGGCTTACAAAGATATACAGTGAAAATGTTCCTACAGTCACTGCCTCTATGCCATCCAGGTCCCGATCCTGGAGGCAACTGATGTTACCAGTTTCTTGTGTATATTTCTAGAGATATTTGATGCATATATAATATGACTATATTTATTTTCTTCTGTTGCCAATATGGAGGAAGGGTTTTTGAGTCTACTGTGTTGATGATTTTGCTTATCAGTTAAGCCATCTGAAAGTTATGTGCGCCCTCTGTAATAAAAGGCAAGCTCAGGACCGTTATAAGAATTGACTAGAATGTCAACTCATTTTCCTGAGAGATAAAACAGAAAATGGAGAAGTAATTTGCTGAAAATAGAGCAATACGTGCAATTATTTTTTCATGAGGATCACTTTTAGGAATCTGTATTCTTCTATATTATGGAAATTATAAGGGCACTGTGCCTTGCCTCATGTTATAGGGGAGACATCACTGAATACAAGGGTAAAAGCGGAAAGGTAATGTGACCTAAGCAAAGAGGGACCTTCAGAGCTATGTTAGATTATAGTTTAGGTACATTTTTCAAGAATTATTGTGTAATATTCATTTTCAGAAATTCAGGAACTTAATTTCAAAGTCATGTCTGGAAAGAAGAAATGAGTAGCCTTGGACCTACTGAGCTCTTGCTCAATATGGCTATGGCTATGGTATAGCCTGTTCCTGCCTTAAATTCCACTCCTCAAAGCCAGAAACTGTGCTTTATTTATCCTTGTATTTCTTACCTAGCCTAATGCTTAGAACTTGGTAGCTACTCTATTAATATGTGTTGAATGAATGAATAGATGAATACATTTATAAATGAATCAACCACCCATCAAACAATCTATGTTTAATTTCTGCACTTTTCAGCAATGAGTATTTCTGTTTGAGCTTTGATGAAAATAGAAAAAAAGGTATAACTGTCCAGTTTTTCATACTTCTTTATAGGAACATTCCATGAAGTATAAGGTGCAATTCTTATGTCAGTTTTGCTAAATTAAGATGTTAATGAAGAAAAATTCATGAGCCTTGAAATTCCTCTTTTAGCTGCCCTACCTTCACTTTCCAAAAGGACAAATGAACATCTGTGTGCCTGGAACAAAAGACAAATTAAAAATAAGAGCTTAATTAAGGATTGGATAGACATTTTTTAACACAAATTTTAGTACTATAGAAGTGGGGGAAATCAATCATTTCAAATGTGCTAAATTGAAGGGGGTTGGATTTTATTGATTAATTTACTTAAAAGCTGACTCAGTCTGAACAATTAGAATATCAGGCAGAGAACACAGGCTTTTGCATATATGAAACAAGCTTTGGAAGTATTGTCCATTAAGTACTATGATTGCTGCAAAAAAAATAAATAAATAACATGCTTTGCACAGCTTTGTTATCAGGAGCCTTTACACCTGACATTTTGGAAGCAAAGAAAATGAATGGCCTGAAAAGTTGAAAAGCCAATTCATCATGATGTCTGACATTTGAGAGCTGATATTATTGTCTGTAATTTAAAATTCAGAATTTATAAAGTGCCATCGTATAATACAGCCCAGCAAACAAAGGGTCTTGCTGAAATGTCTGTACTTATCTGGGAAAGCGACATAATCACAAAAAGTTGATGGTTTTGAATTTGAATATTTATTCCTCCCCACCTCACTCCCCAATTTTAGAAAATAACGAACTTCTACCTTCTGCAAACAACAAACTTCTATGTACAAGAGACTAATTTTATATAGGGAAATTTAAACATCTACTACATGGTCTCTGTTATTATGGCTAAGAAACTTTTCTTGAATATGCATCATGTGACTTTGTTGATCATCATTTGCTTTATCTCTGCTCAAACTATGAAGCACATGAAAATATGTTCAAAGCTACTCTGGGAATTCTGCTTAGAATACCAATGGTAGTTGTGCTGCTGCTGTGTGATTATCAGTAAGATTTCCTAGTCCAGAGATTACTATCCGGTAACATCAGAAGGTTATTTTCAGTAATGTCTGCATCAGAATACATCCAGTTGGATACATTCAGATCAGCTTTGGAAACCATAGTCTCAAAGTCACAAAAGGTGCCCCTCAGAGTTCTGGGGCCCAGATAATCTTTTTGGCCTTGAACCTGATCATCTAGTTTCCTTTTCATCAAGGGAAACAGCATTAGGATGGAGAGAAGGACATGAACCATTTTATGCTCAACCCTTTCCTTGTCTGGCATTGACAGTCTTGCTGCTCTCTCTCCTTAAGATTGGTTTGCTCTGTGTACTGTGCTCGGCTTTCCTGCAGTTACGCTTACATCAACAGAGCAAAATATTCCCCTTCTTTTTCCTTACAAATACTTCAAGAAAAAGCACCCGGTGATTTGTACAATTGACAACTGCAACCACTGTTTCAGGGCAGATTGAGAAAAAGTCATATTCGCTCTAACATAACCCAGAAGTGCCTGTTCATCTACCTTATGGCGGAGGCATGTGTTTCCTTGCTGCTCTGTGATCTAATTCAGAGGAGAGATAGCTGCTGCATTTTCAGTTGATATATAAAAATAGCTGGTTGCACTAGACACCATTTGACGTCAGTGGAATCATTAAAAAGCAGTGACCAGTCTGAAGAACGTCTCCACGGAAGCCACTGCAGCTCGATGTGCAGATACTTAAGCCATATCATTTTTTCTTTTGACAGACAGTCATCCTCTGTTGTAAGGTAATTTTCATCAATCACTTAGCTAAATATGTGGTCAAAGCTCAAGTTCTTTCCACTACACCATGGTGCATAATCCTGTGTTAGAGTTCAGCTACATTTGAGAAGAGTTCATATCCTGTGGAGATGGAGAGAATGGATAGTGAGAACCTCAGGAAATATCTTTTTAGACTCCTAAATAAACTTGAGCCCACAGCCAAGCTCTTTTTGTATTGGTTTCCAACTGTAGGCTGTTGTACTAAAACTTAAAGGTGACTGATGCAGGAGGCCACTGGTCAATAACCAGTATGGTGCTGAGGCCCACTTACAAATTCTTTCCGAGAGATGGAGCTCATACCAGGAACCAGATATGAATATCAAAATGCCGGCTGGGGTCAGGCTTGAGTCTGCCAAATCTGCTCTTCTGGAAAAAGTTCTGCTGCCCTTCCCTCCTGTATGGAGTCCCTTCTCCATTCTTCACTGTCAAGCTAAAGTCTACCCATCCTGCAAATGACCTTGAACTTTGAGCAACCACCCTGGCATCACATTATCTTTCCCTTTCCTGATCAAACTACTCCTGCTCATGGACATTGCCCAAGCTCAGACCTTCATCACACTCTCTTTCACTGTCACGAAAGAATGCTTTGCTGACCCCCGTTTACTATATCTCCACTCTGTCTTTCACCATGCCCCAATGCCATCCTTCTAAAATACCTTCTGATTATGCTAGGCCCTTGCTCAACAGCCATCAGTGTCTCCCTGTGTGAGAGCTCCATCATCGGGATTCCTTTTAACCAAGGCACCTCATCCATGTCCTACCCAGAAACCAATTAAACAAATGGTTGGTTCTCCAGGCCTTGGGACCCTTGATTTTACCGTACCCCTGCTTTTTGTTATTCACCTGTTCCTGCAACCACTTGACTTATGATACTCTTGACTTCATTTAGAGTACTTACCCCTCACACTTGACAGATTTGCCTTTGTTAATGTTGAGCAGTTGTGTTCTCTTTTGAACATAATTTGTTATACTCCTATGACTACTCAGGTAACATTCTGTTCAACCAGTATCCAGACCTAGGTCTCCTGATGGAATATGGCTCATCTCCCTCTTGGGAATAGGTCATATCCTCCCTCATTACCTGCAAGATAAACCCCATGGCACAGTACACAAAATTCCAATCCATCATTCCAGACTCTTCTACCAGTTTCCACCATACACCTGTATATCAGTCTCTGAACCCACCACAGTCTTTCCTTCTTCTATTCTTCCATTCTTTTGTCACACTATGTCTTACATTTGTCAAACCCCTCCACCATTTTCCATTTGGCATATTTACCTTTTAATATTAACCTCAATCGATATCCCTTCCCCTACTAATTTGATTCTATCTACACGTTCCCATGGAAATGTGTATTTATTATGCTTGTAATTATTTGCTATTCATCTGTTTTCCCCCCCAAACTTGACTTTCCATAATGAAACTAATATTTTATTCATCTTTGTATCCTCAGATATAGATACAATACAGAGTCTGTCAAATGGTTCCTCAGCAAGTGTTAATTGAACAGATAAAATACACCGTATGTTTGAGCATAGCCTGATTTTTAAATCTATACCATTTAATACTTAAATATCCTTCATCTATGTATAATTACCTTTGATTAATAATAAACATGATGTATAGCAAGCATTTTAAAAATACCCTATATACTTCTAGGTCAGTGTTGAGAATTTATACTTGAGGAACTATGTTCTCTTTCTTGATATTAGCCTCTGGTTTCTGTTTAATCTATATTGTGAAATTTTCATCTATGAATATATTCTTTTATACTTGAAATTTTAGCCTTTACCATTTCTTAGGGGAATAAAGTTCTTGACAATGTTCCTTTCACTTCTTCACTCCCATTTGTTGATGGCTCAAATCCTATCCCAATAGAACTGAAACACAAGGAAGCCACTTACATGAGGGTGGATTAAAGTTGGCTAGGAAAGTTAACTTGAGGTCCCACATAGGAGGAGAATACTTGTCGCAAAGGATATCCATTAATGGTATCTCATTTGCTCATGTCTGTGTCCTGCTGTCATCATCCTATACAGCCTTAATAATTGAGAGGGGGTCTTGTTTCAATCCAGGTTCTCTTCCTAAATACATCTAGAGAAGATCACTTTGTTCTTCAATTTTTGTCTTCAGCCAGTTCACCCAGCTGCCTACTCAAGAGCTACCCACCCCATCACAGAGTATCTAAAATTCATTATGTAAATAGTGCTGAAATGAACATTGTGGTACATGTCTCTTTTTGAATTATGGTTTTCTCAGGGTACAGTAGCCAGGACATGGAAGAAACTGAAGTGTCCATCGACAGATGAATGGATAAAGAAGATGTGACACATATATACAATGGAATATTACTCAGCCATAAAAAGAAACAAAATTGAGTAATTTGTAGTGAGGTGGATGGACCTAGAGTGTGCCATACAGAGTGAAGAAAGTCAGAAAGAGAAAAACAAATACCGTGTGCTAACACATATATATAGAATCTTAAAAAAAAAAAAGGTTCTGATTAACCTAGGGGCATGACAGGAATAAAGATGCCAACGTAGAGTATGGACTTGAGGACATGGGGGAGGGGAAGGGGAAGCTGGGACGAAGTGAGAGAGTAGCATTGACATATATACACTACCAAATGTAAAATAGATATCTAGTGGGAAGCAGTTGCATAGCACAGAGAGATCAGCTGCGTGTTTTGTGACCACCTAGAGGGGTGAGATAGGGAGGGTGGGAGGGAGGCGCAAGAGGGAGGAAAAATGGGGATATATGTATATGTATAGCTGATTCACTTTGTTATAAAGCAGAAAATAACACAACACTGTAAAGCAATTATACTCCAATAAAGATGTAAAAAAAAATAAAATTCATTATGCCCAAAGTTTGAACCAATGATCCATCTTTCCATACGTGTGCATCTTGGAATCTCTTCCATTTTCATAGTTAGCACAACAATTTCTTGATTTTCTCAGGTTACAAACAAACATGTGAGTAATCTTAGACCCCTTTCTTCCTGACCCTCCTATTGAGTCAAAGACTAAATTCTGTGTTTTAAACCCACCTACTTATCTCCACCTCCACTGCCTTTATTCTAGTCCAAACCGTCATCATCCCTTTCCTGAATTCTTGCAAAATATTTTTATTTGGATCTTCCAATATATTCTCCATATGGCATCCAGGGAAATCTTTTAACAAAAAATTATGATTACTTGCCTCTGGTGCTTAAAATCCTTTAATGGCATGAGATTGCCTTTAAAATACAGTCTGGAATGCTTCTCACAGTCCACAAGACCTTGTATAACCTCTTCAGCTCCATCTCAACCGCCTCCCTCCTCAGTCTTCATGAGCCTCACTGGAATTCTTTCTGATACCCAAGCATTCCATGATTCCACTTAATGCCGCTCCCCAAGCTCTCCCTGAACCTTCCTCCCTCTTTACCTAGCCACCACCTACTTATCCTTTAGAACTCAATTAAAGCATCACTTCTTCTAGGAGCCTGCTATGATGCCCAGATTAAGTCAGGTAATTCTTTTGTATGTACATTCACTTAAAATCATGACCTTCACTTCGTATATCATATCACATTTGTGAGTATGTAACTATTTGTGTAATAATTAGTTTTAATTTTCCTTGCTATAATGTAAGTTTTTTTCTGGGAGGACAAGCATGTTTATATCTGGTTCACCTCTATATCTATAGGATATAGGGGAGTACCTGGAAAAGAGGGGTGTTCAATTAAAAGATTAATTCCATGAATGTATGACTATTTCTTCTCTTTGAGAGTTCAGCTATTTCTTGAGATTCTGAATTTTTAATTTAGGCTTGGGTGTATGATTGACATCTCTATGGCTAAACTGATGAAAACAGGTGAAACATTGAACTACACATTTTTCTTTGCATTGGACTACACATTATTCTTTTTGGCAAAACTGCCTTCCTTTTAACTACCTTGGTAAGAAGTTCTCCACACTTAAAAACAGCACATACAGGAAGACAGCAGTCTCTACTGGGCTTTTCTCAAGACAAGAAGACATCTAGTGATTCTGAACTTGTGTTCGTTAGTTGTCTAGGTTGGCACATCACTGGCAAATCAGACCTTGTCCTTTTGTTTGAGTGCTTTAATAAATATGTGTTTATAACTTGTTGGGCAGACATGGGTTGTAGCTAATCACAGAGACACCACTAGGTAGCTGCCAATGGAAACTGCAGGACAATCAAATCAATTCAATAAGGATGGCTAAGAGTAATTGCATGAAGAGGTGCCATAGTTAGACTTCATATTGTCTGGCCTGTTTCAGAGCACATGGAATGTGTTTTTAACTTAAATATATTTATTGTAACCATGTTGTTATTAGTAAGTATTTCAGAACTCTTCGGAATAGAATACACTTTCTACTTTCTCTCTTACGCCTTCTATTTTACTGTAAAGAACGAACTTTGGTGTCAGGCAGCCCTGGGTTGAAATCCAATTTACGAATTTTGCAACGCTTTCAACATTATTATCCTTTGAGAGGTCCCGATTCTTCAACTTCACAGCTGCCAAGGTTAAAAATAACATGTATAAAAAGGCTGGCAGATAATAGAAGTTGGAGAAATGTTAATTTTCTCTTCCCACACTCCATCCCTTATTTCTCTTTCTTTTTCTTTACTTCAATTCCTTTGTCTTGGTCTTCCTGGTCTGTGAGGCCCTGGGCGACTGTTTTTAATTCCTAGGATGTTGGCTGGCTAGTATATTGGCTTGCAGATTCTCCAGAATTCTATACCTTAGGAAAATTTAAGCCTTCCTTAAGCACATTAGTAATTAGTGAAAAATTCTTCTTCTCTGTTTTTAACCGATGAAGGGTCTGTTTCCATTGACTGAAGAGTTTAAGATCTTTCTTCTGTGTGCTATATGTCTGCAGTTAATCAGTTTAAAATTTCCTGGGGCATAGCCATTCTAACTCATACTTCTCTGGTAGATGCCCTGGAGGGAAGGAAGAAAACTTAGGATTAATCCTGCATCATCAAAATATCCAGTATCCCCTGAATGTCTACCAGAGAAAAATTGCTTCATCTTTTTCTCAGGCAGGCATTCCAAGCAAGGAATAAAGGTCTGCCCGACCCCTAACCCACAGAATTGATCTGATATCTATTGGTCCACTGGAATTGGACATGAAGATGGATGAGTTGTTGCTAAAAACATTTTAAGTGATAGAAACAGAACCCACTTTTAGCCCCATCCCAGTGGGCCATAGAAAATAGAGGAATTGATTGGGCAGAGTTGTTTACCTCACCAGGTTCTGCTCTCTATGATACCCCTCCCTGAATACTTCTCTGGTTTATTCTGGTTACCATTCAGCATTGGTGATTGGGGTAGGTGAGATGGGAAACGATGTCTTAGAATAAAAGAAATCTAGAATTTTAAACAAAAAGGATGATTGATGACTATTTCATGCCCTCTCCTTTCTCTCTTTACCTTCAACACCTCCCCACCTATCCTTACTCTCAGCTGATGAATTTGCTTTCAGACTCAGTGAGTATACTATGGCAATCATAGAAGGTCCATAAGTTCCAACACTACATCTACCCACTGACTAGCACCTGCACCTTTATTATATTCTGTCTTCCCTCTTGCTATTATAGACGTAGCGTCTGTGCTCCTAGTAAGAACAACATCTTCAATTATCCATCAGATTCCATTCTCCTCACATTCTCAGGGATACTGCCCCAGGAATACTCCTCTCCTACGTCATCAATTTCCCTTCCCACCAGATTATTCCCATTATCTACTTATACGCTATTATTTTGTAATCTTAAATAAACTTTCTTTACCTCACTTTTCTCTCTAGTAATCAGTCCATTTTTTTGCTCTCCTCTACAGCAAAACCCCCTAGAAGTGTGGTCTCTACTCACTACCTCTAGTTTCTCTTCTCCCATTCTCTCGTAAACCCACTCAAGCCATGCTTTTGTCTCTATTATTCCAATAAAAGTATTGTTTTCAGCAGTAAGCTCCAGTTCCTAAATCCAAAGGTCAATTCTCAGTACTCATCCTATTTGTCCTTTCAGCATTATATGGCACAATAAACCATGTTTATTTCTTTCATTTTATCCTCTTTTCTTCTTTTTTTTTTAAAATTCATTTATTTTATTTGTTTATTTTTGGCTGCATTGGGTCTTCGTTGCTGCATGCGGGCTTTCTCTAGTTGTGGCGAGCGGGGGCTACTCTTCGTTGCGGTGCGCAGGCTTCTCATTGCGGTGGCTTCTCTTGTTGCGGGGCACAGGCTCTAGGCCCGTGGGCTCAGTAGTTGTGGCTCCCGGGCTCTAGAGCGCAGGCTCAGTGGTTGTGGTGCACGGGCTTAGCTGCTCCGTGGCATGTGGGATCCTCCCGGACCAGGTCTCGAACCCATGTCGCCTGCATGGGCAGGCGGACTCTTAACCACTGTGCCACCAGGGAAGCCCCTCTTTTCTTCTTGACGTGCTGTTTTCACTGGATTTCTGGGACACCACTCTCTCCTGGTTGTCATCATCCTCACCTACTACACTTCAGACTTTGTTGCTGATTCCTCTCTATCTCCCTCACTTTGATGGCAAAGTGTCCTGAGACTCAGTACTGTACCTCTTCTTTTCTCTAGTTACACTTACTTCTTTGGTAATTTCATTCAGTCTCGTGGTTTTAAATCCTAACAACACTTTGATAAGTGCCATCCTGGAACTTTCCCTAGAAATCCAGGCACAGATATGCCACTGCTTTCTTGATATCTCCACTGGGAGTTTATGGTTTATTGACTAAGTCCAAAACTGAATCCTTGAGCTTCCCCCCATACCTAATCTTTCCTCATTTTCCTCCTTTTGACTCATGTCAAATCAAATATACCTTGGAGTCATCCTTGCTTCTTCTTTCCTTCTTACTCCATAAAGTCCTGATCTATATATATCATCAAAATGGAACCAGAAACCCACACATTTCCTTCAACTCTGCTGCTACTCACAAAAAACACCATAATCTCTTAACAGAATTATGTCAGAAAACTCCTAACTGGGTTTTCACTTTCACCTTCACTCCTCTTCAGTCTCTCGTTAACAGTGTGCCCACAGGAATCCTGTTAAATCATAAGTCAGCATGTCAATAACTTTCTACCTCAATCGGAACCAAAGCCTAAGTTCATCAACATCTATAAAGCCTTACATGGTGGAACCTTCATTACCTCTCTGACTTAATTTCCTTTTATTCTTCCCATTGCCCCATCTAGTCTTACCTCAATGGCCTTCTTGCTGTTCTTTAGCTTGCCAATTGGATTTCTATCTCAGGATTTTGTCCTTCTTTTCCCATTTGTGTCTTAGCTTCAGCCACCCAGAAACAGAGGCGTAGAGCTTATGTGATAATCAGGGAATCCAGTTCCAGAGACAAGAAGAGACATGTGGGAAAGGGAAGAGAACCAAGGCAAGGACACACTGAACTGGTTTCCATTTAGTGCTATTAGTTGTTCAGTTCTCTGGTCTGCACTTTGAGCAGCTGTATTCCTGGGGAACCTAAAGAACGAAGAATTTATCCACAGAATTCTCTTTTGCACTAGTTTAAGTTTATCCCCTTGGGTAACAATTCCCCAGCACTTCCAACTGGCACTTGTGTGGGTTTAGGGCCCCAGGTTCTGCAGTAGTAAAAACAGGAAGCCCTGGGGCAGCAGGAAAGAAATTAAATGAGTTAGAGTCCCCACAGTAGTGGAACAAGACACAAATGAGGCCAAGAGCATCTCAGGGATGCATAAGAGATGTCTGATAAACTCTGCCTGGAGCGTTCTCTTCTCCAGATGTTGGTATGACTTGCTTTACCTTTAAGCAAAAGTGGGTTTTGTTCAAACACTACCTTCTCAGTGACACTTTTCTCAATTTCCCCTTTAAAATTATAGTCACCTACATGTTCCAAATCCTCCTTCCCAGATTTATTTTTGTATTTTTTTATTTTCACTAATATACTATAAAATTACTTATTAATTTTGTTTATTGTCAGTCTCCTTACAAGACTTTAAGCTCTAGGACAGCTGTGTTGTTTGTTTTTTCCACTATTGTATCTCCTGCTTAAAACATAGTATATATTCAATAAATATTTGGTGAATGAATTATTTATAAAAATTCTTGAAACTGGAATTGTGAGCTTTCACAATACACTTGAATAAAATATATACAACATTCTAATCAAAGCATAGGTCATGTGTTTATTTTGTCAAATAATCAAATATTCTAAACATTAAAAGATAGGATGGGGTGTTTCCTAGGTGGGTCCTAAAGCAAATTACTGAATTACTGAGAAGACTCATTAATGTCCACTGATCAACAGGATATTTATTTGCACAGCTTCTTTATTCTTCCAGTTGCCTTTTAATACTTTCCCTTATTGATCTGTTCCATTAAATCGCTATGGAAATAGCTCCTTGGGTTCAAGATGGCAGAGTAGAAGGACATGCGCTCACTCCCTCTTGTGAAGCATCAGAATCACAACTAACTGCTGAACAATTATCAACAGGAAGACAATGGAACTCAACAAGAAAGATACCCCACATCCAAAGACAAAGGAAAAGCCACAATGAGACGGTAAGTGGGACGCAATCACAATAAAATCAAATCCCATAACTGCTGGGTGGGTGACTCACAAACTGGAGAACACTTATACCACAGAAGTCCACCCACTGGAGTGAAGGTTCTGAGCCCAACGTCAGACTTCCCAATCTGGGGGTCTGGCAATGGGAGGAGGAGTTCCTAGAGAATCAGACTTTGAAGACTAGTGGGATTTGACTGGAGGATTTTGACAGGACTGGGGGAAACAGAGACTCCACTCTTGGAGGGCACACACAAAGTAGTGAGCACATCGGGATCCAGGAGAAGGAGCAGTGACCCCATAGGAAACTGAACCAGACCTACCTGCTAGTGTTGGAGGGTCTCCTGTGGTGGGGGTGGGGGTGGTGGCTGTGGCTGACCGTGAGGACAAGGACACTGGCAGCAAAAGTTCTGGGAAGTACTCTTCAGCGTGAGCCCTGCTAGAGTCCACCATTATCCCCACCAAAGAGCAGGGTAGGCTCCAGTGTTGGGTGGCCTCAGGCCAAACAACCAACAGGGAGGGAACCCAGCCACACCCATCAGCAGACAAGCAGATAAAAGTTTTACTGAGCTCTGCCTACCAGAGCAACATCCAGCTCTACCCACCACCAGTCCCGCCCATCAGGAAACTTGCAAATCCTCTTAGATAGCCTCATCTGCCAGGGGGCAGACAGAAGAAGCAAGAACTACAATCCTGCAGCCTGTGGAACAAAAAACATTCACAGGAAGATAGACAAGATGAAAAGGCAGAGGGCTATGTACCAGATGAATGAACAAGATAAAACCCGAGAAAAACAACTAAATGAAGTGGAGATAGGAAACCTTCTAGAAAAAAAATTCAGAATAATGATAGTGAATATGATCCAGGACCTCGGAAAAAGAATGCAGGCAAAGATGGAGAAGATGCAAGAAATGTTTAACAAACACCTAGAAGAATTAAAGAGCAAACACCTAGAAGAATTAAAGAACAAACAAATAGAGATGAACAATACAATAACTGAATTGAAAAATACACTAGAAGGAATCAATAGCAGAATAACTGAGGCAGAAGAACGGATAAGTGACCTGGAAGACAGAATGGTGGAATTCACTGCCATGGAACAGAATAAAGAAAAAAGAATGAAAAGAAATGAAGACTGCCTAAGAGACCTCTGGGACAACATTAAATGCACCAACATTTGCATTATAGGGGTCCCAGAAGGAGAAGAGAGAGAGAAAGGACCTGAGAAAATGTTTGAAGTGATTATGGTAAAAAACTTCCCTAACACAGGTAAGGAAATAGCCACCCAAGTCCAGGAAGTGCAGAGAGTCCGAGACAGGGTAAACACAAGGAGAAACACACCGAGACACATAGTAATCAAACTGACAAAAATTAAAGAGAAAGAAAAATTATTGAAAGCAACAAGGGATAAATGACATATAACATACAAGGGAACTCCCATAAGGTTAACAACTGATTTCTCAGCAGAAACTCTACAGTCCAGAAGGGAGTGACATGATATATTTGAAGTGATGAAAAGGAAGAAACTACAACCAAGATTACCCTACCCAGCAAGGATCTCATTCAGATTCAACAGAGAAATCAAAAGCTTTACAGACAAGCAAAAGCTAAGAGAATTCAGCACCACCAAGCTAGCTATACAACAAATGGTAAAGGAACTTCTCTAAGTGAGAAACACAAGAGAAGAAAAGGACCTACAAAAACAAACCCATAACAATTAAGAAAATGGTAATAGGAACATACATATCGATAATTACCTTAAATGTGAATAGATTAAATACTCCAACCAAAAGACACAAGCTTGCTGAATGGATACAAAAACAAGACCCATATATATGCTGTCTACAAGAGACCCACTTCAGACCCAGAGACATACAGACTGAAAGTGAGGGGATGGAAAAAGATATTCCATGCAAATGTAAATCAAAAGAAAGCTGAGTAGCAATACTCATATCAGATAAAATAGACTTTAAAATAAAGAATGTTACAAGAGACAAGGAAGGACACTACATAATGATCAAGGGATCAATCAAAGAAAAAGATATAACAATTATAAATATATATACACCCAACATAGGAGCACCTCAGCTATAAAGCGAACAGCTAACAGCTGTTAGAGAAAAAAAAGAAAAAAAAGAGGAAATTGACAGTAACACAATAATAGTGGGGGACTTTAACATCTCACTTACACCAATGGATGGATCTTCCAGACAGAAAATTCATAAGGAAACACAAGCTTTAAATGAAACAATAGACCAGATGAATTTAATTGATATTTATAGGACATTCCACCAAAAACAGCAGACTATACTTTCTTCTCAACTGCACACAGAACATTCTCCAGGATAGATCACATCTTGGGTCACAAATCAAGCTTCAGTAAATTTAAGAATATTGAAATCATATCAAGCACCTTTTCTGACCACAACGCTATGAGATTAGATCAATTACAGGGAAAAAAACCGTAAAAATCACAATCACATGGAGGCTAAACAATACGTTACTAAATAACCAAGGGATCACTGAAGAAATCAAAAAATGCCTAGAGACAAATTACAATGAAACACGGCCATCCAAAACCTATGGGATGCAGCAAAAGCAGTTCTAAGAGGGAAGTTTATAGCAATACAAGCCTACCTCAAGAAACAAGAAAAATCTCAAAAAAACAATCTAACCTTACATCTAAAGGAACTAGAGAAAGAAGAACAAACAAAACCCAAAGTTAGTAGAGGGAAAGAAATCATAAAGATCAGAGCAGAAATAAATGAAATAGAAACAAAGAAACAATAGCAAAGATCAATAAAACTAAAAGTTGGTTCTTTGAGAAGATAAACAAAATTGAGACACAATTAGCCAGGCTCATCAAGAAAAAGAGGGAGGGGACTCAAATCAATAAAATTAGAAATGAAAAAGAAGTTACCACAGACACCGCAGAAATAGAAAGCATCCTAATTGACTACTACAAGCAACTCTATGCCAATAAAATGGACCACCTGGAAGAAATGGGCAAATTCTTAGAAAGGTATAACCTTCCAAGACTGAACTGGAAGAAATAGAAAATATGAACAGACCAATCACAAGTAATGAAATTCAAACTGTATTAAAAGTCTTCCAACAAACAAAAATCCAGGACCAGATGGCTTCACAGTTGAATTCTACCAAACATTTAGAGAAGAGCTAACATCCATCCTTCTCAAACTCTTCCAAAAAATTGCAGAGACAGGAACACTCCCAAACTCATTCTCTGAGGCCACAACGACCCTGGTACCAAAACCAGACAAAGATACTACAAAAAAGAAAATTACAGATCAATATCACTGATGAATACAGATGCAAAAATCCTCAACAAAATAGTAGCAAACAGAATCCAACAACACGTTAAAAGGATCATACACCATGATCAAGTGGGATTTATCCCAGGAATGCAAGAATTCTTCAATATAGGCAAATCAATCAATGTGATACACCATATTAACAAATTAAAGAATAAAAACCATATGATCATCTCAAGAGATGCAGAAAAAGCTTTTGACAAAATTCAACACCTGTTTATGATAAAAACTCTCCAGAAAGTGGGCATAGAGGGAAACTTCCTCAACATACTAAAGGCCATATATGACAAACCTACAGGAAACATCATTCTCAATGGTGAAAAACTGAAAGCATTTCCTCTAAGATCAGGAAGAAGACAAGGATGTCCACTCTTGCCCCTATTATTCAACATAGTCTTGGAAGTCCTAGCCACAGCAATCAGAGAAGAAAAAGAAATAAAAGAATACAAACTGGAAAAGAAGAAGTAAAACTGTCACTGTTTGCAGATAACATGATATTATACTAGAGAATTGCAAAGATGCCACCAGAAAACTACTAGAACTAATCAATGAATTTGGTTGAGTAGCAGGATACAAATTTAATGCACAGAAATTTCTTGCATTCCTATACACTAGTGTTGAAAAATCTGAAAGAGAAATTAAGGAAACACTCCCATTTCCCATTGCAACAAAAAGAATAAAATACCTAGGAATAAACCTACCTAGGGAGACAAAAGACCTGTATGCAGAAAACTATAAGACACTGATGAAAGAAATTAAAGATGATACAAACAGATGGAGAGGTATACCATGTTCTTGGAATGGAAGAATCAATATAGTGAACATGAATATACTACCCAAAGCAATCTACAGATTCAATGCAATCCTTATCAAATTACCAATGGCAAATTTTACAAAACTAGAACAAAAAATCTTAAAATTTTTATGGAGACACAGAAGACCCCAAATAGCCAAAGCAGTCTTGAGGGAAAAGAATGGAGCTGGAGGAATCCAACTCCCAGACTTCAGACTATACTACAAAGCTACAGTAATCAAGACAATATGGTACTGACACAAAAACAGAAATATAGATCAGTGGAACAGTGCAGAAAGCCCAGAGATAAACTCACAAACCTATGGTCAACTAATGTATGACAAAGGAAACAAGGATATACAGTGGAGAAAAGACAGTCTCTTCAATAAGTGGTGCTGGGAAAACTGGACAGCTACATGTAAAAGAATGAAATTAGAACACTCCCTAACACCATACACAAAAATAAACTTAAAATGGATTAGAGGCCTAAATGTAAAACCGGACACTATAAAACTCTTCGAGGAAAACATAGGAAGAACACTCTTTGACATAAATCACCGCAAGATCTTTTTTGATCCACCTCCTGGAGTAATAGAAATAAAAACAAAAATAATCAAATGGAACCTAATGAAACTTAAAAGCTTTGACAAAGCAAAGGAAACTACAAACAAGATGAAAAGACACCCCTCAGAATGGGAGAAAATATTTGCAAACGAATCAACGAACAAAGGATTAATCTCCAAAATACATAAACAGCTCATGCAGCTCAATATTAAAAAAACAAACAACCCAATCCAAAAATGGGCAGAAGACCTAAATAGACATTTCTCCAAAGAAGACATACAGATGGCCAAGAAGCACATGAAAAGCTGCTCAACATCACTAATTATTAGAGAAATGCAAATCAAAACTACAATGAGGTATCACCTCACACCAGTTAGAATGGGCATCATCAGAAAATCTACAAACAACAAATGCTGGAGAGGGTGTGGAGAAATGAGAACTCTCTTGCACTGTTGGTGGGAATGTAAATTGATACAGCCACTATGGAGATCAGTATGGAGGTTTCTTAAAAAACTAAAAATAGAATTACCATATGACCCAGCAATCCCACTACTGGGCATATACCCAGAGAAAACCATAATACAAAAAGACACATGCACCCCAATGTTCATTGCAGCACTATTTACAAGAGCCAAGTTATGGAAGCAACCTAAATGCCCATCGACAGATGAATGGATAAGGAAGATGTGGTACATACATACAGTGGAATATTACTCAGACATAAAAAGGAACAAAGTTGGGTCATTTGTAGAGACGTGGATTTATCTTGAGACTGTCATACAGAGTGAAGTGTCAGAAAGAGAAAAACAAATATCGTATATTAATGCATATATGTGGAGCCTAGAAAAATGGTACAGATGAACCGGTTTGCAGGGCAGAAATAGAGACACAGATGTAGAGAACAAACATATGGACAACAAGGGGGGAAAGTGGCCGGGGCGGGTGGTGGTGTGATAAATTGGGAGATTGGGATTGACATATATACACTAATATTTATAAAATGGATAACCTATAAGAACCTGCTGTATAAAAAAAAATCTCTATGAAAATAATTTCAAGGATTAGTGGCAAGCTTATTAATTGTTCTGCCCTCTCCCGCAGGTTAACAGGGATCCCTGTGAGTCAAACAGTGATAACAGAAGAAGACTTACGAACATCAGATTCTGAACAAAATCGAGTGTGGAAACACGAAGGTGAAGGGGAAAAAATAATTCCAGTTAGTTCCTATAAGCATACATTATTAACATCATAAGTTATTATGTATGCTATTAAACTATAACCATTATTGATCTTCTTTCTCTAGTCTAACTCTCCAAGAAGCATTAATGTTCTCTGCCATTATTGTTGCAGGGAAGGGGAGGTAAATAATCAGTAGCAATGACACAATGATTTTATATATTTTTTATCATTAGTATTATTTTCTCAGGGGGCTTTACCAGGGCCTGATGAGTCATTGATCCAGAAATGCCTGCATTACATTCTGGTTCAGCCATCTTTTAGTTTGTGCAAACCTGGGCAAGTTATTAAAGTCTTGGTTTCTTTACATAAAGAAAATAGAGATGATCGTATTTAAATTCCAAGTTAGATATTTGACAATTAAACAAGATGATATAAAGAAAATAATAGTACATAAAAAAATTTTAATACAGGCTAGATCCTCCTAGTGTTAATATTTATGAAGAAACAACAATGTAGTCATAAAGATCAAAAGAAGCATGAGGTGAGAAAAAAATAAAGTAGATATAATACCAATTAGACTTCTAAATTAAAATAATAATTTTACATAATGATTTCAATTTTATTCATATTCAAGATAAAAAGTATTATAATAGTCTAAGCATTTCAGGTCACTATGATGAAGTGTTACACAAATAGCACACATCAGACATGAACGTTTTTGGCCTCCACTGTTATAGTGTTCCCTTAGCACTTGTATAGTTTAGGGAACCTCTCTCTTTTCTCTAAAAGTTAGTTAGCAGCTAGAATATCTCATTAAAGAATGAGAATCTGCTAAACGTTGTTAGTCTAGAACATTTCGTTAAGCAACAGAGGGATTCAGTTTGCAAGCTAGGAAATTGATGTCCAGATATGCCAGTTATCAATTTACTGTTCCAAATCCATACTTCATTGCCTGTCTTGTGAAAATATATCTGGGCTCTTTAAATACATTTTCTTTGTCAGCTGGCAACATGTCAAGCTTTAGGAGTAAAGAACATGGCGGGGATGGGACTGGAGCAAGAAAGTGTTATTTGTTTCCTGGGTCCTATTTGTTCTTCTTGCCAGGCTTCTGCAGCATGGTTCCTCTAGTGCTGGGTCTCTGCCGTACACCTCGTCTCCAGTGAGTGGTATCCCAAAGCACCCATGGAGTAGCAGCTTCCCCCAGGAACCCCCGGGATTGCTATACAGCAAAGAGTTTCTGGAGGGGCACATCCCTGCCCATGGTTTCCCCCACATCCACTTGTGCAACATGCAATGAGTTCTGAGACTTGACACCTCCCTCTGGCTGGCTTTCTTCAGAGGGCAGATTGCCATCAATTTCCAGTGACACTGTACCTCAGCAACTCCCCAGGGAGCTATGAATCTCACCCTGGGAAGACCTCTTTTTTTGATGCTCTATTCCAGCCTTAGGGGTAGAGACTGCTCTTTATTTCTGCTCTTTCTCTATTCTTTAGAGTCTAGTTCTCCTTACTTCATTCTAGCCAATACTCCATTACTTCAATCCCCTGTGTTAGTTAATTATTTCCCTGTTCAAATTATTGTGTGGTTTCTGTCCCCTTGTTTGATCCTGATGGATGCACCAGGGTTTATTATTATCTATATGGGACCACAATACAATAAACCTGTTCTATTTGGATATCATTCTATAAGCCTGTTAATGCAGGGCTCAGTCTATTATATCTCTTGAAGTGAAACATTTCAAAAAATGGTAGATAAAAAAGGAAAACAGGATTATTGATCATGTAATCATTCTACTTGAGAAGAAGCCTACAGAGACCTGTAATAGGAGAGTTATAGGAAAAAGACACACTGGTTGAGCAGAGCATGCTAAAACATTTTTCTAGTTACATAACAATGTAAAATGGTTGTTTTTTGGTGTCCAGGTCATGTAGTTCTTTGTTATATTGTCAGTATATGAGAAAAAAGGTGTTCCAAATGGGTTTTTACATACTAGTAGTTTGAATTTTATTTTATACTGTTTTGATATAAATTATATTTACTGAACAACTAGCCTACTGAATTATAGAGGAATCTTTCAAAAGAAAGATGGATGATATGCTAATATTATCTCTTAACACACAGTGGCTAATCCAGCATTTCTTTAAGATATGTACTGATTGGTAGCGGGTTGAATAGTGTCTGCTAGAATCTCAGAATGTGATCTAGTTTGGAAATAGGGTCTTTGCAATTGTAATTATTTAAGATGAAGTCATACTGGATTAAGGTGGGACCTATATCTAATGATTGGTGTCCTTACAAGAAGAGGATGACGCAGACATAAATATAGAGAAGGCAATGTGAGCTAGGAAGCAGAGATTGGAATGATTCACCCATTAGCCAAGGAATGCCGGAGAATTTCCTACAACTACCATGATCTAAGAGAGAAGCATGAAACGTTTTTTCCTTGGAGCCTCCAGGAATTAACCAACCCTGCCGACACCTTCATTTCAGACTTACAGCCTCTGGAAGAACTGTGAGAGGATAAACTTCTGTTGTTTTAAGCCATTGTGTTTGTAACGGCAGGTGTTGGTAATTCACTGGTAGTAAGACAAAAATCACTTTTGTCCCCACGGGCTGCTAATTATTTTTGATATTTTCAGTGTTAGCTTAAAAACTTATTTTTACATGGTATTTTCAACTTGGAAGGGCTTTTTCTTCTTACAGCGTCATAAGAAATTGCACCTGCTAAAATGGCAGCTAAAGTTTGGAAATATGGCCTTGTGGAGGATCTTATTACATGTGGATATCTAATAAGTTTTCAACTCAATTATTAATAAAAGTTTTTAAGATGATATTCTGCAGAAAATCCAATGGAGCACCTAAATATTAACACACACACACACCACTTTATCCAATTCCTTAGTTCAGAAATGCTTTATCTCAGGAATCAGGTAGATTAGGTTTAGCTAATGGTTTTAACTGTTACCCCAGGAATGAGCTGATGACTTCCAGATCTCCTGTGATTAGCATTGATTAGGGAGAAATGATTTGGTGCTACCAAGGCTATAAATTTCTCCCAATATTGAATTAATTTGACTATGTTGCCCCCTTGTTCTGAAAATAGTCTCTTTCAGAAGAATTGCCTGTCACTTCCCCCACAGTAAAAACTCCACATCTTATCCAGACAAAACAGCATACTTAACATCCTGCAATATATTATACATTTTAGGGATGTACAATTTATACATTTTCACATTTTCCTTCCTCCTCTTTTTATATGAACCATTGGCTTTATTTTTATATTCCGTGTGGTGCTTTGGAATATCGTGCATTTTGAATGAAGACCTACTTTATTATATGAATGTTTTCAAGGATACAGCTTTTTTTAAAAAATCTTTATTTGAGTATAATTGCTTTACAATGTTGTGTTAGTTTCTGCTGTATAAAAAAGTGAATCAGCTATACGTATACATATATCCCATATCTCCTCCCTCTTACATCTCCCTCCCACCCTCCCTATCCCACCCCTCTAGGTGGTCACAAAGCATTGAGCTGATCTCCCTGTGCTGTGCAGCTGCTTCCCACTAGCTAGCTATTTTACATTTGGTAGTGTATATATGTCTATGCCACTCTCTCACTTCGTCCCAGCTTACCCTTCCCCTTTCCTGAGTCCTCAAGTCCATTCTCTACATCTGCATCTTTATTCCTGTCCTGTCCCTAGGTTCGTCAGAACCTTTTTTTTTTTTTTTAGATTCCATATATATGTGTTAGCATACGGTATTTGTTTTTCTCTTTCTGACTTACTTCACTCTGTATGACAGACTCTAGGTCTTCACTACAAATAACTCAATTCCATTTCTTTCTATGGCTGAGTAATATTCCATTGTATATACATGCCACTTCTTTTTTATCCATTCTTCTGTCGATGGACGCTTAGGTTGCTTCCATGTCCTGGCTATTCTAAATAGTGCTGCAATGAACATTGTGGTACGTGACTCTTTTTGAATTATGGTTTTCTCTGGGTATATGCCCAGTAATGGGATTGTTGGGTCGTATGGTAGTTCTATTTTTAGTTTTTTAAGGAACCTCCAATACTGTTCTCCATAGTGGTTGTATCAATTTATATTCCCACCAACAGTGCAAGAAGGCTCCCTTTTCTCCACATCTTCTCCAGAATTTGTTGTTTGTAGATTTTTTGATGATGGCTATTCTGAGCAGTGAGAAGTGATACCTCTTTGTAGTTTTGATTTTCATTTCTCTAATGATTAACAATGTTGAGCATCCTTTCATGTGGTTGTTGGCAATCTGTATATCTTCTTTGAAGAAATGTCTCTTTAGGCCTTCTGCCCACTTTTGGATTGGGTTGTTTGTTTTTTTGATATTGAGCTACATGAGCTGCTTCTATATTTTGGAGATGAATCCTTTCTCAGTTTGCTTCCTTTGCAAATATTTTCTAGCATTCTCTTTTTCTTTTTTTTGAATTTTATTTTATTTATTTTTTTTTATACAGCAGGTTCTTATTAGTCATCCATTTTATACATACTAGTGTATATATGTCAATCCCAATCTCCCAATTCATCACACCACCCCCTCCCCACCACTTTCCCCGCTTGGTGTCCATACGTTTGTTATTTGCATCTGTGTCTCTATTTCTGCCCTGCAAACCAGTTCATCTGTACCATTTTTCTAGGTTCCACATATGTTTGTCAATATACGATATTTTTTTTCTCTTTCTGACTTACTTCACTCTGTATGACAGTCTCTAGATTCATCCATGTCTCTAAAAATGAACCAATTTCATTCCTTTTTATGGCTGAGTAATATTCCATTGTATATATGTACCACATCTTCTTTATCCATTCGTCTGTCGATGGGCATTTAGGTTGCTTCCATGAGCTGGCTCTTGTAAATAGTGCTGCAATGAACATTGGGGTGCATGTGTCTTTTTGTATTATGGTTTTCTCTGGGTATATGCCCAGTAGTGGGATTGCTGGGTCATATGGTAATTCTTTTTTCAGTTTTTTAAGGAACATCCATATTGTTCTCCATAGTGGTTGTATCAATTTACATTCCCACTAACAGTGCAAGATGGTTCCCTTTTCTCCAAAACCTCTCCAGCATTTGCTGTTTGTAGATTTAATGATGATGCCCATTCTAACTGGTGTGAGGTGACACCTTACTGTAGTTTTGATTTGCATTTCTCTAATAATTAGAGATGTTGAGCAGCTTTTCATGTGCTTCTTGGCCATCAGTATGTCTTCTTTGGAGAAATGTCTGTTTAGGTCTTCTGCCCATTTTTTGATTGGCTTGTTTGTTTTTTTGAGGTTGAGCTGCATGAGCTGCTTGTTTATTTTGGAGATTAATCCCTTGTCAGTTGCTTCACTTGCAAATAGTTTCTCCCATTCTGAGGGTTGTCTTTTCGTCTTGTTTATGGTTTCCTTTGCTGTGCAAAAGCTTTTAAGTTTCATTAGGTCCCATTTGTTTATTTTTGTTTTTATTTCCATTTCTCTAGGAGGTGGGTCAAAAAGAATCTTGCTGTGATTTATGTCATAGAGTGTTCTGCCTATGTTTTCCTCTAAGAGTTTCATGATGTCTGGCCTTACATTTAGGTCTCTAATCCATTTTGAGTTTATTTTTGTGTATGGTGTTAAGGAGTGTTCTAATTTCATTCTTTTACATGTAGCTGTCCAGTTTTCCCAGCACCACTTATTGAAGAGACTGTCTTTTCTCCATTGTATATTCTTGCCTCCTTTGTCATAGATTAGTTGACCACAGATGTGTGGGTTTATCTCTGCACTTTCTACCCTGTTCCATTGATTGATATTTCTGTTTTTGTACCAGTACCATATTGTCTTGATTACTGTAGCTTTGTTGTATAGTCTGAAGTCAGGAAGTCTGATTCCTCTAGTTCCATTTTTTCCCTCAAGACTGCTTTGGCTATTCAGGGTCTTTTGTGTCTCCATAAAAATTTTAAGATTTTTTGTTCTAGTTTTGTAAAAATTGCCATTGGTAATTTGATAAGGATTGCATTGAATCTGTAGATTGCTTTGGGTAGTATATTCATGTTCACTATATTGATTCATCCAACCCAAGAACATGGTATACCTCTCCATCTGTTTGTATCATCTTTAATTTCTTTCATCAGTGTCTTATAGTTTTCTGCATACAGGTCTTTTGTCTCCCTAGGTAGGTTTATTCCTAGGTATTTTATTCTTTTTGTTGCAATGGGAAATGGGAGTGTTTCCTTAAATTCTCTTTCAGATTTTTCAACACTAGTGTATAGGAATGCAAGAAATTTCTGTGCATTAATTTTGTATCCTGCAACTTTACCAATTTCATTGATTAGCTCTAGTAGTTTTCTGTTGGCATCTTTAGGATTGTCTATGTATAGTATCATGTCATCTGCAAACAGTGCCAGCTTTACTTCTTCTTTTCCAATTTGTATTCCTTTTATTTCTTTTTCTTCTCTGATTGCCATGGCTAGAACTTCCAAAACTATGTTGAATAATAGGGGCAAGAGTGGACATCCTTGTCTTGTTCCTGATCTTAGAGGAAATGCTTTCAGTTTTTCACCATTGAGAATGATGTGTGCTGTGGGTTTGTCATATATGGCCTTTAGTATGTTGAGAAAGTTTCCCTCTATGCCAGTTTTTATCATTAATGGGTGTTGAACATTGTGAAAAGCTTTTTCTGCATCTATTGAGATGATCATATGGTTTTTATCCTTCAATTTGTTAATATAGTTTATCACATTGATTGATTTGCGTATATTGAAGAATCCTTGCATTCCTGGGATAAATCCCACTGGAGCATGGTGTATGATCCTTTTAACGTGTTGTTGGATTCTGTTTGCTAGTATTTTGTTGAAGATTTTTGCATCTATGTCCATCAGTGATATTGGTCTGTAGTTTTTGTGTGTGTGACATCTTTGTCTGGTTTTGGTATCAGGGTGATGGTGGCCTTGTAGAATGAGTTTGAGAGTTTTCCTCCCTCTGCTATATTTTGGAAGAGTTTGAGAAGCATAGGTGTTAGCTCTTCTCTAAATATTTGATAGAATTAGCCTGTGAAGCCATCTCGTCCTGGGCTTTTGATTGTTGGAAGATTTTTAATCACGGTTTCAATTTCAGTGCTTGTGATTGGTCTGTTTAAAATTTCTATTTCTTCCTGGTTCAGTCTCGAAAGGTTGTACTTTTCAAAGAATTTGTCCATTTCTTCCATGTTGTCCATTTTATTGGCATAGAGTTTCTTGTTGTAATCTCTCATGATCCTTTGTATTTCTGCAGTTTCAGTTGTTACTTCTCCTTTTTCATGTCTAATTCTGTTGATTTGAGTCTTCTCCCTTTTTTTCTTGATGGATCTGTCTATTGGTTTATCACTTTTGTTTATCTTCTCGAAGAACCTGCTTTTGGTTTTATTGATCTTTGCTATTGTTTCCTTCATTTCTTTTTCATTTATTTCTGATCTGATTTTTATGATTTCTTTCATTCTGCTAACTTTGGGGGTTTTTTTGTTCTTCTTTCTGTGGTTGCTTTAGGTGTAAGGTTAGTTTGTTTATTTGAGATTTTTCTTGTTTCTTGAGGTAGGATTGTATTGCTATAAACTTCCCTCTTAGAACTGCTTTTTCTGCATCCCATAGGTTTTGGGTCATCGTGTTTTCATTGTCATTTGTTTCTAGGTATTTTTTGATCTCCTCTTTGATTTCTTCAGTGATCTCTTGGTTATTTAATAGTGTATTGTTTGGCCTCCATGTGTTTGTATTTTTTACAGTTTTTTTCCTGTAATTGATATCTAGTCTCATAGCGTTGTGGTCAGAAAAGATGCGTGATATGAGTTGAATTTTCTTAAACTTACCAAACTTTGATTTGTGACCCAAGATATGATCTATCCTGGAAAATGTTCCATGAGCACTTGTATTCTGTTTTTTTTTTAATGGAATGTCCTATAAATATCAATTAAGTCCATCTTGTTTAATGTGTCATTTAAAGCTTTGTATCCAGTCAGCCAGTCTATGTTTTTGGTTGGAACATTTAATCCATTTACATTTTAGGTAATCATCAATATGTATGTTCCTATTACCATTTTCTTAATTGTTTTGGGTTTGTTACTTCTCTTGTGTTTCCTGCTTCAGAAGTTCCTTTAGCATTTGTTGTAAAGCTGGTTTGGTGGTGCTGAATTCCCTTAGCTTTTGCTTGTCTGTAAAGGTTTTAATTTCTCCACCATATCTGAATGAGATCCTTGCTGTGTAGAGTAATCTTGGTTGTAGTGTTTTCCCTTTTGTCACTTTAAATATGTCCTGCTGCTTCCTTCTGGCTTGCAGAGTTTCTGCTGAAAGGTCAGCTGTTAACCTTATGGGATTCCCTTGTATGTTGCTTTTCCCTTGATGCTTTAATATTTTTTCTTTGTATTTAATTTTTGATAGATTGATTAATATGTGTCTTGGCTGGTTTCTCCTTTGATTTATCCTCTATGGGACTCTCTTTACTTCGTGGACTTCATTGATTATTTCCTTTCCCATATTAGGGAAGTCTTCATCTATAATCTCTTCAAATATTTTCTCAGTCCATTTCTTTTTCTCTTCTTCTTCTGGGACCCCTATAATTCAAATGTGGGTGCATTTAATGTTGTCCCAGAGGTCTCTAAGGCTGTCCTCAATTCTTTTCATTCTTTTTTCTTTATTTTGCTCTGTGGTAGTTATTTCCACTATTTTATCTTCCAGGTCACTTATCCGTTCTTCTGCTGCAGTTATTCTGCTATTGATTCCTTCTAGAGAATTTTTAATTTCATTTATTGTGTTTTTCATCATTTTTTGTTTTCTCTTTAGTTCTTCTGGGTCCTTGTTAAACGTTTCTTGTATCTTCTCCATTCTATTTCCAAGATTTTGGATCCTCTCTACTATCATTACTCTGAATTCTTTTCCAGGTAGACTGCCTATTTTTTTCTTCTTCTGTTTGGTGTGGTGGATTTTTACTTTGCTCCTTCAGCTGTTGCGTATTTCTCTGTGTTCTCATTTTGCTTAACTTACTGTGTTTGGGGTCTCCTTTTAGCAGGCTCCAGTTCTGTAGTTCCTGTTGTTTCTGGTGTCTGCCCCCAGTGGCTAAGGTTGGTTCAGTGGCTTGTGTAGGCATCGTGGTGGAGGGGACTGGTGCCTGTGTTTTAGTGGATGAGGCTGGGTCTTTTCAGTGGGGTGTCCAGCACTGGAGCTTGCTGGTTCTTGCATGGAGCTGGGTCTTAGCGTTGAGCTGGAGATCTCTGGGAGAGCTCTTGCCCTTTGACATTACATGGGGCCAGGAGGTTCTGGTGGTCCAGTGTCCTGAACTCAGCTGTCCAACCTCAGAGGCTCAGGCCTGACAGTCGGCTGGAGCACCAAGTCCTTGTCAGCCACCTGGCTCAGAAGAAATGGGAGAATAAAAAGAAAGAAAAAATAAAATAAATTAAAAAGCTATTAAAGTAAAAAATTAAGAAAATATTATTAAAACAAAAAAATAAAGTGATAAAAATAAAAGAAGTGAGCAACCAAACCAATAAATAAATCCACAAATAATAACAAGTGCTGAAAACTATACTAAGATACACATAAAAATCAGAAACTAGTCAGTCACATACAGCAAACCCCAAGTCTACAGTTGCTCCCAAAGTCCACCGCCTCAATTTTGAGTTGATTTGTTGTCTATTCAGGTATTCCACAGATGCAGGGTACATCAAGTTGACTGTGGAGATTTAATCCACTGCTCCTGAGGCTCTGGGAGAGATTTCCCTTTCTCTTCTTTGTTTGCACAGCTCCCAGGGTTCAGCTTTAGTTTTGGCCCCACCTCTTCATGTAGGTCACCCTCTGGCGTCTGTTCTTCCCCCCGACAGGACAGGGTTAAAGGAGTCACTGATTACGGGGCTCTGGTTCGCCCAGTCTGGGGGGCAGGAGGGTATGGATTGTGCGGTGAGCCTGCGGAGGCAGAGGCTGGCATGACGTTGCAACAGCCTGAGGTGTGCCATGTGTTTTCCCAGGGAAGTTGTCCCTCAATCATGGGACGCTGGCAGTGGCGGGCTGCATAGGCTCCAGGAGGGGAGGTGTGGATAGTGACCTGTGCTTGCACACAGGCTTCTTGGCAGCTGCAACAGCAGCCTTAGCGTTTCATGCCCATCTCTGGTGTTCACACTGGTAGCCGCGGCTTGCGCCCATATCTGAAGCTCATTTAGGCCATGTTCTGAATCCCCTCTCCTTGTGTACCCCAAAACAATGGTCTCTTGCCTCTCACACAGGTCCAGACTTTTTCCTGGACTCCCTCCTGGCTAGCTGTGGTGCACTAGCCCCCTTCAGACTGTGTTCACGCAGCCAACCCCAGTCCTCTCCCTGGGATCTGACCTCCAAAGACCGAGCCTCAGCTCCCAGCCCCCGCCTGCCCCGGGGGGTGAGCAGACAAGCCTCTCGGGCTGGTGAGTGCTGGTCGGCACCGACCCTCTGTGTGGGAATCTCTCCACTTTGCCCTCCGCACCCTTGTTGTTGCGCTCTCCTCCGTGGCTCCAAAGCTTCCTCTCCACCCACTCCCCCTTTCCACCAGTGAAGGGGCTTCCCAGTGTGTGGAAACTTTTCCTCCTTCACAGCTCCCTCTCAGAGGTGCAGGTCCCATCCCTATTCTTTTGCCTCTGTTTTTTCTTTTTTCTTTTGCCCTACCCAGGTACGTGGGGAGTTTCTTGTCTTTTAGGAGGTCTGAGGTATTCTGCCAGTGTTCAGTAGGTGTTCTGTAGGAGTTGTTGCACATGTAGGTGTATTTTTGATGTATTTGTGGGGAGGAAGGTGATCTCCACATCTTACTTCTCCGCCATCTTGAAGGTCCTCCCAAGGATATAGATTTTTAAAGTTTTCAGTTATGACATCTTCATTGCTTCTGGAATGTGAATAATACTTTAAAACACACTATTTTTAGAACATTGAAAAAATATTAATCGACAAATGACTCCAAGGAAAGTATATGTGGAAGTTTTCTCCATTATTTTGGCAACTTTTCTGTAAGTTTGAAATTATTTATGATAAAAAAGATTTTTAAAAAGACCCCAAAACATAAAAGTTAAAAATCTACTTAGCATTAATTTTTACTCTCTCATCTCTGGAATTCAGACTGAAGTCAAAGCAATAAAGGCCAACATTTTGAATAAAGGAAAGCAGTGCCCCCTACAGGACATGATTTTAGGGTATTGGGAAAGTCTGTAAAGGACATCTGTATTTGTACTTGGCTAGAGCAACTTCTCACATCTTCTAGTCCAGAACTTCAATTTTCCTTGTAAGCCACCGTTTCCCCATTCTCCATCCATTCTCATGATTGGGAACTTGACGTGAAGCCCAGCTCAGACCAATGAGACTCAAAATTTTCTTTCAGTTCAAATTATTGAGAAAAAGAAATTCTTTTTGATCATCTTGCTTTAGTGTGAAAAAACCCTACTTAAATATAGTCAATGCAGAGGCAAGTAAAACTGAGAGATGGAGAAAAATCAAGCCCTAATGATATTGTGTGAGAGCACAGATACAGTTATCCCCAAAGCTACTTCTTTTTCAGTTTCAATTAGCCTGAAAAGTACCCTCTTTTTTTTTTCTTTTGGCTTAAATTAATTTGGGTTGTATTTCTATCACTTATGAACTGAGAAAATAAAAAAAATAGCTTGGACTAAGAAAGTAAAATCTGCCTGGCCATTCATTAGGCTGGAATAACAGGCATAGATAAAGTCAGCTCTGCAAAGTTAACAGGAAATACTTCTCTCAAGGACACACTGCATCTCTAAAGTGTCATAATAACCCCCTTCTCGAGTAATGAAGGCTATTGGAAATTCTATCAGTAAGAATGAAACATCCCACTCATGCATGCAGGATCTAAGTCACTTTGATACAGGAAATCAGCTTCAATTCACAACCTGGGAGCAGAAATTCAGATCCAGGGTTTCTGCACACAGCCTTCCTCAGCTATCTTAACTTTGAAGGGCCAAGACATTAGGCTCATTTTGCAGCCCAGACCCTTTACACAGCCTTACTTTGCTTTGAGCCTATCATAATAGACTTAAATTTCATCTAAAGTCCACCCCTGCACAGAACTCTGTAACAACTCTGTTTTTCTTAGTTTGGTGAGATAATCCATGTTTCATCTTCCGCGTGGTCTCTCTTACTGCGATGGGTAAATAAACCTGACTTCATCAGACCACAAGTAGTTACTGGTGGCTTTAGGTTGACGAGGCTTGGTTTTCTTCTTTCCTGTAATAATTCCTCCACTCAAACTGTTTGTTTTATAGTTAAAGATTTGGTCATTTATCCTTCCCCCCCACCCAAGTAAATCTCATGGAAAAGTCAAGACTTAGCACTTGTTCTAAAGTTGGGCTCCATAGCTTGGCTACTCAAAGTGGGATGCCTGCCATAGCAAGATCAACATCATTTGGGAGCTTGTTTGAAAGTCAGAATCTGGGGCTCCATCCTCGTTTTCCTGAATCAGAATCTGCATTTTATTAAGATTCTGGTAATTGTAGACATAATAAAGTTTGAGAAGTGCAGCTCAAGGGAGCCCTAGGAATTTCTGTAGGAATACCCAGGAGAACTCATAGAAGGGGGACACAGAGCCATTGGCCTTTCCCTTATGAAAGCCATCTGTAATATGCTGTTTTGTGAGTTTAACCTTTCTGTAAATGTGTCTTTAAAGTAAAAAATGTTTGAAAACCACTATTTTAAGCCCCGTTAATATCAATACTTCATTGTGAATAAGTTCATCAGATTGTTTGTGAGGGAATAAGTTTTCTTTGTGGTGGACAGGGGAAGGAGGAATCCCAGTAAGGAGAAGCTAGGTACCTGTACACAAAGTCCCTTACCCAATTTGCTCATTTGCCCATCTTGTGGAGATGGCTATGGGCAGGAGCTGCTGGTCCTTTTAGGCCACATGCATCTGGGGTCCTAGAATGAAACTAAATAACAGAATTGGGAGGGTGGGTCTATCAGAGGCCTACTGTATAAGAACTAAGGAAATCCCTAGGATAATTTCTTGAGAGAAGGAAAAACCAGGAAGATAAATTTGACCAGCAAAAAAGCCTTGGTCCTCAGAGGGGAGCAGTGATTTTCAGAATGGCATGGTGGCAGTCCCTGGAATTGATTTCTGTCCCAAGCCCATAGCGGGGAGAGAGAGAGAGAGGGAATGAGTTGAATAAACTCTTTGCCTCTGATCTTGGTTAATTAATTATTTTGGGACACAAGAATATAACATAAAGAGAGAAGTATTTCCTCACCTCTATTCACTTAGCAGTAGACCACTCATCCCTTTGGCACCCGAGGACTTTACCTCTGGAGTGATGCTCAGCTGGGGGTAAGCAGTGCCAACTGGGCAGGTTGCTGGTTCTGGTGGAGAAAGGGCAATGACTGGAGACTGCAGGGGGCATTGAGATGAGAGTGCAGCAGCAGCCAGTAGCCAGAGGCCATGGAGTTTTACTCGGCACAGAAAACATCTTCTGGGGATGCAGGAAAGTGTGGTGAAGGGGACAGTCTTCCCAAAGGGTGTGTGAGCAGAGCTCTTGTGTGGAAACAGGAGCCTGTGGAATTTTAGTTAATGTATTCACGCAACCCCACTTGTATCTGCAAGAGGATGAGGGATGGGAAAATTTAACAAGAGATTTGTTGAAGCTCAAAATGGAATCCCCTCTCGTACCTTTTCTCAGCTCCTTTTAAATCGATGCATCTTAACTCAGGTTCCCCTGGGTGCATCTTCTTCACAAAGATTTAGAGTTGACTCTACAGCTAAGAGATGAGGTCTTAGTGTTTGAAGAGAACAGCACGCAGTGTATTTTCCCCTAAATTCTCCCAATATTGTCAATATTTCTCCAAGGAATGCGAGAGGTGGAGGAAACTGCTGGTACTTTTCTGCACACTCATCACCATCCGACTGTTCTCCGCATGTGCACAGCCCTGATCAGGCACTTGTCTACCACTCGACTGGGTCATAACCCGTCACAATTTCATTTCATTGTTTCCAAACTGTTTTAATAACTGCTATGCCCTGGGAATACAAAAACAGCGAAGATGTGCCTCTAACTTTAAAGCTTAAATCAAAGATCCATAACCTTTTAGTCCAACGAGAAAAGAATTATTGGTTCGAAATTAATATTTTCTGCCTTTTCCCCATGCCAAAATAGAAACCAGTCTGCAGGCACATTTTTCTTTTTCCATAATGAAAGAGTACAATTTAATAATAGCTGAGCAGTTGTGTTGAGGCAAGAGATTTTTTTCTTCATTATTTCTCAGTAAAACCCCAAGGGGTCGAGCTTACATGTTCCTCTGAGGGAAAAAGTGTGAGTAGAGGATAAGCGTTCTGCCAAGGGAAGCTTGGAGCTGCTAGCACTAGAGTTCTCTGCCACCCTTCTCTGCTTCTCACTCAGGACACTAAATCCACTTTCTAGAATTTAATGTGGTTCACCGTTGCCTAAAGCTCCAGATGCTCCCAGGAATATTTCTATCCACAGGACTGAAAGATGAATATGGTAGAAGATGCCCAGTTACATTTAGGTTCATGTCTTGCCACTTAACTCAGGGCAGTCATTATGATGGACAAATATTAAACCACTTGTTGACATCCAATGTTGAAATGCTCCATTGTACCACAATATTACTTTCCACTAAGAAAGAAATATTTCCTCAAAAGCCAGCTGATATGTGGACTCCTTTGATCTAGGAGGTATCACCATCTTTACCCCATGGGAGGGAGACACTTCTTTATGGGGTCTGCTTTACTTTAGGAGGTCAGCCTCTGCTGGCGAGAAAAAGCAGCTTCATCTGAAGCTCTGGAAGTGAGGGGAGCAAAGAGAAGGGATGGAGCCTCTGTTTTTGCTGTTTTGGAGCTATGGATAGAATATGGCACCCAAGCTCATATACAGCATCCTATGCATGGTGACAGGGATCGTGGCAGTGGAGAGGGGGGATCCACTCTTCATGATATGACCAACCTATTTCCCACTATACTTACTGTAGAAATTGTCCCTTTCTTCTCAGGCTTTCAGGAACAAATGTGTTCAAACAGTTTTACTATCTGGGGATATTACTTCGAAAAGGTCATTGAGAATGAATTTATATTTGTTTATTTAGATGACAAAATGATGCCACCTGCTATTTCTAATGATAAACTACCTAAGATGTACTTATCCATTGTCCTAAAGAACATCTTAGAAATGCTTTGTAGTGCTTAGCAGGGGACCTGCTGTATAGTAGGCATTTGGCAAATAATTGCTGAATTACTGAATAAATAAATAATGGCTGTGATTAAACTATAGCAGTGTTATGTTAAGGTCAAAGATATACTTACATGGAATATTATTTGCAGATATATATTATTTCATAAATGTAGAAATCATTACAGCTTTATAAATAGAAATCCTCTAATGTCATGAACCTACTAGTGTATATAACAAGCAGAGCCTTTTGGGGGATTTATGTCCAAATTCAACCTCAAAAATAATCTTGGACCACATTTTTTTGCTGGATTTTTATAATACTATTACAATGCTTAAGTTTTAAGACTGATTTGAACCCAACAAGTAGGGTTTATTTCATGAAGTACAATTTCACTTCTGACATAATGTTTCACGCATTGGACATAGTGGAGGTTCAGCAAAAGTAGATATCCCATTAAGCTTTTAACCTCAAGACGGTGTTTTATAATATTAATATACTATATTAACATAGTATTGCTATACTAATATTGGCCTTTGTGGCAATATCAGAAGCTAAAAGCATCAGACTTCGGAGATACCTAACTTTGATGTAATGGAAGCACTCATGGCATTGCCTTTATTGGTGGAGAATACTATATTCTTTCACAGAGGAAATCCTAATATGGTGATTTATATTTTTAAAAAAGAATGATATTTCCTGTTGCTCTGAGTCGTGTCCTATTTAAGAGATCCACTTTGGGGTTATCATGAAGCGCTGATGAATATGAAATAAAAAAATTAAGACAACTGGTATCAGGACTTTATTAAGCTTTTCACTGGATACAAAGAAACTTTTTTAAACATTAAGAACACGATCTTATCAAAAAAATTTCACATTTGCTAAACAGAACTGTAGGCATGTATTTTCTTTACACCACATTTATTAAAGTATGAATGACCAGATCCTAAAAACAGAAGGCACAGATCTGTCTCCTTCTGGTGAATTTCTAGTGTCTAACGAAGGAAATGTCACCAGCTCTGCAAAGTCCCATCCTATAGACATGAAGCAAATCAACACAAATGTGTGACAGCAGGGGCTATGAGATGGAAATGTTACATTAAGGGATATGGATTTTCTTATCACTTACACAAATTTCAAGAGAGGAGATAGCTATCCAAATGTTCTGAAACTCCATCCACATTCGGACTCTGCCAAGGATTCACCATTGGATACAACAGTATTTGAGAACTCTATTTTAGGAATGCCAACATGGTTCTACTCTCTGAAAAGTGTTCTAGAAACTGGCCTTAGCTCCCACTGTTCTTACTCTGGGACGTGTTGGGTTTCCTCAGAAAAAGTGCTGGTTGTTATAATCTGTTTTGGCGAGCGTCTCTGTCAGGTGCTGGCTTCATTGTCAGGCACTGCATTCTATCTCCCACCTGCTGCCTGAGTAGGCACCGACAGAGCTGTGTTCATACCTCAGACTCTTCTCTCTTCCTCAGGCAGTCAAGAGAGTTCCTTTCTATGTCAAATTTTCTACAGTTCCGTAGAAGACCAGTTCTAATCTGATAAAAATAATTTGTGGTAAGATGTTAATGAGAAAAGTAATGGATTAGTTTGTTACTTCTCTAAAAGAAAAAGATAATAAATTTTAAAAGAGGTCCTGGTATGGGTTGGATGGTGCTACTATACTCCAGGGTCATTTTAAATGTCTGGGTGTGTGTTACTGGTTGTCCCAATTATTGGGGAATGTTACTTAAGGGATTAAGGGGGGCAGGCGGAGCAAGACTTGGATCTCACAACAGGCCAGTGAATGTGGCATTAATCTTATAAAAGTTCTTATCTGATTATTCCTCCTATATTTGAGTTAGTCCTTCATAATGCATTTGTAGGACTTGGCATGGGCCAATATTTTCCTTCATGAAGGGTATTAGGACTATTGATTTTCATGAAGTATCTTAACACAGGAGTGTAGAAAGAGGTAGGATTTTACCCCCTATAGGTAGCCCTGATGAAAAAAGTAGAAAGTCAGGATGGATAGGGATGCCAGATTAGAAAAAAATACAGACACAACCAGTTAAATGTGAATTTCAGATAAACAATGAATAATTTTTTTGTATAAGTACATCTCATGAAATATTGGGAAAATACTTATACTAAAAATATTCATATGTATCTGAAATTTGAATTTCACTGGGTGTCCTGTATTCTATCTAGCAACCTTAAATATGGGACAAAAATAATTGAAGATGGAGAAAGAGAGGAAAGAAGATTGATTAATATTCCATACCAAGATCCCAGGCCCAAAGATTACAGAGTTTTGCTTTGAACATGACCACCTGTGTAGATCCTCAAATTAGTACTTAGTTTTTTATTGCTAGACTGCACATAGGCAGATAGCAAAAATTTAAGAGTGTTGCATCCTGTTTTTTTGCAAAGGGTACCACCTAATGTTGATGGGTCTTTAGTGACTCTCACAGGGCCAAGGCAGTTCATCTCACTTGAGAAGATCCAATTTTTTAAAAAGTAATGGTTTGGAGAAACAATTTTTTATGGAAAACTTATCCTTATAAGCAAAATGGGTTTCATATTTGGAAGAACAGCTTTAGGAATGCACTGGTTCTGTTGTTGATGGAAATGAATCTGAATTTAGTTTCTTTGCATGTTAATGAAGTTAATAAATTAATTGATGTTTGAAACTTAAAGAGCATTGGGTGTTCCACAAGCTGGACTATTTGCTTGTGGGAACTCAAATAAGTGCTAAAGCACATTTCTCATGTGATTTAAAAAAAAAGGTCATTTTTAACAAAAATATAATTTCTTTTTAAATTTTAATCCCAAATTGCAACAATAACAAAAATGTCAATGAATTAAGGCTGGTCATAATGTGCCCTTTTTCTTTAGGATAAGTTTGATTTTGTATAAGATACAGTATACTTACACACACATACCACATACAAGCACACACTTCTGACTCATACAAATACACATTTAGGACTAATACCTACAAAAGAGTATCACAAATGAAATAAAAATTGCACAATTTTCAACTGACTTAATCAACACATTTTACAAATTCTACAGAACATTTTATCTCTGTCATTGGGAAAACGAATAATTTAGAGCATTATTTAAAACTGTATGTAACACAGGAGCCACCAATAAGTTATGGCAAATACAGCATTTACACCATTGTGTCACTGAAATCTAGTTGAAGAGACTAAAGTGCTATAAAATAAAATACTTTTAAAAACCTTGTTTAGCATATCCTGAGGGACACTATGCATTATTTTCTATTAGCAATTCAAAAAGCGAGCACTCTATCTGTGGAGCTCTCATTTGGACTAGCAACCAAAGGTCAGAAGATTGTGTCATTGGATCATTAAAATTGTAGAACTGAAAAAGTCATGAAAACATACACTTCCTGAGACTTCCAAACTTCCAGTTTGGAATCCTAACAGGGGAGATTCTGAATGGGTAACCTTGGCTAAAACATGTTAGAACTCAAAGAACTTAAAACAACATTAAGCGAAGATGCATATCTGTCTGTTTGTGATTTATATTTAAGTCCATCTTTGATTCTCCAGCTTGAAGTGTAATTGACAGTGCAGTTAGACTATTACTGTTAGGCATTTCTTATTTATGACGGTCTCATTTTTCATTGGTTTTCTAGTGATTTTTCTCCTCTTAAATATTTAAATATTTGAATTATGTTTGTTCCTACTTACGTAGGAGATATTAATTTTAAGAGTTAAAATGGCAATAGAATCAGGTTGAGTGATTAGAGTGCAGTTTCAGCTTGAATAATGTGTGAGATGTTCATGCTGTGTGTGTGTGTGTGTGTGTGTGTGTGTGTATGTGTGTACACACACAGGTGCATACATACCAAACATTTTATGCTCTAATACATTCATTGTTAGGTGGCACTCCATGAAAAGTGAGCTTTCCCAGTGTGGCTGAAAGTGAATATTGAGGTCATCATATAGAATATTCTAAGGCTTTTAAAAGATGCCTCCTCATTCTCTGCATTCATATGATTGTGTAGTAATAAGGGAGACAAAAAGAATAATGGCAGGAGTATCTACAATATTGGTCCTTCGAAATTACAGACAGGAAAGCAAACCAAAAAATGATACTCTTTGTATATTTTCCCTCATCTCAGCCACTCACTCCTTTGATTTCCTGCTGTAGATTGGGTAAAAGTTGGATTTTGATTCTGTTTTCTTTGCCTTGCAGGAATTGTGATGGAAAAGTCTTAAGAAATAAGCAAAACAAAAAATGCACCAAGATGTATCTCCTACCATTTGGGGGTCTATTTGTAGCCCTTGTGCTCTAACTTTCTGGAAACTCAATGCCCAGCTAAGACAAAGGACCTTAGGCTGATGGTAAACTCTGATTGCATACCACTAGTCCTCACCCCCTACCTCTTTATTTAGGGCCCACAGCCTGCTCCCTAAGTGTGTCCCAGAGCAGGGCCAATGGGCAGAAGACAGCCAAAGGCATTTTCTCTCCATTCCCCTTGCAAAGGAATCCCTCCTAGTGAACTCTTCCTCTAGTGGAGGATGCATGGTTCACTTCTACCTGTTCCCTCCTTTAGAAATTAAGGCAAGTCCATTTACTCCCAGTGCCTGTTACATAGATACTGTATATCCACATGGACGCCAAACGTTGGCTTGGAAGTATCTTTTGTCAAACAAAGTCTCTATGTGCATATCATTAATAGCAATTAAAAGCTTTCTCCAACTGAGAAACTGCACAATTAATCTAATGCTTCAGCATGTTTGTTTTTTTCCAGCACCCAAATGACAGATATGACAAAGCTAATTCTAAGCAAACATAAGAAAGCATCTAAGTTCAAGAAAATACAACATAGTTACCTCTATATTTTATTCATTTTTCATTAGTATTGAATATGTTGAAAGATCTATTTTCTCATACATTTATAAGTTAAATCCTTGTGTCATTGCAAGTGTGCTTGGCTAAAGATCCTCCTGAGGGATGAATGATGAATAGTCAGAGAAAACCTCCCCCAAAAACAACTTCACAGGACATAAATTTCAATAAGCTATAGTCCTTTAGAAAGGATTCATATTCAATTGCATATAAAGAGCAGGTGAGAGAGATAGAAAGACAATAAAACTGCAAGGGGAGGGAAAGCAGAAAGAAAATTATATTTGAAGATAATTAATATCTATTTTTACAAAAATATTTGAATATGATCAGCTACTCTACTTTCAAAACTCTCATCAACTCTTTTTCATACATTGTTAAGGGTTTTGGTCCTAAAATTAAATTATTTAATATTACCTAAGTTTTCACTTGAAAAGAAGAATTGTCACTGTGTCTGTCCATGACTGTGTGTGTTTGTGTGTATTTGTATCTGTCTGCCTGCACAAGAGTGGGTATATATTGATATATTTTGTCTGTTGAGACATATACACACAATTGGAATGGAGATCATATCTGTTGTGTGTATATGCATGCTACTTGGTCAACCACACACACCTGCACACTTTTCATAAACGTTCTCTTCAGTATAAACAATTTCTCTTCCATCCCCACAGTTGCTAATAAGCACTATTTTCTGATAGTGAGTATTTATAATCTTTTAATCAACTCTTGATTATTTATAATTTTGACATACGTAACCTTGGAATCAAATCCCTTACCTAGGACTCAGAGATTAAACCACATGTCATACATCTAAATTAATTGAAAACTGAGAGCATGCTTTTATTTCTCTATGGCCCCACTTTACATGGACTGTGTTTTCCCAGGAAGCTATTGAGGTGAGATTATTTCTAAACATGAAGATAAAATAATTCAGAATTGTACAAATTCAGCAAATTTTATAGATTCTTATAAATGCCTCACAATATTCCTGTGAGGCATATTGGTAAGGGTTATCATGCTCTTTTAAGATTGTTTAGAGCTGTCAAATATCACAAATACATCAAGGAGGAAGCAGTGCTCAAAGTTGCATTACCATTTTTCTTCCTCATACACCTGGACTATCAAATGGTGGATGGCAGAAACTTTCTGTGAAACTTTGGCGTCTGCCTCAAACTTGACCCTGGGGTGGGACACAGAAGTGATTTTCAATAAGTCTGCCCAAATCACATGTATTTAAGAATCTCCTAAAAATGTTTCACAGATCCTTGAGAGTTCACGGTCAAAGTTTCAAAAACATTGCTCTAATTCACTCTGCCACCCTTCCATTTTCCTCAACTTCAAGTAAAAAAACTCAGATTGAAGCTTCTCAGAATATATTCCTCAAAATCTGGGATTTAGAATGACATATTTGGAAATCTCAATTTGTTAGGAAAGCTTGCTCAATCTTTCATTTCTTTCTTTTCTTCTTTTTATTTTTTCAGTCAAGATAATTGTTAGAAGAACTTTTGTAAGAGTTCTTTTCAGAGTTTTCTGATTTTAACAACACTTGTCATAATTTTTCATTTACTAAGCATTTGTAGGACAATATTATTTAAGAGATTTCTGAATTAAAATGACACCCATCTCTTCCCCCACCCCCATTTTTCACTATGGAGTTGGCACTAATAGTTCTTCCACAAAAGTTTTTACTCTATATTTATAGCTGCCTTAAATAGAAATACTGTGAAACACTATTGTTTTTACATAACACAAAAATTACTGATTATGGCCACCAATATTACTTTTGCAGGGAAACTGATTTGATGCATACTGTTTATGACCCAAAGTTAGTGAGATTGCAGACTACAGAATATTATACCAGGTCCCACAAAACAAGTACGTTTCAGTACAACAATGTATTGATAATACATGTTATTTTGGGCATTTAATTATTTTTAAGTCCCATATAGCATCTGATTAAAAAAAGCGAGCGAGAGAGGGAGCAGAAAGGTTCATTTAGAGGATACACAGTGTAGGAGCCCTAGGTTGAAATCAGAAACACAATCAAGTAAACACTCATAAGTTACAAAAACTAATTCTGAGAAACGAAATTTACTAGTCTTTTTTTATTCCTAACACTAGAAGTAGGTTTTGCTCATCAAATGGGAAATGAAATATTTATAGTAATGAAGAGTATGATAATAATCACTGAAGAAATGGTTTCCCCTTTTTCCCACCCACTTTCAGCCCTTATTCCCTCAGAGACTCAGTGGAATAGGAAGATCAGAGTGTTTATACATAATATGCCTAATACAGTGAGTTTTCTCTATCTTATTCACTGGCACTCTAAATGGTACTATCAAGTGTTGGCTTCCCCTTCGTCAAAGACATAGTTGAGCTTTATGACAGTGCTGATGAAATCACCAAGTTCTACGAAATCGGCAGTGACAATATTGATGCCACTCTCTCCTGGCTTCTGCGTGCGGACCCACTGCATCATGGCAGGAAGGGCTCTGAGAAAGGAAAAAAAAAAGAGAAGTCACAGAAGGAAAGATATTATTTTTCGAGCTCACAATTCCCAGGACTTCTTTTAGTTTTCTAACTTATTAAAATAAATGCCCCAATTACAGATACAGAATGGAGAAAAAAGCCAAATGGACAATGGTAAATTCTTAACCTCTGAAGTGACTCTGCAGGAGAAATACAGCCATCCCTGGAATCCACGAGGGATTGGTTCCAGAAATCCCCACAGATACCAAAGTCTGCGGATGCTCAAGTGTCATATAAAATGCAGTAGTAAAGTCATCCCTTCTCATACGCGGTTTCTGCATCCGTGAATTGAACCAACCCGGGATCAATTTTATGGATACGGAACCCTAGGATATGGAAGGATGACTGTAGTCACTACCTTGGTCCACATTGGACTCTATCTTTGGAGATCCAGATGCCGTGAGAATTTATAGAGAAGCTTCTCCACTAAGAGAACAACATTCTTGCACTCATATTCTAGTTTGGTATGGTGTGATTGCAAACCCTGCAAAGCTATGGGGTAGTGAGGTCAGAGATGCATACATGCACTTAGCAAACATTTATAATGAACCCACTATTTTCAGCAAATATGCTGGATATTGTAAATAGATGTAAGGGCAAAACTCCCCGCATTTGACAAGTGCATGGTTTGGTGGTGGGCAGGTGGACAAGGAAGAAAACTTTAATACTGTATAGCACAATCAATGCTCATCCTCTAAACATATTTACTGATCACCTCTTCTATTCCAGACACCCTTGAAGGCACTTGGAAAACTTGAGTGAACAAAGCAGATAAAAGTATCCACCTGTGTGGAGCTTACAGTCTAATAAGGAAAGACAAACGATGACTAATAATCATAAATTAATTATATCATTTGATAGGAAGGAATAAGTGCTATTAAAACGCAGCAAAAAAAGGAGGATTTGGAGTGCATAGATAGAGAGGTGTGGAGCAGATTGCAACTTAAAATAGGTGCTTACGCAGGTCCATTGACAAGCGGACATTTGTGCGAGGGTTTGAAGGAGACAAGGGAGTTGTCATGTAGAAAGCTAGGGAAAGCGTTTCAGTTCCTGCCATGGCCCTGAAGGGGTAGCATGCCTAAATGTGGCAAAAGAAAGAAGAAAGTATTAAAAGATGAAGTTAGAGAAATAATAAGGAAAGGGAGGCAGATGCTGTAGAGCACTGTAGGCTATTATAAGGGTTTTGAGGTTTACTCTGAGTGAAATGGGGAGTCTTTGGAAGATCTTTAGCAGAAGAGTGTTATGATCTGACTTAATTATAAAAGATGATTCATTACCATGACAGCATAGTGGAGAGTCACCTAGCCTAGCTTGCAAAGTCAGGAAAAACTTTTCAGAAGAGTGCTCCCTGAATGTTGAGAGATTAGGAAGATTTAGCTGGGTAAAGGTGGGAACAGGGTGATGCAGTGCATTTTCAGACAGAAGAAATAGCATTCCTTCATTCACTGACAGGAATAGGGCGTGCTTAGGAGTAGGGCATGCAGACAGATCCAGGAGATGTTAGTAAAGATGCAATATCCTATGACAGCACATTGAAGAGAAACCACTACGACCTAAGGGAGCAGGGAGGGAGGTTGACATGAAAAAGGGATAAATGAACTGAGGTCTGAGGGATGATAGTGCAATAACAATGAAAGAGTGAGGAAATACATGTGGACATTAATTTCCTGGATGAGATGGAGGGAGAGAGAGAAGTGAGTGGGTAGAGAGACAATGATGAAATTAAGACTCTCAGAGAAGTTACAAAACTTAAGGAAGTCTTAAAAATGTTGGAGAAATAAGAAGGAACCAGATTATAGAGGGCTTTCAGAAATGTAGACCAGCTGAAAGCTGTTAACCAGGGAAATAATATGCTTAGACTTGTGATTCAGAGAGAGTGGTCTGCCTTCATTGTGAACAAATGAATGGAAGAAAGCAAGACTGGGATCAGGGCTAACAATTAGGGAGCTGTGGACGGAAGCCAGACCAGAGGTAATGGTAGCTTACATCTCAGTGGCCACAATAGATATATTTGAAAGGAACTGAGGAGATAAAATGACAACATTTGACTGGTGTGGGATTGGATGTAGATGGAGAGGGAGAAAGAAGCCATGAATGATGCCTAGATTTCTAGCGGTATTCTGGCAGGTGAGCATCATTCGCTAATCTTGGAAAGATAGCACTGAAGGCTTTCCAGTGGATGTGCTAAGTTCAGTCTGAGACATGTTGACTTCGAGGTGACTTTGGGACACATGAGTTGAGATCTTAATTCACAGTTAAGTACAGTTCTGATATTCAGGACATAGAGCTGGTCAAGAGTCATCACATAGAAAGAATAGTTAGAGCTATGAGAGTGGATAAATTTACCTGGGAAGATAGTATAAAGAAGGACGAGAAGAGAAAATTTGAAAATCAACAACATGGGCAGAAAAGTTGATTCAATTAAAAAAAAGAGAGAAGTAGGCATAGAAGTAAGATGAAAATTAGGAGCATGTAGTGTCATGAAAATAAAGGAGAAAAGAAAGCCATGCTTCTTTTGGTTTGTGAGGTTGAAGCACAGAATGTAATATGTGTATCTTTCTCCAGACCTCAGAAAGTGTATCTAGTCAAACTTGACCCATCCAGGCAAAACTGAATCAACTGCCTTGGACTACATTCATCCTGTGGGTAATACCTTAAAAATTCTGATCCACATTTTTCAGCATACAGATAGAGGAGGACCCAAGTGCTTCTAAAAGAGCATAACATCGATTTAAAAGGTCCATTGCCTTCAGAAAATAGACTGGCAGTGGAGAAATTTGGTCTTCACAACAACAGCTTCAGAAGAGAATTCTATCTTGAAATGAAAAATCTGGATCCCTAGAGCACAGACACAAGTGTATTCAAGTTCATTAGAAAGACAGATGCCGTGGCAATGTGTGTGCAGCCACTTGGGTTTGAATTCCATTACTTTCTCTTCTGGACTTGCTAGGGCAGATGGTTATATCTCTGTTGTGAATATAGTATCACCTCGGCATTTTAGAAAAAGCAGACACTCTTTGGAAAAAGTATCAGAACGAGTGCATTTCCTGGGAAGAATAGTTCTCTAGCAGATATACTCACCTTGAGAGGTGAGAGGGCGCGTAGAGAAGAGAGATGCTGAGGCCAGTGCTGACTCTGTATTAAGTTTAACCAAGTAGCTGGCCTACCAGATCCCTAGGGGACTAGGTTTTGGGAGGCTCCTGAGCAACAGAACCCCCATTTTAGAACCATGACCATCACAGAAAGAGATACTCCGATGCCCACTACTGCTCTAAGACTGAAATTCCTGGGCCTGAATTTAGAACAACTAATTGTTATCCCCATAGAGAGATGTTAGGAGAATATGAGTGCTCTTCTCTGTTTCTCTATAAAGCAGATTGCTTTGAGCATTGTTGAAATATCATTTTGGAATAGCTTTTAGTCCTCAGGTGAAATAGGAGTTTTACATTTAAATGCCGTTTCTCTGAGTCATGGGAATATTTCTCTTTTTCTGTTCAGATATAGTTTTGTAAAGTCAGTATGATACCAAAGACAAAAGAAGCAATAACACCAAGTTGAATACGAAATACTCAGACAGACTTAAGTAGAATTATGTTAAACAAAAAGACCCAGTGTAGTGGATTAAAATTAGCAAATGCTACTGAAGTTATGATGATTATTTAGAGTGGCATTTCTTAAACTTTTAAAATTATTTCCCCCTTATGGAGCCTTTTAAAATACTTTTTCCCTCCTCACCCTCCTTCTCAATAAAATTTTTATACCACAGATAGACTCTAAATATGTTTATAAGTTGTTTGTATATACCTGTGCTTTTTATGTAAAAAGAGTAAATTTTTTATTTGCCCTCCTGAGAATCAATTTTTATATTAGGTAATTAGAGTACATTGAAAAGCCTACTCTGGTGGTAATAAAGTATTGTCTCAGTGTAATAATTTTCATGGTATGAGACAAACTGGTTAACAAAGACCTACTGTATAGCACAGGGAGCTCTACTCAATATTCTGTAATGACCTATATGGGAAAAGAATGTAAAAATGAGTGGATATATGTACACGTATAACTGAATCACTTTTCTGTACACCTGAAACTAGCACAACATTGTTAATCAACCATACTCCAATATAAAATTTTTTTTTAATTTTTAAAAAATTAAAAAGAAAAACTGGTTTAACTTTAATTTTTAAAAATCACCCATTCACTCATTCAACAAAGATATACTGTATCTGTGGAAGACAGCGTTCTAGGTGTAGCTCCCTAGAGCCATTTTGGGGTTCAGACCTTCCTCACCTCTCTCCAAGAAACGCTGCCACAGCCCTGCCACCAAACTGTTTTTTTGTGCCTTTTCTACACTACAGTCACAACACTCTTTCTCTCAACCAAATGCATTATTCTTCTACATGAACACTGCAAAGTCTTCTCTCACCTACAAGATACATAGGCTCTTGATCAGTATATATGAGTCTCTCCATCCTCCCTCACGCATCCACCACACACACCTCTCTTCAGCTGCATTTGTTGCTACTTCCTACATGCTAATTTTTTCTCTAGTAATACTGAAATGCTTATGTTTTCTCCCAAACATACCCTGTGGTTTCATGCCTCTTTTTTTTTTTTTTTCAGGACTTCTCTCTATATGAAATACCATTCATTCTTTCAGTACCCTTCTTGGTCTAGTTTCTGCTTGCCCTTCAAGACTTGGCTCAGGCAGCATCTCCATCCCTCAAGTCCAAATCTGGGTGAAGAACTCTTTTCTTGATGCTTTATCTCCTTAAGCACAGTTCTGTAACTACACACTGCACATGGCATTCAGATTTTCCACTTCCATGCCTATTTCTATCAGCACCTGCACACTTTTCAAAAAACAAAAATCATATCATAGGCATCGAAATATCCCCTGTACTTACCACAATCCCTGGGACCCAAAAGGAAAATAGCACATTTATTGAACTCAAATGTTACCTAGAAATACTGGTCTCAGCTGTCTCAAAGTCTAACAAGTAAAATGGATGTAAACCAACCATGACAATACAATATGGCACAACACACATGGGCATAGGATTCTATGGGAGCGTGTAGGTAAAATAATTTATTTCACTTGGGAGAAATTATGGAGAAATTTAAGGAGCATGTCACAAAATAGGTGACATATGAGCTTGGTCAAGACTTTTTAGATAAAAAAGAAGAAAGTATTTCAAGAAAAGGGAACAGCACATCCAATAGAATATGGGCTGTATAGTAGATCTCCAGAACTTATTTATCTCGTATAACAGAAACTTTGTACACGTTAATCATCACCTCCCCATTTCTCCCTCTCTCCAGCCCCTGTGAACACCATTCTATTCTCTGCTTCTACAAGTTTGACTGTTTTTGATTCCACATATAACTGAGATCACATAGTATTTGTCTTTCTCTGTCTGGCTTATTTCACTTAGCATAATGCCCTCCTAACAAAACTGTACTGTATACTAAGATTTGCTAAGAGGGTAGATCCTATGTTAAGTGCTCTTACCACAGACACACATAAAAAAATAATAAAGGGGGCAGGAGGAAACTTTGGGAGGTGATGAATATATTTATAGCCTTGATGGTGATGGTTTCATGGGTATATACCTATCTCCAGACTCATCGAGTTGTATACATTAAAAATGTACAGCATTTTATATGTCAGACCTCAATAAAGTGTTTTTTTAAAAAAAGCATATGGTCATGAAAGAGAGGACATGATTAGGAAAGACAAGGTGACCAGAGAGTAGGCGCCATGGAGGTGTGGGGACACTAGGGGGACTGACTGGAGTAGGGGAGGAACAGCAATGTGTTTGGGCCAGATTGTTAACGCCTCCTTTGACAACCTGTGAAGTCAGAGCTTCCCTTTATATGCACTTAGGTTTGCTGTTGATTTCGTCCAAAGAAGAGTTCTTCAATTTTCCCATGCAATGAAGAATCTAATATTAATTCCATACAAAGTCTATCATATAATGACACTGAAACTTGTATTCTCTTCACTTATAAATAAAGAGCTTAGGAAGTTCCCTTTGGAAGTTCTCAGATTGCTACGAGATCCTAAAAAGCCCTCATTCATTCATTCATTCATTCATTCATTTTTTCATATTAGTTCCACCTTTATAAGCAAAGTTGCTAGCAGAAATTTGAAGAGCATTCACTAATATTATGAAGGAAAATATTTCTTAGTGAAATTATGTAGTCTGAAGAGATTACTAAATTCTCTTTGAATTTGTATATTAATATTTTAGTATCTATTTATGGAATAGTCTCCTTTGGTCTCCTATAGTCACATAGAAAGATGTGACTAAACAGATACTGCAATGTTGTCTTTTAAATGCCCCTCTTTTTTCTGAATCTCTCATTTTCAGATGCTGGATTTACAGTGTGGATTTAGACTGTTTATTCACAAGACCTCACTGACTACCAGGAGAATCATTTCAAGATAAAGAAAAATTTAAATAAAATCCTAGCACTAGTGTCAAATCTGGAGCCAGACTGTTTCTGCTCAAGTCTCAGCACCAGCATTAATTATGAGCAAGTTAGTTAACACTCTAAGCCTCAGTTTTACCATCTATCACATTAGCATATTAATGAGGATTAAAGTGCTTAGATGAGTGCCTGGCTCTCTGTGAGTGGTAATGTACTGAATATCCGCTGAGTGACAGCCCAGGCAATGCCCTGCTCCAGAGTCTCAAAGAAGGAAGGCAGCAGGGAATTCTGAGGGCAACACCCAGCCATAATACAGTTGTGATGTAAAAATGAGCCTGCGGGATTTCTTTCCAACCTTCACAATTTCCAATCAATGATAGAAAGTGGGTGGGGGAGGTGTCCTTGTGTATAAGGGCAAGACTGGCAATGAAGCTTTAGGGAAATATCCTTGGAAGGGTTTTCTTTGGGGGCACATAATTGGGGCAAACGTCCAAATATGCTTTTCCCATCATAGATTCTAACTTAAGTTAGCAAAAGAGCAGGTCCAGAACCAAAATTTGGTACATGAAACCTCAAAGCCCTTCTCCGGAATATGGAGCTCTCCTGAGGAAAGGCATCTTCAAACAGTTTGCAGGCTTCTTAGAGGAGAAACAGGCAAATCTACAGGAATCAGAAAACCTTCCTCCAAGGAAGCAACAGGAGGGCAGCGATGTGGAAGCCAGAGGTCTTCTGATGTTCTAGTTTTGAGAAACAATTTTGCAAAGATTTAAAGGAAAAGATTTAGGAATTGGAAGTGCTGAGTTCAGTAACCCTCAGTGTGCTGACCCTGACTTATTAATTCATGTCAGTCTCCTACTTAGGATGCTTCAATCACCCCTCACTGCTTTTAGCATAAAGATTAAAATTCTTAACTGGTCTATAGGCTCTGAACAGCAGCCACTAGCTGCTCCTCCAGTTTCATCTCTGGTCACTCTCTCCCTCACTGAATTCTAGCCACATCCACAGTCTTGCTCATCTGGACCAGCCTAATTTTCCTCAGGGAACCATTGTAAGGGCCGTTGTTTGTTTGCTGGTTTTTTTTTTTTTTTTCATCAAGAATACCTCATCTTCCCTGCCCCTTCACTTGACCAACTCACTCACTTTTCTTTCAGGTGATAGTTTAAATGTCACTTCTTCAAAACACTAGTCAGAATTGTAATTATATTTACATGTTTGATCAGCACCTGCCCCCTATCTAGACAGCAGTGGCTTTGAGGACAAAGACTGTCTGTTTTCTCATTGTTGGAGCCCAAAGGCTCAGCATAGCACTTGGCATAGACTGAGTACTCAATAAATTTGTATTGAATAACTAGATTTTATTTTTAGAAACAAAGGGTTGATTTTTAGAATAAAAGTGCATGCAATAACATAATTCATGGAAAGACTGCTCAGTTTTCCTCACTGTGGCTATTGCCACAGATTTTAGTTTGTGAATTCACTGCTATTTTGCTGAACAAAAGTCTTTTAAAAATTAACTTGAAGGATTTTAACTTTTCTGTACTTGGCAGGTCTTACTGGCAAATTTCCAAATTGAACAGTCAACTTGCAAAATGACTTTTCCTTCATTATATGTAAAGTGTCCTGAGAGTCTGTGTTAATAATGACAATAGTAGTCATCATCTTTCTAAGAATAAAGTTTATTAGCATTAAACTTAATTAAACAGATTTCTTTATTTACTATCAATTTATTATTAATTATCATTACCTATCATTTAATTAGAATTAAATTTATTAGGAACCCATGTCAAATTCATATTCAAGTGTGTGTGTGTATACATAATACTTTTACAACAAATGCATTTTATATATGCTACTTCTCTAAATTCTCTAAACTGTTGTATTTTGTGGTTATGAATGAACAATGTGGATAATAAAACACTTGAATCTTTCAGTGAATTTTATTTGAATATATTTAATTTTCAATGAAATGTTTCTTTTGTTGAACAAAATAGAATCTTTAAATTAAATTAATTTTTACAGAGCTCTCTGATGCCCTTGGAAATAAAGATTACAATGAAAATGTCAGAGCCTTGTTACTGCCTTTCTCAAACCCAGCCTCTCCTGAGAAACGGAGTCTTCACTGGTCTGTAAAATTTAAAATAATGATCACAGGTCTTTCTTCCCTTGGGCAACTGAGTCACTCAGGACCAACTAATTCAACTCAAGTCTGCCATATTTAAAATGTGATTTCCTGTCAATCTGGTCATTTCTGAAGGCTTAGAAATTTCACTTGAAAATGTAAAGGAGAGAAAGATGAAACAAAAAGAAACTTTCCCAAAAGGTTGGCATTTCATGCACTGAATCATATAGTGATAAAAGGCAGGCCTTTGCATCTGTAGGTTTAAACCCCAGAAAGGGCTTCAAAATAACTTCAGGCAGACAGATGGATGTATCTCAGAGATTGTAACTTGCATGAAGACAAGGCTTACCATTTTTTGCTAAACCTGTTTCTGCTTAGAAAGGAGCATATCTGATTTATGCCTGATAAAAATAACTCATTTTTCGAAAAAAAACCTTTTCCCCCTAAAATTGCACTCAGAGAAAGAATGAAGTCATGTGAATGATCTGCAAAACAAATGGCCTAAAATCAACTCTAGAGATTTTAAAGGACTTGGGTTTTCTTGAATAAGAGACTAAAGTCCTCCCAAGTCTTCCTATGACAAGCGCTATGTACTTTCAGAACTAAATCACCACAACTATTTAGATGTAAAACAGATAATAATGAAAGTTACAACTAAACATATAGCTGATTTGAATTTTTCCCTCTGTGGCCATGAAAGGAAAAAATCCCTCTCTCCTTAACCTTCCCAGATTCTCTGCTCAAATCAAGTTCAAACTCCATCTGCACCTTGATAAAGACATCTGTTCAATGCATATTTATAAAGCACCTCTTATGTGCTACATATTATTCTGTGTGCTGAGGACACCAGGGTGCTCAGAAAGAGACCCAGCCCTTGCCCTCTTGGTCCATACCCTCTAGTTGGGGGGAGAGAGATTTATTAAAAACAAACAAAAAGCACCACTTATTGAAGAGGCTGTCTTTTCTCCACTGTATATTCTTGCCCCCTTTATCAAAGATAAGGTGACCATACGTGCATGGGTTTATTTCTGGGCTTTCTATCCTGTTCCATCGATCTATATTTCTGTTTTTGTACCAGTACCATACTGTCTTGATTACTGTAGCTTTGTAGTATAGTCTGAAGTCAGGGAGTCTGATTCCTCCAGCTCCGTTTTTCTTTCTCAAGATTGCTTTGGCTACTTGGGGTCTTTTGTGTTTCCATACAAATACCCTGAGAAAACCATAATTCAAAAAGAGTCCTGTACCACAATGTTTATTGCAGTACTATTTACAATAGCCAGAACATGGAAGCACCCTAAGTGTCCATTGACAGATGAATGGATAAAGAAGATGTGGCACAATATACAACGGAATATTACTCAGCCATAAAAAGAAACAAAATTGAGTTATTTGTAGTGAGGTGGATGGACTTAGAGTCTGTCATACAGAGTGAAGTAAGTCAGAAAGAGAAAAACAAATATGGTATGCTAACACATATATATGGGATCTAAAAAAGAAAAAATGGTTCTGAAGAACATAGGGCCAGGACAGGAATAAAGATGCAGACATAGAGAATGGACTTGAGGACACAGGGAGGGGGAAGGGTAAGCTGGGACAAAGTGAGAGAGTGGCATTGACATATATACACTACCAAATATAAAATAGATAGCTAGTGGGAAGCAGCCACATAGCACAGGGAGATCAGCTCAGTGCTTTGTGACCACCTAGCAGGGTGGGATAGGGAGGGTTGGGGGGAGACGCAAGAGGGAGAGGATATGGGGATATATATATACATATAGCTGATTCACTTTGTTATACAGCAGAAACTAGCACAACATTGTAAAGCAATTATACTCAAATAAAGATGTTAAAAAAAAAAAGACTATGTAAAGTAAAAACAAAAAGAAACAACAAATAAACAAAAACTACCAAGTCAAATGGATTGGTGTTGAGAGAAATTTCAGTTCTGGTCCTGACTATAGTAATGTCTTTTATTGTGTTTTATAATCTTGCATAAATTATATTAACGCTGTGAGTCCCAATTTTTCCTAGTTGGAAAATTAGGTGTGACAACACTTGGGGTAGACACCCCCGCACAAGGTGATGATCTCTATGTGGGTACTATTCAGATATGTAAGGTCGGGGTTGTTCATAACAACTCGGCCACAGCCATGAGGGCTGACATGCTCCAGGGGCCGCAAGATAAGGACACAAGAGCCACTGTCACACCAGGAATATCGGGGGACTGACTGACCCTCGCCTTCACCCTAACTATCCTAGCCACCTTCAGTTTTCAAAGGGACAGATTCCAAGTTCTCAAGAAGACACGGGAACAATCCCACCTCCCTCTCATGCCTGGAAGTTTGTTAGTTTAGTTTAGCTTTGTGTTTGTTTAACAAAAAGTAATGCAGTCAAATCAAAGCAAAAGACACCATCTGTTTCCTTTGATGATGGCAAAAGTAGCCCTTTTCATTGTGGCATGGAAGAAAACCATCAAAAATCCATTTTCAATTAAAATAAGATCATATAAACTGCAAGAAGAATGGTGTTTAGAGTTCATAAAATGTGCTGTGTCCTCAGGCCCATCATTCCCTTCAGCCCCTGCTTCAGAATAAGCCATAAACCCTGCCAGGAGACAGAATATGAGCAGTAAGCCCTCGATGGGGCCTCCGGCTGCGCAGGGACTATTCTGTCTGCTGATTTTCTAAGGGAGAGAAGGAAGAAAGAAAGCTTCGTACATTCTAAACAAAGAGACCCTTCAGTGTATTAATAAGATTTAGACTGCCAATGAGGCAGACAGTGGGTTTTCTTTCAAGGGTAGAGTCTCAAAATAATGAACACTTCTGTATGGGATCAAGTGTTCTCGCCTCACAGTCTCTTCCTCAGTACCAAGTAGCCCCTCACTCAGGACAAATGCTCTGGGAATCTGGGGACTCAAAGCTCAGAAGCAATTTACTTTACTCAAAGCGTACAGCTTCTATCTGCTGGCACCTGCCTGTCCTTTCTCCTCTTTGGAAAGATTTCCATTTGCAGAGAAAGAGCTGCTGCTCACCTGTGCAGAAAGGAAGTTTTAACATTTCTGGTTTTGCCTGGAACAAACATGTCAAGGACTATCTAGGTTTATCCCTTCACTCTCAATTGTTCCTGACTTGGGAATCCTGGATCTCGGGATAGCAGAGGTAATAATGTTGAAAGTCACAAAAGAAATCAGTCACCCATGAACTGTGGTCACACAATGTAACTGAAATGCTGCTCTTCTTTACCATGGGCAGAATCATTTTATCACTTCAGGTTTAGTATTGACCATCTGTTGCTTATTGGAAGTTCTAGTGGAAATCTGCATGCTTTTAATTTTAACAATGGAGAGATAAATTATTACCTATAAAATATACATGTATTAAGAGAAGATGGTCTCTATGAGGAAAAATGGTGTAAGAGATTCTTTGTTTAAACTGAATTATAGTTTCTGTACAATATTATATAAGTTACAGGTGTACAATAAAGTGATTCACAGTTTTTAAAGGTTATACTCTACTTATAGTTATTATAAAATATTGGCTACATTCCCTGTGTTGTACTATATATCCTTGTACTTATTTTATACACAGTAGTTTGTACCTCTTACTCCCCTAACCCTATATTTCCCTTCTCCCCTTACCTCTCCCCACTGGTAACCACTAGTTTGTTCTCTACATCTGTGAATCTGCTTCTTTTTTGTTTTATTCACTAGTTTGTTGTATTTTTTAGGTTCCACATGTAAGTGAAATCATACAGTATTTGTCATTCTCTCTCTGACTTATCTCACTTAGCACAATACCCTCCAAGACCATCCATGTTGTTGCAAATGGCAAAAATTTCATTCTTTTTTATGGCTTAGTAGTATTCCATTGTATATATACCACATCTTCTTTATCCATCCATCTGTAGAGATTCTTGATGGTGAAATCCTGGGAACTATTGGTCCCCATCATGTTCATATATTCTCTCTCACTTTCAATAGATTTTATTGAGTACTAATCATGTAGCAATTGTTGGGGTGGGTACAGGGATGAGTCAGACATGGTCCTTGCCTTAATTATAGGACTAATTCTGGAAATACCTGAATTGGTACAAATAGAAATTGTTTAATTGCTCTGAATAGAGTTGCATGAAAACATTGGACAATGATGTCCATGAAGCGTCTTTTGGCCTCATGAACTAGCTGCTGGCCTCCTTCTTGGCACACATTCCAATTCCAAATGGAGATATTCCATGGAATCTTATATATTTATGAGGCTAAATAAAGACTACTCTCTAAGTACTCATAAGTTAAGTGAGTATTTATTGAGTTTTAATGGACTGCCTATAATTGATACAGGGGCAGTAGAAAGAATAAGAGCTTTAGAATTAGACAGAGCCCTATTTGAGTTACTAATAATGTGTGACTTTGGGGAAGGTTGTTTTTCACTGTAAAATGGGGATAATAATGATATGTAAATCCTAGGGTTTTTGCAAGACTAAAACAAAATAATACAAGATGGGTAGGTGGTGTAACATAGAGGTTAAGAAAGAGGACTTTGCAGCAGACTGAGTTCAAATCCTGGCACTCTCACTAATACTCGTGTAACTTTAGGCAAGTCACTTAAACTTTTCTAGCTTCAGTTTCCTCACTTGTGAAAGAGAATAAAAAGAGTGAATTAATGTGGAGATTAAATGAAATAGCATGCATAAAATTTTAACATAACACTTGTGTGGTGATAACTCAATAAATGATAGCTGCTACTCCATTCTTAGTGTTCATGCTTGAAGTGCCTAGTACATAGTAGACAGTAAATAAATGTTAGCTACCTTCATTTTTCCTACCTTTAGATTACTTGAAGGCAAGTAACTCTATGAAAAAGTTTCTCTCTATATTGATGTGTAGTGCCTGCTGTGAAGAGCTGCCCAGATTTTCCCTTCCAGATCGAGAGCACTCATCTCAATGAGTGCTAGGAATGTTGTTGGCTGTCGGCTCTCAGCTGAGTTTCTATCTATCTGAGAATTGCCCTCAGCTAAAAAGTTAGTCATGCCACTCAAGGTCACACACCCTCTCTGGGGACAACCTGCATCCAATGACTGATCTTTGGGAAGGAGTGTATGCAGGCACTTGTCTCAAGGTGGGACAACTTGGAAGGTTCATCCCAGCTCTAGAGCTTCCTGTAGGCTTGGCTAAGACCTTTGTTGTGACTGCATTACAGCCGATTCCTCCCTCTACTCAATCCTGTTCCTGTCACTCGTCCATAGCATGGATCCCAAAGGAACTCTGGAATAAAACTGCACACAACTCTCAGAGCCTTAGAGTCTATTTCTTGGGAAACCCAACCTACAAGTCTTCAATTTAGATGGCAAGAAATTCTGTGATCAGTAGACTTTCACCCACGTAGGAATCAATGGTAGCCTTTGGTAACCTTAATGAGATGAAGAAATTAAAACTACATTTCCATTTCTTAAATGCAAACAGGGTAGGTCCTACGGTGGTTTGAGGGTTTTTTTTTAAGAGGGAGAGTGGGAGAAGATCCCCTGACAAAAACTTCCTTTATGCTTAGTGCCGTGCACTATGCAGAATCATGTGGGTACCTCCACTTACTCTGGCAAAGTAGAAAGGCCACCAAGTCTAGACTACTTAGAAATAGTGACCACATAGTCTTACATTGGTCATCTGTTAGGATTCCCCTCTGGATACCATTATGCTATGAATAATGTATCAGAAGCTCAGAACATCTAAACCTACTTCTAAAAGAAACAATTGTCATGGTCACTCTAATGGGAGACATTTCCAGTCCAAATTGCCCAGCAGAAGCTGGGGGTGGCGTGGTGGCAGCGAGGTGGTATTTATTCCATCATCACAGCTTTTTCTGTATAGTACTTTGTGCAACTCCATGTCCCTGACATGCTCTTTCAAAGCTAAATGTTGTTATAGCATCCATTTCAGATGTTCAATTTTTTTTTAAAAAGTCAAATTCAGAGATTCCCCATTCCTTAGAGAAAATGTTAACATGCAGAATGAATACAAACAGAATTTAATTTGATCATAATTTCCCAGGTGCTAATGTGTCTGTGCGCCTCTGGGCCCCTGCAATCATGCATAATTATCAGGGGGTGATTTCTTTGGCCTTTTCCCCTTTAATCAGTGACAACTGCAGGTGCAAAGGGCAGAGGAACATGTCATTTGTTCTGCAAGAGAATAAGATTCATTATGCTGTTAATTCTATAATTTCCTCCTGACAGCGGTCTTACAAAGTCAGAGTCTTTTAATAGTACCAAAAGAGTGCAAAATTTTAAGTCAGTTAGTATGAGAAGAGTGCTTTCCATTGTGTTGTCTGTTGGTTATATTTTTGGGAAATCATGTTACCTGACACTTTAAAAATATTCCACTTTAGCATTCTTTGACAACATGGAAAATTCCTAGGAACTTGATAACATACAGTAAATATTGCCAAACTATATTGGTGCCATATATGTGTCTTATTTGCTAATGCATCCTCCCTCTTCCTTGTATATTTCCTCCTTGCCACATTTAGAAAAGCACCAGAGGATATCAGGTTTGAAAATGTCTCTAAGATATTTATAATCTGTGACCACATTCTCTAAAAAATGTTACCTAAACAGAGTTCCATGTTACAATGTTTCACGAGCTATTGAAAGATATTCCTAAAACAAATAAATATTCCTTTGGTTGAATAAATTTAAGTAATAGTGAAGCCTCTTTGATGTTCACAATACACATAATAGCATATTAAGCACATTGTCATATTAAGGACATTGAGATAAGTCAAGAACTTATTCCCCTGTCCTCAAACTGGTGTTTTCCAAACTTATTTGACTCAAGAATAGTCCCAAAACTATTAACACATGGGCATGCACACACAATTACACCTTTTAAATTTCTTCCTACAAACAACCAACAGACATCTAGTGGACCTAATGTTCTACAGAACACTGTTCCAGAATTATTGTTGGAAAGCATCCTTTTCAAAGACTCAACTCTGCCATATGTTTCAAGGACTGAAAATTCTCACAGCCTCCTGAGTCAGACCCTCCCATCTTAAGACTGCTTCCACTATTAGAAGGTTCTTAGGTTCCCCCAGAACAAGTTTGCTCCTCTTCAACATGATATTCCTTTAAATATTTGAAAATGATTGGGATTCTCCTACCCCACCATCTGTACCTGTCTTTCTCCATCTTAAACATCCCATTTTCTTTCCTTAGATGATTCCATTTGGAACATTTTTATTGTCCTTGTCACTCCCTTCTGAACAGTCCACTTTGTGTATATTCCCTACAAAAGAGGTACCTTTGGAAAATCATGCAATTTTCTAACTTGGGTATAGAGTATAACAGAGTATCTCCACCCTCATTCTGGGTACTATGCTTCTCTTATTATGGCCAAAGATTCTTTTGACTATTTCTCTATTCATGTTTCCCAGCCATTCCATTGTCATCTTTTCCCTGGAATTCTTTAACAGCTTCTTCTGAAGGAAGGAGGAAGGTATTAGGTGGTACCAATGGAGGGGAAGCAGCTCTCCTTCTAGAAGAGTCAACACTAGCTTGTTACCTTACACATTCTTCTTCCTCTTGAGTTCAGGGAATCTCCTCTCTGTCACCAAAAAAGGTACCAAGCATGCAGGAGGCGAAGTCCCACCAGAAATTTAAGAAGAGCCTTCAAGAGTGATCTGAGGCTGGATAGTTGCTGGAGACTAAGGAGCAGCGCAGATGAGAAATATGGAAGTTTGGATCCTCTAGGAAGTAGCCCCAGCTGGCAGCAGCAACGGTATTGTCAGGGGATGTTAAACAGCCAGGTGAGTCTCCACTGGGTTGTTTTAGAGTAAAGATAGCAATGAATACAGAGAAATCTAATTTTTTTCAAAACTTGGAATCATATATGCATGTGAATAGTTGGCCATGTAAATTATCTGCCTGCCTGATTGAGTCTGCACTTAGTGACTACAGAAGCAGGGTTTGGCAAAGTGACATGATGACAGTAATGCTGCCCTTCCTCAGGGCTGGTGCTCACTGTAGTTTTAATTAAGTCATTAATTAACTAGCTATTGATTCTAAGAGTCATTGAGCATAGAATGTGCCCTATGAAGGAGGAGCATTATTTGCAACTGTGTCTGGTTTTGTTTTAGGGCAGTGTTTGAAAATGTGGTCCTAAAAAGACACTTGCTACCCTTTTTTTTCTTGATTAAAATCTCCCTCAAATTCATCTAGAATGCAATAAAAATGACTCATAGAAAGGTGAAATAAAATACTCCCTCATGGCAGACCCTATCCAGTCCTGGATTATCTCAGGGGAGGTTTGCAGAGATAGGTCTTTAAAAGTTGTTATAGGATTGATTCTGGCTGGAATAGAAGAACAATCACTGGCCATAAAGAAGGTCAGAGGAGTCTTCAGGTGGGCACATGAAGACCTGTTGAAAATTCAGAAAAGAGGCTCTGGGGTGTGTGTGTGTGTGTGTGTGTGTGTGTGTGTGTGTGTGTGTGTGTGTGTTTTCTGGGATCTCAATTAACTTCCAAAATTCTACAGAGTCACACCTACAGTTGCATTAACTGCATGTTTTTATATAGATGCTGCTCTCTTGACATCTGTTAGCAGTACCTCTGTGAGATACTAAGAAGCAGTCTCATTCAGGGAACGCAATGGCCAGCAGGCACCACAGTCAGCCTTATATCAGGGTATTTGCCTACAACTGAATTTTGAAATTGGCTGCACACAGTGTCCTGAAAACAGATAACATGATCTTATAAAACAATTTAATTAAATAACTAATATACTAAAATATCAAAATTACCCTAGAGGCAACAAAACATATGATATATAATTGATATTTAATATCAATTACCTGAAAGTCATAAAATAATGTGAATGCCAAGAGTTCTCAGTTTCTCTGTTCTAGACTGGAAGTACAATGATAAAAGAAATGTCATGTATTCTTTTTCACTCTAGACTGGAAACTTTTCTTTCAAACAACTCGAGTCCAAATTTGAAAAGGAACCCACAAAGGGAAGTCGGTGGAGAACTAGATGGCAGCCCCTGTGATGGGCACTGTCTCTGACGGCTGTATGGGCCAGCTTCTCAACAGATTTACGAGGGAGAGGCAAGGACACAGTAGAATCTTCTCCCAAGGTGTAAAATTCTCTCTGGTAGGGAACTGTTTCAGAGGGTCAGCGCTATTTTCAAGAGAAAAAAATTAATGAATACTTTTCAACTAAAAGCTGAAATCAGCAGGAAAAGAACCTAAAGAACGTTGCTTCTAATTTTATTAGGAACTCATGTCCCACTGGAAGTCATTAAGTAGAAATCAGTTGAAAATATCTTCAAATGTGTGGCTTTTGTAGCTACTAATAATAGAATATATTTTATAACAGGTTTTATTCCTGGTATTCAGTTCTATTTTAGGGGATGAAAAGGGTCTGATATTTAAAAAACAAATGGAAACCTTTGGTAATATCCTACTGAAGTACGGCATTTCACATAAATGTAAAAGATGCTGCTCCTAAAATACTTTCTATTTTTGAATGACACTCATTACTATTTCCATAATGGTCCATAATGATGATTTACTTTTCTCAGCTACATTATGTTATTATATCTAGTAGAACTGAGTGGAAAAGAAAATCAGTAAGATTGACTTGAGAATTGTGAATCTTTGATTCTAAACCTGGGTCTGCTACTACGGGCTACCCATGGAAGACAACAGCATCAATTTCACATCTCTAGACTGCTACATCAGTGTCCATATGGACATCATTCTTCCTGACTACGAAAAAGTCACTCTTGAAACCAAGACTGCAACCCTACTTAAACCATGTGTGCAAGTCACTGACCCTCTCTGTGCAATATACAGAATGGAAATATATCACTCCGACTCAGGGTTATTGGGAAGCTCAGATATAATTATGACTGTGAACACTCTTGAAAATTGCAACGTGCCTTACAAATTTAATTTGTTCCAATTAAACGAATTATGTGGAATTATGTAAACTGGAAATCCTCCTGCCCTCAGCTGAATTTTTCACTTGTAAAAGGGTTGGATTGCCATTGGGTTTTCCATGTTTATTCATCCAACCTGCCTTGGCTATACATCATTCTTTTTACATTATTAGAGGTCATAAAGAGTGGTGGAAAATAGTCAAGGTCATGGCAGAAAGTGAGTTTCTATCACTCTGTATTTTTACATTTCTTGGAGTCTTCCCCATGTTGCTATTCTCAAATGACTTGAATCTAAAACAAAGTTGGAGTCATCTAGTACTAGTACCTATAGGTTATAAACTGATATTCCAGCTTGCTGCTTTGGGACCAAACAACTCAACTGGGTGGCAAAGGAGTACATTTTTAGTCATGTTTTCTTGCTCAAGATAGTCCACAGCTCCTCTCAATTGGAGTTTCTACCATCCACAAGAAGGCTTTCTTCCAATTGTAATAAATGAGACGATTATGGGGCTGAGGTCTCCTGTCTTCTCATCTATCTACTCAAGAATAAATCTAGGTAGTCTGGAAGGGATCTGTCCATTTTGTAAATGAGCACAGCAGCAAGCAGATGTGATTTTGAGGGCACCATCCCTTACAGGGTAATCCATATATCCTCCACTTGATCAAGCCATGGTAACATCAGCTTGAGCAGAGTATTTCACTTTGGGATCATTCTGGCTAATGATGCCATAGTTTTCTATTTGCTCCTGTGAAACCAAATACTACTGCCCTTCAGGCACTGTGCTAGGCAATGGAGGCACTGCTCCAGGTGTTGAAGAGTGAGCTCAGAAGTGTATGTGAAGATGAGACCTTAAAGTTTCTAGTTTAAACCAAACACTAGAACATAAACTCAGGAAATGGCCCTAGTTTCACCATCTGTGCAGTAGTTAGGTGTTATTAACTCTGTCCACCAAACTCCTTAATGGTGGCACAAAAAGTTTGGTAAAAGATTTGGTAAAACTCAAAGAGTTTGAGCCAAAAGGCAGCTTGATGATTTAAGACAAAGGTTCACAAACTATATTTTATTGAACATACAAAATAAGATGTCCAGAATGCTTTGTAAATTTAATGTCAATATTCTATTATCAACTTCAGCATCTCATTCTTGTCTCTGTTTAATATATCAATAGTCACCAGCAACTGTGATGGGAAAAATTTCAAAAGAGAAGCAAAACACCCTAGTGCAGGAAAAATGTAAAACAATAGGAAAGAAGGAGCTGATTCAGTCCAAAATTCACATATATAAGATTTTGTAATCTACTTAGTTATTTCAATAAGCTGATATCCTTGCTTCAAATAAAGAAAAATATGAGCAATGGTGTTCCCCGCTTCTGGCGTTTTTTGCATTTCACCTAAGAAGGATAACATCTGGACAAAGCTAAGGATAGTGGTGGATGACTGGGTGGGTCCTAGAAGTCGTCATGTCCTTAGAACTGAACATATGACAGCTTCAAAGACCTATACTTACCTGAATGTGAGTATAGAGTGAAAATGGATATTCTTTTCATTAGAAGCACGTAAAAGTTTAATGGTAACTCATTACCATCAACACGCTTGTGCTATCAAAGCTGCTTCAACTTCACACAAGCTGTAGGATCCTTAGAGTTAAACCAGGTAGCTCTATCTTTTTCTGCCCTGGGTCCTTCACATACTGAGCTTCTAAGGGTATGGTACGTGGAGACTACGCAATACACCACAATGATACAGGGAAATTGGACTAAAGATATTAAAAACATGTTTTTTCCTTCGAACAGAGGGACTATCTTTTATTATGCAATCTGAAGACTTTAAGTTTATTTGAAATCTATTGCTTTGCTTCAAAAATCTTTTATATAAACAGAAAAAACATCCAAAGCCAAAACAAAATATCTCCAAGTATCCAAATGAATGTTTTGAAAATGAATTACCATTAGGCAAAGGAAAATTAACTTTGTTTATATACAAAGTGCCTTCCTTTTGGCTAAAATAAATGGTCAATTCAGTTCCAAAGTCAAAATATCTAACCCCAGTAGGTGGTTCTATGTTGGACTACCACAAACATCACTAAACTCAGTGTGTAGTTACAGCCTGATCGTTGGATTGACATAATTTAAAACCATAACACATGTCTAGACTGAATATATTTTTATTCACAATGAAAATCCAATATGCTTAAACCTGGAGAAAATAATGACTTTAGCTAATAGTGTATTCTGACATTTTTCTTAATGAAAATCTTAATGAAAATGATCTTAATGAAAATGTTCTTAATGAAAATGATCTTAATGAAAAGTTTTTCAAGGTCAAGTCACAGTCATATTAAAGCATTTTCCCCTAAAGCCCAAGTTTATATACGTTATACACAAGGCAAACATTTTAATTGTGTTATTTACTTGCTCGAGCTGAACTGGATGATTCTTCTGTTTGAAAAATTCTTTTTTACACCTCAGGCATCTATTTCAATTTCAGATGAGTAACAACAAACTGTATTGCTTTTTTACTATCTTGTATTTGTTCTAAGTTTTAAATGGCGTCTATGGTTCTCCATTTGCCGTAGAACATTATCTTGGAGTGAAGAAATAATCTTTCTAAATTGATATTTTGAATTAATGGGCATGTTGAAAAGGAATGATTTCAGACAGACTTCTAAAACATGAATAATAAATTGGTCATAAAGGGCAAGAATTAAGCTGGCATTTAGAATCATCTCCATGAACACAGGATAGAAGAAGGCAAAAGGTAGTCTGTCCAATAGCTTACTGACATATTTGACTGAAAGAATAAGTGCCAAGTCAACCATCAAGAAGTGCAACTTATTTTTAGAAAGGGTAGAATTAAATCTGAAATTAAGATTTCAGATTTCTTCAGCTCTTATTCAAGAAAAAGTAGGACTTTTTATATTTGTCAGTTTCTTTTTCTACAGCAAAATGAAAATATAAACTCCAAATGACCAAATCATCAATTGAAGAAATATTTGAATCTAAAATGAAAAATCTATTTCCATTTTGTCACTTAAAATATTTTTGTTTTAAGTTTTATACTCAGCATACCTCTCATTAATTTTCTCTTATGACTTAATTTTAACTCATCAGTTTGCCTAGAAATTATTTTAGATGAAAAATATATAAATGTAACTGATGCCCATGACTCACATCAATTAACAGTAAATCATTAATGTAAAAGAAATTACTATCGATTCCTAAAAATTAAAATTCTTAAGTTCCTGTTGGAAAATTTTCAGCTTAAGATTGCAACCTATGTTAGATACCATTTAGGAAAAGCTTCCTAATTCATTCAGAGTAAGGCATGTGTTAAAAATCATAATTTTATTTTACTTCACATAATTGAAAATTATATTTGTATTGCATTAAACTAATATATTTATCCATTCATTCATTTACTTACATATGTATTGCCTACCTACCCTGGGCTCCAGGGACTGGGGAATTAATGGTGAAAAAAAAATTCATTCTCTACTCTCACATAACTCACAATTTAGTGGTGGGTGTGTGTGTGTGCAGGCATTAACAAGGTAATCATAAAAATAAGGATGTAATTACAAACTGTGGTAAGAGATATGTAAGGAGGTTAAATGGCTCTATAAGTGCATATAACAGGGTGACTTTGACCCAGTCAGTGTAGTCAGGATACTGACTTGGATATTTTTTTTTTTCAAAGTCCAAATAGTAATTGATGAAGTTAAGTCAACATTTGATTTGCCTCAAAATGAAATTATCTCTGCAGACATGGCTTTCTTTGAGATTCTCCACATTATGTCTTGGCTAAATTTAACCAGACAAGACAAAAGAACCTGAGAGCAAAATATGTAGTTCAGAGAGCATGTAGTCCAACCCTCTTATTGGATACATGTGGAAATTATGCATGAGGAAGAGTGAGTAGCTTGCTTTGCATTGTTTCCACTCAGTGGTAGAGATGAAATTAGAACCCCATTATGCTAAAATCCTGTCCAGAGTGAATCCCTCTCATCCATACCACTCTATGTCTGGTTTATCTAATGTTATCTAATGCACTAAGGCAATAACTGGAATAGCAATGTGGTAAGAAAGCCAAGAAAATGAGAATATTCATGAAGGAACAATTGCTTTCTGAACACAACCTATCACTCAGCTCAAGTTTACTTTAGAATTCATTCTTTGTGCTGTCAGTTCTATAAGTTTTGACAAATGAAAAATGTCCTGAATCCACCATTACTGTGTCATACAGTTTCACTGCCCTAAAAATCCTCTGTGCTCCACCTATTCAACCTATCCTCCCTTCCCCTAAACCCTTGGCAACCACTGATCTTTTACTGTCCATATAGTTTTGTGTATGTGTGCATAACATAAAATTTACAATTTTAACCATTTTTAAGTGTACAGTTCAGGGAGCACTAAATACATTCACATTGTGCAACCATCACCACTATCCAACTGTCTCTACAGTTTTTCCTTTCCCAAAATGTCATGTTGTTGGAATTGGACAACATGTAGCCTTTTCAGACTGGCTTCTTTCACTTATCAAAATCATTTAAGTTTCCTCCATGCCTTTTTGTGGCTCATTTCTTTTCATATTGATATTATTCTGTTGTATGGATGTATCACAGTTTGTTTATCCATTCACCTATTGTAGGACATCTTGGTTGCTACCAAGTTGTGGCAATTATGAATAAAGCTGCCGTAAACATCCATGTGCAGGTTTTTGTGTAGACATATTTTCAACTCATTTTGATAGATACGGAGGTATGAGATTTCTGGATCATATGGTAAAACTAGGTTTAGCTTTTTAAGAAACTGACAAACTGTCTTTCAAATAGCTGCTCCATTTTGTATTCCCACCAGGAAAGAATGAGAGTTCCTGTTGCTCCACATTTGGTGGAGCATTTGGTATTGTCAGCATTTTGGATCTTAGCCATTCTAATAGATGTATAGTGATATCTCATTGTTTTAATAAATGGACATTTTAGAACTTTCCAAATTACAATGTTGAAGAGAGTCCTCAGCACAGTAAAAGAAAATGCTTCACCTATTTAAATGACCTCTGGTCCATTATTGGCAAAGCTTGCCACTCTGTAGAGTTGGTCTGCTCTGGATATTTACTAGATCAGTTTCTAGGTCTTTAGCAACCTTTCACTCCAAGATGAAATGATTGATCTTTTTTCTGAGCTCTCATAGCACTTTGTTCATACTTATATTACTTGCTTATCACACTGCACTGTAACTGTCTACTGCAATGCCAGACTTTCTCACTGAACTCTGAGTTTCTAAAGGCAGAAAGCTTCATGTATGTGAGACTGTGGCCCTGTGCTGAGCACAATGTCTACATGTGATGGTCATCATCGTAGAGTTGTTCCTGATTATGACAGATACTAGTAGAGGACATGTGAGCCCAGCTCAAATTCATCCTGGCCTCAGTCTCACCATCTTCTCTCTAACACTCTTGCCCTAAGTTGCAGTTTTGGTGTTTCCCTCTTCTAAAACTAGATCAAGTAGAGGCACTGTTACTCAGAAAATCAACAAGTAGGGACAAGAAAGAAAAGACTGAGAGAGAAAAAACAAAATAGTCCCCAAGGGGTAACTAGTCCATTAACAATGAAAGTTGATGGCTTTATCAGTCTTTCCCTTTGCTTCCCCACCTCTCCAGGTACAATGTCAATATCTACTACTCTAGCTTAACTAGTTAATTAACAAGACAAAGTGTCTTTTGCAAATATAATAACAAAACGTCTTCCAACTCTGAAACAGATTTTTTTTCCAGAAATGTCATAACCATCATATAAAACGATGACTTGCAAATAGAGCAAATTACCAGGGGGTTTTGCTTTGATTTGGTTAGATCCCAACGCCATTGGGCCAGAGATGATGTTGAATACAGTAGGTGATTGGCAGTCTCTACAACGCAGGCTCACTAACTAGAAAGGCATTGGGATCAAGACCTGCAGTTTCTCCATGAGTAATAGGTAAGGAAAAAGAGAGACTTTTTTTTTAGTGTTCTTGTGGAAATCTTTACTCAAAATTACACTTGTAAAATGACAAATTACAAGATTCTTTTGTAATTTTGTATAATTCTTTTGTGATTATAAATTATGTAACAAATTATTAATTTGCTGTTTGACCACGTGATTCCCAAGCACTTTTGGACTCTTTTTTCCAAGAATCTGATTGGTTCTTTTTTTTTTTTTAACTTTTATTGGAGCATAATTGATTTACAATGTTGTGTTAGTTGCAGGTGTACAGCAAAGTGAATCAGGTATACATATACATACATTCACTCTTTTTTAAGATTCTTTTCCCATATAGGTCATTACAGAGTATTGAGTAGAGTTCTCTGTGCTATACAGTAGGTCCTTACTAGTTATTTATTTTATATATAGTAGTGTGTCTATGTCAATCCCAATCTCCCACTTTATCCCTCCCTCTCTTTCCCCCCGGTAACCATAAGATTGTTTCTTACATCTGTAACTCTACTTCTGTTTTGTAAATAAGTTCATTTGTACCATTTTTTAGGGTTACAAAAATGGTACAGAAGAGAGGCTTTAAACTGCCTGAGAATGAGAACAAGCCTTCACTTTCAGAGAAAACATAGAAACACTGAGCTTTGAAAAGTCTGCCAAGGGTAGTGAAAAGTGGTAGGGTTTAACAAGGTCAAATAGTAATCACACATCCAAGTACTTGCTCCAATTATCCGGTAACTGGATCTAAAACATATAATTCAAAATCCTTAGATGACTGTAATGTGATTTCCTAATCTTTCCCATGATTTATTGACAATATGCATCAACAGATAGTGACTATCAATGCAAAAGTATCAGAAAGAGTCTAGATACTTATATTTGACCAGTTCTGCATCTGCAAGAAGACTCCTAATTTTATCCAGTAGTTGTTTAATTGGCCAGTGTTTCCAAAGCAAGATTTATTTTTTAAAAGGATAGCGGGGCTCCTTCGAGGCTGCTAGAACACTTAACATGACTTTAGGAAAAAAAGAGCAATCAGAAGTTCGGAGTGTTATGTCTGGATGAAAGAATGTCATTTTGAGAATCAAACAGCTCCTAAGGAGGACTGTCATTCCCAGGGAAATAACTTTTTGCACATTCAGAAATGTCAAGTCCCCTTGTTAGGAAAAGTGTATGGAATTCTTTAACTTTGTGTTGTACTAAATTCTGCCACACAGTGTGATAAAAGGACATTGTCCTGGAGAAATCAATATTCCCTTAAGCGGCAGCAAGCAGGGCATATCCCACTCCATGGTGGGTGTGGAGTTGGAGGTGAGGGGTTGTCAAAAACATCTCATACTTTTCCCACATGAAATGGTCCAAGGGTTTAAAGCAGTGGTTCTTGTCCTTTGGAGATTTAAATGACACTTTAAAATGCTAGAATTTTTTTGCTGCACACTTGAGAAGATTAAAAGACAAAAAAGCAATAAGCAGGTGAGTAATTATTACAACACAATCACATGTAACACAGTGCCTATAAATCACCTAGGGTTATGCAGCACTAGTCCCTTGGTGGTCCTTTAGTACTGTGCTTATTCTTTTTACAGCCCTGACTGTACCCGTGAACTCCCAAAGCAAAGTTGGAACGTCCTCGTAAACACACAGGTTTTATTTTTTCTTATTGCTCTGCACCATCTTGTTGCAGAGAACTGTATCCAGCTCTACCCTGTGCTGCCTAAGCTGTGCAGTTGAGCTAATATCTGTTTTCAGATGACTCCACGATGGCTTGAGGTTGATGAAGACCCCACTCACTTCCCATGCCAGAAGTTTCCACTGTCCCTTGTGTCACAAGATACCATAATCCTCACACATCTCCCGTTTGCTCAAGTTTTTAAGTAGTTCTGCATAGAACATTTTTAACTTCATGGTACCGAGGAGCTTGGAAAGCCAAATCATTCTCCTCTGTGCTGAGTATCTGCTAAGTCTCTTCTTCATGTACTAAACATCAGGAGCAGTTTGCAGTCTGCTTTATTTTCACAACAAAGTCTAAATAAATTCTACACGTTGATCAAAATTTGACAGCTCAGCATGCAGTTTTGCAACATGCTGCTTGAGTACCCTTGCTTTAAAATACTCAAGGTCATTTCCACAGTGAGAATCCTAGAAATGACTGAGCTTGAAACACCTTACTGCTGGCTTCATCTCTTCTCCACTTCCCTCTGTTTAGGAGCCTAATTCTCTTATTCTTTTAGTTTCTCCTCTCTGTTTACTCATTGAAGATGCATGAGGCATATTTGATTTTAGGCAATTCTACAGCAGACCCCATAAGGGAGGTCCTGGGAGAGCTCTTTTTGCTACAGTTCTCACCACCTGACCCCATGTCTGCTGCACACCCCAGCTCTTTTTAAAACTCTCTCCACTTGCTCTTTTTCTCCATTTTTTCCTTTCTCTCCACCTGAAGCTCAAGTGTGGGAATTAATCTTAGGATATTAGGTCCTATCTCCATTATGCAGAGGATACTATGAATTTTCATGGGATTCTATCTTTCTTCTTAGGGTTTAGATACATTCCATTAGAAAAACTATAAAGGCAATGGAGAACTGGGTAACTAAATAGAAATTTCATCTTTCCTGAACCACACTTAAAGGAATACAGTAAGAGTTACCTGAGCACATAACATTGTATCAGAAAAATCAGGTGACCTCCTCCAAAGAGGAGGTCAATAAAATTTTTCTGGGTAGCCATTCTAGAAGACTCAATATGGAAAAGTCCCAGAAATCCATGAAGTAGGGCAATTATAAACAATAGAATTTTTCCCAGAAAACTACCTCTTAAAGTATGATGAAAAACAAAAAAAATTTGCATAAACTAATAAAAATCTCATGAGTTGAATTTCTTTTTAGATCTTGTCTTTTTTTTAATTGTGGAATATGGGACTAGTATCTAGTTTTGGCAACTTTATTTATGCCTTTACCACCATCTTGAAATGAAAAGCTCTGCAAAGAACTGATTCCTACTCTTACAGTGGGCAAAATTCACCAAACCATACTTTATAATATTGTTTGTGGCAAGGATTGGAAAAACTTTAAATTAGGTGATGATATGTTTCATAAACTATCAAAGAAATCCCAAGAAATCAGAGCAGATACTTTTTTTGAAACAAACTTGCTCTAATCTTCAGATGGCTTGGACTTCTAAGAAAACAACAACAACAACAAAATCAGGGTAAATAATCTGACTCACTAGGTCCCTCTGACAAGTGTTTTCATTGGGCCATACATCTTTCCATGTAGCACCCCTTGCAGCTTGCCATTTCACTTCAATGAGACTTCATTAGTACCATGCTAATATCTATTCCTGTTGAAGGCTAGTAGGGATGCTGTTTCCTTTTTCCATCATTGTATCCCCAGAACCTGGCAGGAGGTCTGAGCACACAGTAGGCTTCAATGAATACAAGGGAAATGAGGATCTCCCCCCAACTTCCTATTTGGGCTTCTTGCAGAACAGAGGCAGTTCAAACATTATCTCAGTGATGAGAGGAGACATATGGTGGAAAGAAGCCCCTGGAACAGGAGTCCAAAGGCCTGAATTTTAGGACCAACTCTGCTAAATTTCTCTTTGATTTGTGATCATCAGTTTTCATATATTTAAAATGAAGTTGCAATAAGGTGAACAGTTAAGATGCCTTCTGGTTTTCAAATTCCAGGGTTCTTTCTGCTGCCAGTGTAGTAAATTGTTTCTTCATTCATTCAGTGAATAAGCAATGTTAATGATATTACTACTGCCCATTACACTTTAAGGACCAAGCAGATCTTGGTTTCAAGATGTTGAGTCTATATTATTTTTCAATTAAATCGTATCACTCAACTTCCATGCATCACTTTGCTGCTTTGAAACATGTCAGAAATATGTCATTTATTTTTTTTTTGAGGAGACATTTGGGAAAAAAAAGCAAAATAATTGCAGTGTTCTGGCATGGTGAATATTAAATTTCATGGTGACTATTAGATTTCAGAACTAAGGCATTTTTATCTAATTTATCTACTGCAACATTAAGTTATGTGGGCTTAATGAGGCCAGAAATGGCCTCTTCCCAAAATGTCCAGATCCTGAGAATTTTAATCAATGAACTTGACTGATGATAAAACTGGTCACAGTATGGACTGTAGGCACAGATACATTCTCCCTATGCATATATGTATTTAAAATTATAAAATACAGAACTGCGTCTTCTTGTCAATTAAAAGGCTCGGCACACAAGGGAAACACTCCATTGTCTGACCTCTTTTAAACTTCTTGTTACTTCATCTGGTCCCTCCCCCGTGAACTTGGGTTCAAGACCCATAAAACACCTGTGTGTCTTGAATATGAACATTCTTGCCTATTTCACACCTCCTACAATTTATATATAGTAGTCCTTCTGCCTCAAAATTTTTTTCCTCAGATTCATCTGGGAAAGTCTCAGATCAAAAATCACTTTCCCTGTGAAGTTTTCCTGAAAACCTCTGGGTTCATGAAGGCAGAGACAGTGTCTTATTTAACTTTAAATGGGCAACATCTAGCAAAATTCTGGAAAAGCAGGTGCTTGAGTTATGAATGAATGATAATTAGCCCAGTATTAAATATCTGCCTATTTTTCTTAATTTTCTTAATGTACTTGATTAGAATAAAGGTGTAATCCATTATACAAGCCACCTTTTCTATTCAGAATTCTGTACTAGTAAGTCTGAAATGTTTAAGACCCAGCTGTCTTTGATTTATTCAAGCAAATAACAAACATACCTCTGAACAATTCTTGACAGCTGAAAAATGCTTTGTTTAGAGAGCTTAAAATGAGACAAATGTTTTTTAACAAGTCATTCTTTTGGAGTTGTGGATTTTTTTTTTTAAGTTTCAGGTAATTTTCTAGGAGAGTTCTACACGAGTGGAATTAACTTGAAAAAAAACCCATAGTGTCATCACTGGCTATGGAATACTTCCCAGAGTTGAACATATCTGAAGGAGAATCCTCTTAGTGAACATTTTAAAGAGCAAGATAATATGAAGACTTTCTCATATGATTTAAAGACAGTGCCCATATCATGCTAAGAAGTTTTACTAGAGGCACTGAATAATCCTCATGACACAGTGAACTCTTGCTTAACTAAAGTCAGCACACCAGAAACTTCAGTCAAAACTAATATTTTGAGCATTCAGCTTTCAAGAGAAGAAGCCAAACACAAGAAAATGAATTCATATTAGTAGTTTTATACAAGCAGGTTTTCCTAGATATGGTTTGAGGTTAGTACACAACCGGTCCAGATGTATGATTGACATTTTATTCATACAGCAAATGTTTTTTGAGCATCTGCTATATGCCAGGCACCATGCTAGGCAATGGGGACACAAATATGATCAAAAGAGACAAAAATCTATGCCTTTGTGGAGTTTCAATTTTATCAAAGGGAGACAGATAGTAAACAAACTATCAGGTAAAATACAGAGTTATGCTGTGCTATGAAACCACTCCTTAAGTAAGCAATTGCTCAGGATTCTTCTACTTCTGAGTTTTAGTTGGAAACTTAGGCGTAGAGGGACTGGTAGAAGCACTTTTCCTCTGGGCTCCAGCAATACTTCATTTCTCTACTCTGAGTGTTGGTGGCTCTGTATTATCCACTTGTCTCCCATCTCATCAGACTTTGAACTTCTCCATGGATGAACAATGTTTCTTTTATCTTTATATCTTCAGTGTATAAAATATGGGCCCCTTCTTGAAGTCTTCTCCTTTGGCTTCTAGGAAGCCATACTCCTTGAGGTACTTTCTTCCAACCTTTGGCCCCTTCTCAGTTTTTCTGCAGCCACGTTTCTTCTGCCCCAAACTAAAATGTTGGTGATTGTCAGAGTTCAGTCTACTTCTTTGGGATTTTCATTCCCTCTCTCAACGATCTCATGATTCCATAGTTTAATTCCCATCTGTGTGATGTAACCCCTCCAAATACTTTTGCAGCCCAGACCTCTCTCCAGAACTCTAGACCTTTCTATCCAGGTTGCCTTATGCTCCTCAGGTTATGGATGTCCTACACACCACTCAAAATCCACAGAGCTGAAACAAAGTATCATCTTCCTTCCCTCAACCTGCTCTACATCCAATGTTTCCAACCTCAGCGAATGGCATCATGAGTGATCCAAGCCAGAAAACTCTGTTTTTATTTTGATTCCACCAAATCCTCCCCTCTCCCTGTAACAAGTCAGTTGTTCAACTCCTATAGATTCTACCTCATAACATCTTTAGAATCTCTGTCCGCCTCTCCTCTTTCAATCCCTACTGCCATCGCATTAGCTTAGGCCATCATCATATGATATCTAAATTACTATCACAGCCTCACTCAACAACAAACATTTATTGACTATCTGTTAGGTACCTAGATCCTGAGGAGCAAAAATAGACAAAGTCCCTGCTTCATTGGGGATTTTGGTCTGGTAATTCCTCTCCGGTCTCCAGGGCTGTAGTATTATCCCACTCAAATTCATTCCCTCCACTAAATCCAAATCTGATACTATTACTTCCCTGAATAAAACACTTCAATTAGTTCTCAAGAAAATCCTCAAATTTCTTAGCATGAAATAAAAGGAAAGCCCTTCATAATGTGCACTGTTTTTTCCTCTAGACTTATCTCTTGTTTTAATCTCAAATGCTATATTACAGTACACAGAACCCCTCGCTATTTCCCTAATGCACTGTGTGCTTTCTCTTACCTCCAGATACATTGCAGGTCTATATATCTAAAGAAAAAAACTCCCAGCAGAGTACAGACAGATACACACCAAGCTTCTGATACCCCAACTGTGTCCATGCTTACTCCAAGACAGACCTGACTGTACCCCCATCTCTTCCTTCCCCTAACACTGGCCTGATTCCAGGTATCAGTCTACTAAGAGTACAGAAGTAGGCAGTCTCTTAGACCTATGACAGACAGAAAATACCCTAAGAGTTCTAGATATCACAACTCCTAACCCAACATTTGATTGTGTGATGTAAATGATTCTTCTGTCTTTGGAGACTGTATTTTAAAATACACAGAGCTACAAAGAGCCACACAGCACCTGGGGAAACACCTTTCCATCCAGAACAGGGATGATGTACTCTAGAACACTTTTCAGCTTGCATAAGTATCTTTCTAGGCAATAACACACTTATCTGAAATAGTAACATCACAATCCACATCTACTGCAACCTCCATGCTCCTGCTTCAGCCTGAAGCTCCAGCTTTTTTTGATCTCTTAACAGAGTCATGCCATGGACTGTCAATGTTCATTGACACTCTGTCCAAACTCTCCCTGCGATGCCTGGAGAGGATGTCAATGTCAGCTAGGGGAGCTGGAAGACTGCCTAGGGATTCTTCTTGAATCCCTTTGACACACTGAAAGGCAATGAGTATCTTTGCATTGTTTTTGTTCACCAAATGATGTCTTCCTTCCCATCCACACTGCCCTACTCACAAGAGTGGGCTGCATATAAGACATGGAGAGTCAGCATGGGGGAGTGTTGGTCAGGCTTGAGCTTGCATTGGGACAGGTGATGATATCAGGAGAAGAAAATAACTTCTGCTCACCCTACCTCAGGGCTTTTTTATTTTCCAACTACTGTATCTTTTTTCTTTGGACATAAAATTGTTTCCTTTGGCTTCAATTTTTGACTTATACGAAATGATTGTTTGCAAAACTGGTTGTTTATCTTTACTACCCAATCACTTCTCCAAAAAACTGAGCATCTTGATGTCCTTGACAGATTTACTACAATAATGGGCATTATTACCAAAAGATGGTCTTGTGGTAGTGGGGAGAAAACTAGGCATGATTATAGAAGATGTTGATCTAGGCAAAAATTAGTAAATGTCTTTGGGTAAGTCTTTTCATGTGTGTGGATCTAAAAGCATAGGCATCAGCAATTATTGAGATACTATTGCTATTGACTGACTTTGGGGTCACTCCTTTTAACTGTCCCTTCATTAACATAAGTGTTAAGTTTCTTATTATTGGGCATATCAATAATTGCCAAATTATGTGGAGCCCTGTTTTTAAGAATGAAAATGGCATCTCACTTTAACTCAGTTTACATATAACCTAGTTTACAGAGTATCATATCTGGACAAAGCTTTCTGCTATCAATGTATTTTGAAACACATGCTATGAAACTTTAGCAAAACCTCTTGGGGACACGCCTCCAGTGATAGGAGGAATCATCCTCCCTTCTCATCTTTCTGCTGATGGGGCCAAAATGGGAAAGGCTCAGTAGGCCATGAGATCTGGAGGGTCATATGGTGTTACTGTAAGCTACATGGCAAACAGGGAGAGCTGCATGGGAGCATGGAAAATTCATACATCCCAAGCCTCCACATGAGCTCCCAGAATTAGCTGCACAATTACCCCAGTCACACCAAGTTGTCACCAAGGGCGACAGAGACCCTAGAATCAACTTAATGAACCATTTTCAGTTTTACTATCACAACACTGTGTATGCAGACATGCTTGACCTCACCCCGAGATGGACATAGGCTTACTTGCAACAGAATCTGCTGGGTTGGTTTATGTATTTAAATAATGGCAATGTGATTAATGACAACAACATGTCTTTCTCAGAACAGTGCTTTGTCAACATTATCCAGCCAGCCCAACCTGTCAACAGATCCCTGAAGAACAGGTATTTAAACTATTCATTCATTGTGGCTAGTCTTTGCTCCTTGGTATAAATTGATATATCAATAGATGTCAGAAAAATACTAGAGGCTGAATTTTAGAAAACAATGTTGTCAATTAAAAAATTGTTATTGTCATAATTTAAGGTAGCATTGGCCAATTATGAATTTGTCAGATATTAATTCATTTCTTAAAACATGAAAACTTTGTTTTTGTTTGGAATACGTAACTCAAGTTCTCTTTTATTATCTTCTATGGTATCTGACTTCCAAAACTACTCACAAAATACATTATATATATATATATATTTTTATTTTTATTAATTAATTAATTTATTTTTGGCTGTGTTGGGTCTTCGTTTCTGTGTGAGGACTTTCTCTAGTTGTGGTAAGTGGGGGCCACTCTTCATCGTGGTGTGCGGGCCTCTCACTATCGCGACCTCTCTTGTTGTGGAGCACAGGCTCCAGATGCGCAGGCTCAGTAGTTGTGGCGTACGGGCCTAGTTGCTCCGCGGCATGTGGGATCTTCCCAGACCAGGGCTCGAACCTGTGTCCCCTGCATTGGCAGGCAGATTCTCAACCACTGCACCACCAGGGAAGCCCCATAATATATATTTTAAGCCATTTTAGGGGTACAAAACTGAAGAGGTGGTGGTCCATTTCTTCAAGGACACGTGTAGATTGTAAAGTCCCATTGGTAATTCTGATGCACAAAATCACTGTAACACACTTCAGCTTATTTTGCAAAATGATTATAGCAAAATAAAAATAATGATAAATATAATAGAAATCTATAATATTAGTATTAGAAACAAAACCCCAAGATATCTGTCTCAAGACGGCCACAAAACATCTGACAATTAGTGTATGGAATTGTTATGTGTGCCCACATGTATTGAAAAATCCAAATCATCATGATAAACTGTACTACAATACAGTTCTATTTAAAGTAAACTTAATTACTCTCAATAACGAAACCTCTTCCTAGGAAATCAGGTTCTCAAAGAGGAGTATTTACTCTTTTAATTTAGCAGAGCACCATTGAGTGTCCTTACAAAACACTAATTGTTAATAATAATAATGAAAGTCAACATTTTTTGATCACTCACGGTGTGCCAGGCACTGAGGTAAACACCTTGGGTGATTGTCTCCTGTATGCTTCACAATAGCCCTATGAGACGGGTGTATTTTTTTTCCATTTTCTGGAGAAGGAACTGGGCTCAGAGAGTTTAAGGAATTTGCCAAAGGTCATACAATGGCCAAGTGGCAGAGTCAGGACAAGCCCAGCACTGTGTCCAGAGTGAACGCTCTGAGCTACTTCATCTCTACTGGAAACATGAATGAGATGCCCTAATGGAATGAACACGAGACTCTGCCTCACTCATTCCCAGGAGGGAGAACAAATAAAGGAATGAAGAAATGAATGGACAGATGTTTGCTCTTTACTGGCAGCAATATCTCAAGGCTGTCAGTTAATTTCTTGCCTTATAATTCTCTACAATTTTACATACTACAATATGACCCAAATGTAATATGGTTAAAATGGATATTTCACTTAATTGACTATTTTAATCTGGAATTATCATGATTTTAATATATATAGGTCTCTCACAGACAGAAGCTAAAAGCTAGAGCTAGACGTGGCTGCTCTTTGGGCAAGCCACCAAACAGAACAGCACACTTGTTTTCATGTTAGCATGTCTGGTGGTACACCGACCGAAGGGATAACCTGCAGATTGGATTGCCTTTTCCCCTCTCCCTGAAGCATTGGGATTTTTAAATATTCTGGATAAGAACTAATGACACTCCTTGGAAGTCATTTTCACATGTTGGGGAAAGCTACTCTCCTCACAGGACTTTTAAGTTGTTGGTCATTTAAAATCCCTGAATTTGGAAGTAGATATAAACATTTTCTTCTCTTTTATTTTGCAGTTGTTAGTAAATATGAGATACTTTTACACTATCACTTTGGGTTACTTGTGAAAAGAATTATATAATTTCAGAACTTAATCAGAGACAACTCCAAAGGTGGAGGGATGTATGGGGGTAAAAATAAGAAACACAGACCCTGAAATCAGACAGACATAGGTTTAACTCCCAGCTCTGCCACAGACACTGTATAAGGCTAGGTGAGTTGGTTTACTTTGCTGAGCCTCATTTTTTCCCCCGCATATAAAATAGAAGCGAAAATATCTGCATCATTCATTTGTTAGGAGGTCTAAAATGAGAACACATATTATGTGTCTAGAGTAGTCACTTAGAATATATTATTTCTCATTCCAAGCTGTTCATTTTACAGTTGAGAATGGAGAATTCTGTTGAGGTCAGAAACCGATGGCCTGAAAGTCATACAAACTTGAACCTAGGTTGATGGATGTAACTTACATTTTTTTCCAATAATACATTAATTTAACAAAGAATTTGTGAATTATTTTAAATATAGACATTTTATTGTTTATATACTTCACTTCCCCCTGCTTGCCATTTTCCACAGATACAGCAATTTCTGGTCCACCAAGGCTACATATAGCTCATTATAACCCTGCCTAGTCCAGGAAGAAGAAAGTCAGGATAATTCATTTGGTTTATGATCATTCTTTAATAATGAACTATCAGTAACAGGTCACGTCTCTCAACAGTTGCTCAAGAATATCTAATGGGGCATTTCGTCCTGTTTTGGTAATGATTCAAATGGAACTAATGGTTAATATTTAGATACTATATGATTAGATTTCCCTTACAAAACACTGTAATACATATGCACTTGGGAATTGTCACTGTTGCCATAGGCTCAGAATATTGATGCTAGAAGAGAGGACAAAGGTTAGCAATGCCTTCTCTGTACAAGATCAGGAAACTGAAGGCAAGTAAAATTAACTGACTTCCTCCAGTTTACTCAGTTAGTTAGTAAGAGGCAGTGCTGGGTTGAGAAACCAGGTAAACACCTGCTTCTGATTTATCTTAGCACTTACTACACTGTTGGAATAAACTGTTCATGAATATGTCTCCCTACTAGAAAGTAACCTCCTTGAGAACCAGGGTCTGCGTCATAGTCAATCTTAAGTGCAGGAACTTAGCACAGACTCAGTAAATGTTCTGTAAATATCTATCGTTTTATCTAAGTAATACAAATAATAATAAATATATTTAAGGAAAGACTTTTTTTTTTCAAAAACCAAGAACATTTTCTCTTAATCTTATTCTATGAAGTATGACTCCAACGTAGTGAGATTGTCTTTTTATAACAAACACCCTCAAACTTACAAGCTGAAAGTGAGCTATCATTCAGAATTGTTACCTGTGGAGATGATTGTTCACTCAACCCATCAATGGTAGGAGACTCAAAATCTTTTTATGACTCCTCTATTGAACTTGCCTTCAGAATATATTCACAAGGCACATAAGAAAAATCAACCTCATTATTGTTCCACTTGGATTTGTCTCCAAACAGCATTCATCAGCTTTGCTCACCCACCTTATTTACTTGGCTCTGAATGAGTTTAGGCTGTTTCAAAAACCAACTCACCTTGAAAGGATCAAGATTTGCCCCTCGCTAAAATTATTCTTAAATTTCTTCAGTATCACTTGGATGGATGAATAAATTCCCAGGGTGACTAATCTGAAGGCAGCAGACGCTGAAAACGGATACATTTTGGCATATTCATTTACACAAAAAACAAGCTATATAACTAAATATTTTATGTTTCCTTAATCCCTGGGCAGTTGATACCATCTATCTAACAAGTAAAGAAACTGAGCTTCAGGAGAAGTGATTATCACAAGACCTTTTGTATGGGTGGGTGGCTGCCCGAGGCCAGTGGTTTTCAACCAGGGGGAGGGGGGGATTTTTTTTTTCTCACATACACCCCTGAAGGGTGAATATTTGGCAATGTCTGGAGACGTTTTTGACTGTCATGACTGGGGGGAGGGGAGGAAGTGCTACTGGCATCCAGCAGATGAGGCCAGTGATGATGCCAAGCATGCTACAGTGTACAGAACAGCCCCCCACCACAAAGACTTACCCTCTCCAAAATGTCAGTTCTGCTGAGGCTGAGAAAAACCCTGCTCTAGGCTGAGAATTCTGACTCCCAGGCTCTTTGGTAGCCTTCACTAGTATCAGTGTTAATATCCCCACGTCCCTGTGTTTTCATAAGTGAAAGGATGCACATGAATTCTTCTTTGGTGATGAAAGAGTAAATTTGTTCCATGCTATTTTGCCACTTGAACATTTCCCTCTGCCTTAGGCTCCTTTACCAAAGAGTACTAAATTGTCACAGAGGTTGCCTGGAGATGTATTTGGCATCCTAAAACTCTAATTGGCAGGAAAATTAAAGCAACTTAAAATGTGTGTGCTCTTTAGAGAGATGTGCTATTCCCACCCTATATTATTAGCTCTCAGAGACAGCTGGAGCAAGAACAGCTGAGACTTCCTGCTCTGCTGTTTCGTCAAGTTGCTATAAAATTGTCCCCTCTCACTGCAAAACTGAGAAGAGAGGAAAAAAACAGGGCAAAGGCCAACCACACGTGTCAAAAGTTTGCTTCTCAACTGTCTTTCAGGTGTCCCAAAGGTGGCTCCCCTGTTGTTAATTCAATAAGTGAAGGAATGTACTTGGTTTGGTATGTAACTTTGAAAATAAAGCATATATCTTGGCATATACATTGTATAGGACAGAATGTCAAGCCTAAAAGCATTTTTTTCCACCTCAGGTTTGTAAATTAAAACATGTAACATGTAGTTACCAAACTTTCTCAGAGGATTTGCTGAATTTTGTGGTCAAAAGAGAACACTTTCACATCATGCTTTTGCTTTCCCCCTCTCTCTCATAAACAGTTGTCACTAACACCAGTGAGGACACAAAGTGTTGAATGTCTGTGGCTGGGTCTTTCAAACTCCATGAAACTCTCACTCGGCCTAATCTGAACCTTATTGTCTGGAAATAGTCCCCAAACCAAGCATAATTTTCCACCTTAGAAAGGATGCTTTTTACTATTTTCAATGGTCAATGATTGGACAACCACAAAAGTAGATCACATTTAAGGAGAGAAAATAGACGTGCTCTTGATATTTGAGCAAAACATTACAATCGTTCGAGGAAAGGTAAAGGGCAGGAAAGGTCAGGGTATTATTGTCCTGAGATATTAGAGAAGTCACTTTTGTCATCTTTCCTTTCCTTGAGCCCCTCCAGCATATGAAATCTACAGGTCAAAATGTTAGTATGCAGCTGCACTCTGTCTTATACCATTCTGGAATTGTGTCTCATGTAAATCTCACATGCCAAGGAGATTGCCCTGCAAACCAAGGGCAAAGATCATGAGGCAAAATTTTATGACTCTACACCATGCCTCTCTTGTCCCCATGCCCAGCGCACTGCAGGGTCTTATTATGTTGTTGTCGAGGAACTGGCTGACTCAATAAATGGATGGATTCTTATGCTGGGACCCTGGGAAAAAAAGCTTTGGTTCATTTTGAAAAAGAGAAATTAAAATTCTTTAAAGACATATAATAAATAACATTCTAGTCACCAACTGGTGATATTACTTTCTTTCCCCTCTCCACCTCACCATATCTAAGTTCTGTCTGAATTTTTAACAAGGATTAGAGAAGGAAAAGCCCCTCAAATATCACAGAGATAAGTCATGCACTGTTGGGGAAGAAAAAAAGTTTTCCCAAGTACAACCACCAAAGAAACCCCTCAAGAAAAACACTAAAGAAGAAATGAGGTCTAGAGCAAGCTTAAAGAATGTAAATGCTCATTCCAGGACAATCATGAAACTAGGTGAGAAAGTTCCATGTTGGGTATTCGAGCATTTTTTCCTCTACCCTCAATTGGAAGATAAGGAAACACTGGATGTAAAAGTCTTCCTTCCTGAGATGTCATACATATATACAATGGAATACTACTCAGCCATAAAAAAAGAACGCAATAATGCCATTTGCAGCAACATGGATAGAACTAGAGATTATCATACTAAGTGAAGTAAGTCACAAAGAAAAAGACAAATACCATATCACTTATATGTGGAATCTAAAATATGACACAAATGAACATATCTATAAAACAGAAACAGACTCACAGACATAGAGAACAGACTTGTGGTTGCCGAGGGGGAGAGGGCTGGAGGAGGTGTGGATAGGGAGTTTGGGATTAGCAGGTGCAAGCTATTATATATAGAATGGATAAACAACAAGGTCCTACTGAATAGCACAGGGGACTTTATTCAATATCCTCTGATAAACCATAATGGAAAAGAATATTTAAAAAAAGAATGTATATATACGTATAACTGAATCACTTTTCTGTACAGCAGAAATTAACACAACATTGTAAATCAACTATACTTCAATAAAAAAAAAAACTCTTCCTTCCTGCATGAGCAGGAGTAAAGCAATGTACTCTCACAGGTGTTGAGAGAAGACTAGATTTCTACTTATTTTAATTACTTCTCTCACGCTTTTCAACACACACACACACACACACACACACACACACACATTTTAAGCCTAAAACTGCCTACCTCATGCTAGTTGGAGCAGAAAATGGTGGCTCACTGAAACAGCCTTTGTATGTGCAGACCATGGCATGGAAACATCAAAATGTCCCTGCCCATGGTTCACAGCTTTAAGGAGCCTTTCTTTATGATACAAGAGTCATTGGACATATCCGGTTTGGAGGCTGCCTGGACACATGGGAGAAGTGCAAACACACAGTGGCAATGAGTTGTGTGTGCCTGAAAGGTGTGAAATTCTCCTATGTCTCGTAGAAGCATGTAGGTATGCACATGGCAGCCTGCTCTGCTTGTGAATGGCAGTAAGAGTCAAGTTCATTAGATAACCCCCTTAACTGCTAACCAATACATTGAAAACTGAGGTGGGAATGCAACTAATTTTCCTGGCTATTTTCTAGCAACAGATCCATCATGACTTCCCTGAATCCACATATGGTCTCTGTTAACAGATTTAACTTAGACTGAACCTTGCACTCAACCAAGTTTCCCTACAATCTATTCATGACAAGCTACTTATTACAAGTATTTTTTTGGAGAAACAGGCAATATAAATTAACCCTTTCAAAATGAATCTAAAAAAATCTGAAAGATGTACTTTCATGAATAACTTTTTATAACATTATGGTGTTATTTATTTTCATGACTGGTTCATTTTTTTTTTAAACCTCTTTATTGAAGTATAATTGCTTTACAATGGTGTGTTAGTTTCTGCTTTATAACAAAGTGAATCAGTTATACATATGTTCCCATATCTCTTCCCTCTTGCATCTCCCTCCCTCCCACCCTCCCCATCCCACTCCTCTAGGTGGTCACAAAGCACCGAGCTGATCTCCCTGTGCTATGCGGCTGCTTCCCACTAGCTATCTATTTTACATTTGGTAGTGTATATATGTCCATGACACTCTCTCACCCTGTAACATCTCACCCCTCCCCCTCCCCATATCCTCAAGTCCATTCTCTAGTAGGTCTGTGTCTTTATTCCCATCTTGCCACTAGGTTCTTCATGGCCTTTTTTTTTTTTTTTCCTTAGATTCCATATATATGTGTTAGCATACTGTATTTTTCTCTTTCTGACTTACTTCACTCTGTATGACAGACTCTAACTCCATCCACCTCATTCAAATCAAAACTACAATGAGATATCATCTCACACCGGTCAGAATGGCCATCATCAAAAAATCTAGAAACAGTAAATGCTGGAGAGGGTGTGGAGGAAAGGGAACACTCTTGCACTGTTGGTGGGAATGTAAATTGATACAGCCACTATGGAGAACAGTATGGAGGTTCCTTAAAAAACTACAAATAGAACTACCATACGACCCAGCAATCCCACTACTGGGCATATACCCTGAGAAAACCATAGTTCAAAAAGAGTCATGTACCAAAATGTTCATTGCAGCTCTATTTACAATAGCCAGGACATGGAAGCAACCTAAGTGTCCATGACTGGTGCATTTTTGAACCTGAGCTAAATCATATAGGCAACAGCTTTTCTGTTTAGTATTCTAGATAAGCAGCAGCTACATGGTGAATTCGCTCAGTTTTACATCGGCCAAATCTCACATACATTTCCAAAGGGCAGCCTGTGCTTTTAGCATTCACTAATGAAATCACACGTTACAATCTCACTGCCACATACCGCTCCTTCAAGACAGGATGTCACAGCTCCAGAAACAACTTGTAAGCTTCTTCTCTTTTAATAGCTGAGGCCACAGGGAAATAAGTGATCAGGGGGTAGGAGGAAGGAATATTTTAAAGCCAAAATTCAAACTGTACTTGTGATTTCTGAAAAAAAAAAGTCAATTATGACAAGCAAGTATCTAACTATTCTTGTCAAATTACTTTTAGTACTTTGAAATACGTTAATTCGCAATAGGCTACAATCCCAGACATACAGAGCAAGAGCCAGAAGATTTGTGCTTCATATAATAAAGCCAGATATTAGTGTCTTCAGTTGATACATGCAGTATTTTCTTCTGAAGTCCTCCAAGGCCAGATATTCTGAGAAAATTTCATATACCCAGCTTTTTTTAAATTGTTGTTATTACATTGAAAAGATTATGAAAGAAAACATTTTATCAACTGAATGTGATACGTTAGAAGTTGAAATGTCATTGCGTAGAGTGGTGTTAGAAAGTTATTTGAGATTTATGCAACAATTTTGTTAGGTGGGGCACACTTTTGACAGAGAAATGTTGGCTTATATCACCTCACTTAAATAAGCACTTATACTTATTGGAATCACCCTTGGTAATTAATAGATCAGTCACCCAAAGCTGTGTCTTGCAAGTACACCCAGCACAAACAAGTTTTCAGGGACACTCATTCAAACAAGACCAAGAAAAATACGTCTCCTGCTGCCAAAAAGGGCAAGAAAAAAAATTGGTTGAAAATATGATAGCTGGCCATCTCACCTTTTGCTCCTTTCTGCCTGGAATGAATTGTAAAACCTTGGGAAGGAAGTTGGAATGTTCACCAATATTAAAGAGTCAGCAATTCCCTTTACAAAATGCTTTGTTTTCACATTTTTCTCCCTGTCTCAACTCCTTTGGTCTCCACCACCCAGGATTCCTGATACTTGTCAATCAATTCCAACCTTGCCCAATGAGATGGGCAGAAACTTAAGATCACAGAGAAAGCTGATTGTCTATATGACTCAATCTGAAGAGTTTGCATTTTAGTAGATAAGCCCTGGGCTAGGTTTTCACCAACTCTTTGATTTGCCTCATTGTCAACATGATCTGGGCTTCTGCATAGATACAGCCTCAATTGTTTTAATGAGAAAAAGAACAACAAAGAAAAAGAACATGTAAAGCCTAATTCACATCAGAAATTTTCAAACCAAATGGAAATAAGTGCACTAAAAAGGGGTGAATGAAAAGAAATTTAAAAGGAAGTCCTGATATCTGGAAGCTGGCCGGACTCTCACAACTAAACCAAGTTCTTCTCCTGTTGGACATAATCTCCCAGAATACCAACCTCAGACAAGATTACTTGAGATCATGAGAAAGTGAGATAAAAATGGATATTTTGTAATTTTGTCTGAGCACAGAAACCATATCACCTGCAAAATACAAAACACTGACCTCTCTAGACTAAAATGAACAACTTTGATTTCTTTGCCAGTTAGTTTATCATCGCTCTAGTCCTATAGATAAGACATATTGAGATACCCAATTATAGACTTGCCCTGACAGCATCCAATCTAAAGAGGACCTCTGCTTCCTTTAAACCTTCCCCCAAGTCACCAGCCTAAACCTTGATTCTATAAGAAGTCCTTTCTACCCTCTCTCACTGGGATATCTCGTGGTTCCCATTGTGTGTGTCCTCCCGAAGGCCTCCTCTCACAGCCTCAGAATGTGGTCTGGGCTGTCCAGATCTAGTCCATTTTACTTCTTGAATCAGAAAACTCTTACTTGTTCATCTACTTGACAGTTCATGTCACAGTTCTTTTCAACCCAAACAAACCCCTCATTCCCTAAGTTGCTGGCTGAAGTCCCCACACTATTGTGTCATGACCTGGTTGACTAAATATCCCTGCTGCCTAGACACTTCATCTTTATTCCCTCTACCCCCATCGCCAGCTACGTACTAGGTTAGTTCCTCTTCAGATATTAAACTCCAGCAATTCCATATAAGAAAACTGAGATCCAGAGAGATTTACTAAAGTGAGTAAACCTCTATCCTAAACCATGCTCCCATGCTTTTTAGAAAAGTATATGTATTCTCTCTCTCTCTCACACACACACACACACACACACACACACACACACACTCACCAGGCACTGAATGGGAATCTGACCTCTCAATAGCTTGGCAATTCTCTCTAGTCTTTGACTCTCTTGCTACAGATAATTAAAGGTACCTATCTGCATCTGCCTGTACTTTAATCTTACAACATCAGCAGAATGAAGGAGAGCAAGAGCTTTTATGTGCATGTCTGCTTCAAAAATTCTTAGGTCTACAGTTGTTAAGAGAGAGTTACAAGACAACCCTCCCTCCTTCCATACCCCAGCATGACCCAGGCTAAAATCACTCTTCTGTCACACAGCCTCAGGGTTGGAAGCTGTTACAGAATCTTTTTTTTTTTACTGCTTAAAATCAGGGCTGGGGAGGCCATTGGGTTGCAAAGAGCTGTGATGTTAATTGGTGCTGAAATGTTTATTGGTTTTGGTGGAAGACACTGAGTCTGGAAGTTACTAAGCCTTCTTCCATGGGGTGTGCTTTAGAGCCCAGGGGAACAAAGAATCCCTCCCAGGCACCTTTCCCTGTGCTTCTGAAGCACAGTAATCCAAGGATCGAGCTATGTGACATGGGAGAGAAAATACATGGGAGAGAATAGCAGAGAGGACCATTATTTGGAAATCGATGATGGGCAGCTCTACCTTAGTGATAGGACAAGCAAATTTGAACTTAAATCTGGCAGGGCCTGTGGGTAGAGGAGTCATGGTTTAGATTTAAGGAAGAACTATCTGAACCTGGGGTGGGGAGTGGACTGATAAATGTTGGGGTTGACCCTCTTTCCAGATTTTTTAAAACGAACTTCATCTGTTGGTGGGGGCGATTCAGGTACAGCTTGTTGGCAGACAAGGGCAGGGCTACTCAAAGTGAGGCTCACCTGGGGTGCATTAGAAATGAAACTCTGTGAGCATCGATTCATGAATCATAGCCTCTGAGGGTGGCATAAGCACTTCCCAGTTCGCCAAGCCCTGAGCTAGGGAAAAGAATGCTTTCTGGAGCTTCCTTCTGATTTTCAAGTGAGACTCCTTGTTCTAGTGGTTCAAAAGACCTAGATTCTTTTTTTTTAATTGAAGTATAGTTGATTTACAATATTGTGTTAGCTTCAGGTGTACAGGAAAGGGATTCAGTTATATATATACACTGTTTTCAGATTATTTTCCATTATAGGTTATTATAAGATATTGAATATAGTTCCCTGTGCTATACAGTAAATCCTTGTTGCTTATCTGTTTTATATATAGTAGTTTGTATCCATTAATCCCATACTCCCAATTTATCCCTCTTTCCCTCCATTTCTCCTTTGGTAACCATAAGTTTGTTTTCCATGTCTGTGAGTCTGTTTTGTATATAGATTCATTTGTATTACTTTTTAGATTCCACATGTAAGTAATGTCATACAATATTTGTCTTTCTCTGTCGGACTTTCTTCAGTTAGTATGATAATCTCTAGGTCCATCCATGTTGCTGCAAATGGCAATATCAATATTTCATTCTTTTTTATGGTTGAGTAATATTCCAGTGTGTGTGTGTGTGTGTGTGTGTGTGTGTGTGTGTGTGTGTGTGTATCATAGTGTATCATATCTTCCTAAATCAATCGTCTGTTGATGAGCACTTGGGTGTTTCCATGTCTTGGCTATTGTAAATAGTGCTACTATGAACATGTATGTATCTTTTCCAATTAGAGTTTTTGCAAAAGACCTAGATTCTGATTTGATACCAGCACTGGCTCACACCACCACCTGAACAAATTATTTAGCCTTTTTGACCTTTGATTTTCTAAATTGCAAATTGGGAATAACATCTGTTGAACAAATGAGGCCTCTAATAAATATATGTTGAAAAAAGTGAATCTTACAATGAAAGCATCTTGTAAACAATGATTATTCTAATGCTGGTTTTCCATAATGTCCTTGATATTCTTTCTCCTTAGCTGCCCAAAGAAGCAGCTTTCCCTCTTACTGAATAGAATGATAGCAGACCAGCTCTACTAATGCGCTGACCTATTTGGGGGCGTAGTCTAGGGGGCGGAGCCGGAAAGCTGTCCGTCATGAAGACTGATGTCACCTGTAGCAGTCTTTGAACCATTCTGAGTCTCACTCCCTCAGTGTGGTGTTTCTTGGCTCCCCAAAGCTGCTAGGATGACTGGTGCTGCAGGGGAACAACTTCCCAGAGCCCAGCCCCACACCAGCTCGGTCAGTGCACTGACAGGGTAAATCGGCAGCACAAGTGTTGTTTGGGGAGTTGCTGTGAGCTGGGATGTGTCCCCATTGAAAGGAAGAAATAGTCTATTGTGCTTGTGAAGCAGAAAGAGATAGGACCCAGGGAAGTCTGCCCTGAACAAAATCTGTGGTCCATCCCCAGGCCCAACTTCTGACCACTCTAGTCAAGTTTCCAGGGCACCATGTTATGCGGTGCACAGCGCAGTCTGACAGCTGGTTCGCCCTCCCACGTGGTTCCCTGCAGCCTGATGTTCCCTGGCCCCCCTGATCTTCCTGTCCATTTTCTGTCCTCATCCTTCCCTGAAGTATGGAGGGCAGAATTCTGCCTGCAAGCCAGGAGACCTGATTATGATTCCGCCTTTGTTGCCAGTTAGCTCTGTGACCTTGGGCGACATGTTAGCAGTCCTCTGGCCTCAGTTTCCTTACTAAATGGAAAACAGTGACATAGGCAATAGGCACAAGGCAAGGAGGATTGAGTCAGGTCACCTCTAAGTTCCCTTCCTTTTTATTATTCAACAGCAGTGCTTCCCTAGGGGAACCCTGCCAGCGTGCTATCTTGAGGCAAAGCCATACACTTCAGATCTGCTCTTTCATAGCCTTCCCCACCCCACCTCCAGTATACTTTACCTTCCCAAGGCCTAGACCTGACTTTGCCCTCCAAGATGACAAATAATGCATTATATGCACCCACTGCTAAGAAAGGTGAATTTCACTTAATTTGCAGGAGTGAGCATGGGACTTGGAGTCAGACCCAAATAACAATCCTGTCTTTGCTAAACTGATCTGGGACTTTTGAGCAAGGTACTAGACATTTCTCAGGCTCCATTTTCCATCTCTAATGGATGTAATGCCTACTTTGCAAGGCTGCAGGGAGGATTAAATGGATACAATTCATGTAAAGCACTTAGCACAGTGCCTGGCACAGAAAGTGGGCTCAACAAATGTAGTTGCCTCCCTTTCCCCAGTTGGATAAAAGTGGTGCTTATTAAAAACCAACCACATTCTTCTTCCTTACCCTCAAGGCAATGACTATGATCATGAAAATAAATGGGCAGGGCAGTTAGCATAGTATTAAACAGATAGAGAGCACTTAATAAATCATCATTACTATTACCATTATCATCATCATCATGATATAAATTGACTTGTATAAACATTTTCTAAATTAATTCGGCATCAATTTACTTACAAAGATGCACTGCTCCTTAAATATTCTGACAGGTGGTCTAGCTGAATTTTTTTAAACTAAAAACACCCATAATTTAATAAATTTCCGCAAATTAGGGAAGGACTTGACTCAAGTTACACACCTTCTTTTTAAGAACGTGTGAATTCCGTGGGGGTGAGGTGCAAAAGCTGGTGTTTGAAAAATAAATTAAGAATAGGTCTTTAAGAAATTAAAATCTGTGTCTTTTGGCATTGCTAAAATATAGAGAACGCATCTGCAGTATTTGGAACCGGTGGCCAGATTGAAAGTCACGGTACCTAAATCCAGGCTGGATTTAGTTCCCTGAAAGCCACCCACATCTTCAAACACTGTTTTCTAAATTCATGTGCTCAGAGTTTTGTTAACCCAAATATAGACATAATGAAAAATTATAGAGAAACTAGTGAAATCCAGGATTGTAGGATTTTAGAACTGGAAAGGATCTTGGAGATAATTGAATTCAAACTCCAAATTTTGCAAATGAAAATACACTAAAGACCCAGAGAAGTCTTAACATTGCCTAGTGACTTCTCCTTGGGTGGCAAAGGACTTTCTCAGTGAACAGCTTTGGTACAACAGCAAAAGGAAAGTGACAGTTAAAGTCTTTTTTGTGGGCTTTATCACTTGGTGAGAAGAGAAAAGAAATATATTTTGAGGGAGTCAAGTGTTTTTTCACTGCCTGTATCAGGAATAATAAGTTACCTTTGCAAGGCATTATCCAAGGATTGACAATGACCTTTCCCTATAGGCCTCACCCAGAAAGCTGAAATATGTCCAAACCAAACCAAACGAAACCTCTGGATTTCACACTAACACCATACACAGAATACAGGTTTTGTAATTGGTTTAAAGAGGCTTTCTAGTACTGAGACAAACTCCATTGAGAATGCTTACAGCACAAGTATCATGGCCAGGTTCAGATATATTTGCAAGTCATTTGCATAATCCTAGAGAGAAAATAGTTGACTCTACCTATAGGGTCTTCATTTCTACTTTTTAAATTATTTTCCCACTCTCTCTTTTCACTGGTAAAACTCTACTATTCCAGATATATAAGCCAGAGGCAAGTGAAAGGTTCTGAATTAGAGTAGATGGCTGAGGACATTTTGTCAAAATTAATTCCATGGGCTGTTAATAAGTGTTATCTGAAAAAAAAAATCAAGTGCTTGGAAAACATTGTATTAGTTAAAATTAAATAGGATTCTTCACTTACATACTTGTTAGTGCCTTTCATATGCTACTGTGCATTGTGAATCTTTTGGGAGAGTTGTGTAGATATATATTATCATTTTCAACACTCTCCTAAATTATCTGATCTTTATTCTACAAATCCTACTTTGGTAATGCTGTACTAAAGCATAAGTAAACAAAAAGCAGTTCAACCTATAACTTGCAAAGTCCTATTGCATGAAATTCCATAAGAGAGAAAAATGAAAGTCATTTATTCCTTGAGTAGATTTTCCTTCTTGACTTCCCAAAGGCTATTCCCTACACAGGTATGGAGTCAGGATATGGTTCTTGGCCAAATGCAAAGTAGGCAAATTGTACAGAAAAGTGTTTTCCTAAGCATAGAACTGTACAACAGAAGGTAAAGCTGGAAGACTCCTTTCATGCCCAATATGTAAATGTTAGAAGTAAAACTTTTTAAATTAAAGGTGTAGCAAGAATGAACAGAATTAGAGTCAGCCATTCCCCAGGCCCCTCCTGTCCCCTCTCCACCTCTACTGGGGCTTCCTCAAAATCTGGAGGCTCTATGGGGTAGGTCTGAAAACAACACATTCTCATGTGTATATAACTCCCTCATTTTTTAAGTATGTAAGGTAAGTTGTTATTTATGAGAACAATTAATTTTTATAGAAAGTGGTTCTATTAAAGAAAAAGTCTTCTTGTTCTGATGAATACGTTGATGGGAGTAACTGAATGTAGGCTTAGAGCCAGGGAGAGAGGTGAATAGTTTGGTGCAATAATCTAGAGGAGAGTGTAGTGTCTCCACCGTAATATGGGTTTGGGGGAAGAAAACAGATGAGAAAAGGACAGGAAGGGGGTAGAGGAGAGGATTCAGTCAGAGGACTAGAGTCTAGGGTGAAAAGTGGTACAGATGTCATCAGAAGATATTCCAGGTCAGGAGATTTATAATTCCAGATGAGTCTAAAATTCAACTTTAAGTTATCTACATTATTATGATTATAAAACCTCCCTTTTATGCTCAGATCTTCAGTAAAGTCTAAATAAACCACTATATAGAAATTGAGCAAGAAGCAAGTTTCATGTCTCAGGTTACAGAGGGTGGGACATGGATAGGCCACATGGAACAATCAATCCATAAAATTATGTAATCCAGAAGCAACAAGGGCTCGTTCCATAAGAATGTAAGAAATCTAGACATCAGCAGAAATCTTAGGGAAGGCTTTACACTTGCATAGAGTGTACAGTGAGGATCCCCAGTAAGGGTTGGGGATCTTACTTGAATTGAAAGGACAGGGAGATCCCAGCAAATACCTGAATAACAGAAGGAAGTTATAATTTTGCATGGAGGAATACTTCCTCTTCAAGGACCTGTGGCTTTCATTGCCAAAAAATGCAGTATCCCCCAAACGAGTTAACCTATATTCCTAATGATCAACTGGATCTACTTGGATGCCTTTCTAGCACTTTAAATTTAGCATAATCCTGATTGTATCTTCCCCAGTCCTCCCCAAGTCCCTGTATCTTTGTTTCTTGCTTCTGTGAATGCATCCATCACTCATTCTACTTCTCAAGAAGAAACTTTATTCTCCCCTCTTTTCTTTCATTCACACCACATAGCTAAATAGTCATCCAACTTTTGCTGTCGCATACTGTCCCCTTCTATATTTTCTCACTTCCTCAGTTTAGCTTGCATATCCTTGCTAAAACAGTTCCAAGCACCTCTTAACTGCTTACCTTCTCCACTCCATCTACCCTCCATGCTTCACCAATTATCTACCCAAAATGCAGATCTGGTCAAGTCACTCCACCACTAAATATCATTTTCTAGCTCCCCATTGCTCATAGGATGTTCCCTGTAGCCTGGCTTTTAGCCACCCTCAGTGCCAGCTCCTAAGCTCTGGCCAGTGCCGGCTACAACCCCAGAGCCCTCCTCCACCTCACCTGTGATGGCGACATTTTTTTCTCTTTTATATGTTATGATTTATTATATTTAATATGGTAAAATTTAGGTTCATTATAATTTAATCTCTCATCACTTTAGGTTGTACCATTCATTAACTATATCCTCTAGACTGTGCAAGAATGCTTTTAGCCCTCTTGCAAATGTGCTCCTGCCCCACTACAAATTTCATCTGCCATTCACCACCATATAGCATCTTCACCTCTAAAGGCCACCCACGGCATTTTCACATCTGAATCTTTTCTCCTCATTTTCTTGTCTTTCCCTACAAGACCTTGTGCAAAACATTCATTCTCTGCCTCTTTACCATAATTCAAAATATCAATTAAAGTTAAAAATAAAAGGTGTGATAGGAATTGTGTTTGTTCTCCAGTGTTTGCCTTGTTTAATACTTTAACTCAAAAGAATAAATAACATGTACAATGCTACATGTTGTATCAGGGGAATGAGTTACAAAGATCTTTGGTGATTGTTAATTACACCTCACAGGTGACCACTACCCTACATGTATGTCTGGGCTTGACCAATGGAATGCCTACTCTCTGGAGATTGATTCTTGCTAACAATGTAGTGTAAAGGCATAGAATACAGCTTGAGAAAAATGGTGCTTGAGTCTTTGTTTCATCATTCATTGTCCAAGTGGCTTTAGGCAAAAGATTTCACTTCTCTGAACTTTAACTTTTATCTGTTATACAGTATCTAATTCCCAGGATTGTTATGCAGATCAAATGGAATCCAGTATGTGAAAATACTCTGAAAACAGTAGACAAAGGGCTTTGTAATCTATAAAATGCTATGCAAATGTGAAAAGGAGTGCTATGAAAAGATAACTGGACATGGGGTCAAAATGCATGGTGCAGGAATTCCCTGGCAGTCCAGTGATTAGGACTCCATCTGTGCTTCCACTGCAGGGGGCCCAGGTTCGACCCCTGGTTGGGGAACTAAGATCCCGCAAGCTGCATGGTGTGGTAAAAACAAAACAATAACAAAAACAAACAAATAAACAAACAAAAACCATGGTGCTGTGGGATGACCTGTGTCCTACAAAATGACATATTGAAGTCCTAATCCCCAGTACCTGTAAGTGTGACCTTATTTGGAAATAGGGCATTTGCAGATGTATTTAAATTAAGATGAGATCACTAGTGTGGGCCCTAATCCAGTATGACTAGTGTCCTTATAAGACGAGAAGACAGAGAAACAGGGAAGAATGCCATGTAAAGGTGGGTGCAGAGACTGGAGTGATGCATCTGTAAGCTAAGAACCACAATGGATGCCAACCATCATCAGAAATTAACACAGAGGCATGGAAAAGATTCTCCCTCAAAGCACTCAGAAGGAGCCAGTCCTGCTGACACCTTGATTTCAGACTTCTAGCCTCTGGAACTGAGGGATGGTCCATTTCTTTTGTTGTAAGCTACCCAGCGTGTGATACTTTGTTGTGGCAGCCCTAGGAAACTAACTCACATGGGTGTGAATTAGCTCCATCACTTATTAACTATTTGAATTTGGGTTTAATTACTTAAAAATTTCCCCTGATAACTTAAGGACACTTACCTTTCGGTGATCGTTTCTCTGAGACCACTGGCCACCCCTTTGACCACGGTGCTAGCTTTGGGGGTCAGCACCACCTGAGATATAAAAAATGATCCCTTCTTCCTTCTCTCAGTGATAGACGCCTGAAGAAACTGGATCAGTTTTTCTGGGTCTGTGGTGTTGGCCCAGGGTGCTGGCATCATCTGCCCAGGCCAGAGAAAAGGTACTTCCAGAGCCACTGGACTGTGGTAGAAGACCAGCACTTGGTAGTCCTTCTCCCACAGGTACTTTAGACTCACTTCCTGGGCAAAAATCGCTGGGCACATTTTATTTCCATAGATGTCTTTCAGCATTTGGACGAGTTTTTCATGGTGATACTTCTGCATCCCATAAAAGTGGTTGAAGTCCAAGAATACTACCTCCTTATGGTGATCTGTGAGGAATGCATTGATCTCCTCAAGGCCTTCATTGACTTTGGCACTGAACAAACCATGAGCAAAGTAGAGTTCATTGTCGGGGTCTCTGGGCTTGGTGGAAATTCGAAGATCAAAATAACGGATCCCAGCTCCTAGCTGACCAGTAAAGTTCATGGTTTGAGTGGCTAGCCACTTCCGCATCAGCTTTTTGGCCACAGTTCCAAACACAGAGACAAAATTCTGGACAGTTTCTGGCTGTTCAGGCCCCACTGGAGAGGCTTCGTCAATGTAGAAGCTGAAGGAATCATGAGATCCTAGAAGAATAGCAAGGCACAATGTGGTTACATTTCAGTCCTTTGTCCTTCCCACCTTCTTTCCCTCTTGCCATGTCCATATCTCTCCCTCAAATGAGCCAAAGGAAATACGAAGGAATATTTACCTAGTACATTCGAATGTCTTAGAAGGGTCTTTTTTTATAACCCAGTATAGTACACGGAGGACTTCAACTGACCAAATGGTTTGTAAAATAATAAGAAAAAAATCCCAACTAATCAATTTTTTAAAATTCAAAAGATCATCTTCTACTTCTGTAAACCAAGAATTTAATATATTCATTAGGATTGGTTTTCCATATAGGTGGCATAAGTGACCATTCATAAAGTAGAATTTATAGGAACTCACAAGGTCCCAAATACTTTGTCTACAATCTTGCCCTTTCCCTCTATCTTGGGTTGATTGTAAGCGTAGAGGGCTTGTTTCAATGAATAAAGAAGACCTTTTCACAGGTAGATGACCAGTGTTACTTCCTGCACTTTGGAAAGCACAAGAGGTCACGGGAATAAAGGAGGGGAGAAATAAGGCAAGAGGACAGTACAATTGCTGATATTTTAACATCATTCTTGACCCTGCATTTGGGCAATTGTGAATGTAGATGAAGTCAGGTACTTTTTGCATATTGAATAAACAATTATTTTTTTCTTGCAAGTTAACACAACTGACAGTATTTAAAAATTAACTAGTAGACTATTTTCTTCACAGATATTTCCTCTCTACAGTGAATGCTCTCTTTGGAGTTGCTTCCAAATTTAGAAGAATTTCTTCCTAGGGAGAACCTATTTAATTATTTATTTTTGGCAGTTACAAATATCAAACCTCCAGAAATGTAGCAATGAACATGTGTATGATTTGCCTGTAAGTACAGAGTGCCATTTAAAATATCATTGGACCCAATAAAGGAAAATTATTTCATTTTAATTTTAGAGACACAGACGTATGGACACCGAGGGGGGAAAGTGGCGGGGGGTGGTGGTTTTGTGATGAATTGGGAGATTGGGATTGACATATATACACTCATATGTATAAAATGGATAACTAATAAGAACCTGCTGTATAAAAAATAAATAAAATAAAATTCAAAAATTAAAAGAAATATTCAGAAACATTACAGAGAATCTTCACCTAAAAGTTCTTTTAAATAATTTTTAAAGGTAAATGTAAGATTACCAGATCAAAATAAAGTTCTTTTGACTTTGAAAAAAAAAAAAAAGCCTCCTTTACGTCTTGGTAAAATTAAATTAATATATTCTGGATTTTTCACACATTAGAAAAGGCAGACATCATTATTCCCCGTCTGTTACTCAGGCTTCCTTACACCTTGTTGCTCACTCCTGATTTACATCCATTGAGGTACAGCTTTTTCTAGATTTTTCACTCTTCCAACTCAAGATGTGTACTTGTGCACGTGTGCTCACACACACACACATACACACCTGTAAGTTTATTATCATCACCTCAGGGCCTTTAACTGTGAAGCTATTTGAAGCAAATTTTTTTAGTGATGCAATATTTATCTTTGTCTATATTCCATATCTATGTCAATCTATATCTCTGTGCCTATATGTATATCTATTTATCTATGTCTAGCAGTAAACAGCCTACAGTAATCACAAGAGTATGGATTTTAGACACCATGGTGGGTTGTTAGAAAAAATAGTTTGAAAAATACTTTGATACCTTGCAAATCATAACCTTTTAAGACTTGGAACAGATAATTCCTCAGAATTATTGGAATTTTTCAAACAATGAAAGGTAACCCCAAAACATAGAAATGCCACATTTAATTTCATCCAGAACTATCTGATCTATTTATCTTTAGTAGATGGTATGGGAAGAAAATGTCAGCACTTTCTGGATAAGGAAAACTGTCAGTTTGGATCTGGCATTGGCAAATTTTAATAGAGATTTAAATTGCTGCATGTTGATTTATTAGTTGCTGTTCAGTGAATGGCTAATATAAATGAAGAAACTAAACTGTACTATGGTTTAATATACAGCAAGATTATGTTTTAAGAAAGAAATAAAAAAGTGAGCTTAAGAAGTGTTATAATGAAATGATCTAGGATTGGATTAAAATAAGTATAAATAAATAAATAAACCCTCAAAATAAGGGTTAATTTGTAAAATTTTAAATTAATTTACAGGCACGTGAAGAAAAGGTGGATGAAAGTAATTAGTTACTTCTGTAATCTAATAGAAGACATAATTGGAAGCACGCAGAAAGGGAATTAAATATGACTAGATTTCTTCTTTCACAAATGAGTTGCTCCTTGTTTTTGACACGTTACTAGAAATATTAATTTGTTATTAAGGCCAAAATAAGGTAATATTAAAAATAAAAATTAAAAACAGATAACAGGCAGAAGGAGAAACCACTGATACCCCCACCAATATTTGTTCTAAGCTAGATGACTCTGATGTGCAGAATTATTCACCAGATGCAAATATTATTTGAAGAGGAGAATTAAATTATCAATCAACAAAAAACACTATCTATGCATTTTGGGAGAAGATACATAATCTAACATTGGCCAAGAAAGAATATTTTCAAGACTTTTAATTTCATTTGGAATAGTAGTTCCTCCCCAATTTCAAAATTTCCTCTAAACCATGAAGCTTTCTATTTGTTTGAACTTAAAACAAAAATACAGCAATACTACTTTATGACTTTCAATAACAGAGAAAGCCTCTGGCCCAGCCCTGTGTCTTTAAAATCAGGGAGCCTGCCCATGAGCAAAACAGTGCTAAACACTATTTCTTTGTTCTAAATCCACAACCTGTGTGCCTTATCTGGTCTAATATTTTGCTTCTACACTGGTTCAGTATTCCTGTCCTCTCGTCCTCTTGTCCTCTTATTCTTCTTTTATCTACCGCCCAAACTCGTACCTTGGACATGATACTTAAAGTTGCTCCTTTAATTCTGAACTTAGCCTTTCAATTTTGGGTCTGATTTGTCCTCTCTACTCAGACAAAAGCTGGCCACTCCCATTATGAACCCAGGCCAGTCAAGTTCCTTTGCTCTGGCTCTGAATAAGTGAATGGAATGGAAGAGGTTATTTTCTTTCATTTCTTAGAAACAGGCACTTTTATTAGTTTCTCCTCAGTCGGCTACATCATTCCCTCATTCAGACAGTAGGCATACTTCTAAGACAGACCTTAACATTCCCTGCCATCCTGACATTTACATCTCTCTATTGATTGTGGGCCCAATCTAGTGACTTTTTTCTAATAAATTAAATAACACAAACATGATGGGATACCACTTCTGAGATTACGCTACAAAAGACTGTGACCTCCATCATGCTACTCTCTCTCTTGCTGGTTTTGATGAAGCAAACTGCTGTGTTGCAGAGGTCCATGTGACAAAGACCTGGGAATGGCCTCCAGCCAGCAGCAAGTTAGGAACAGAGCCCCTCAGTCCAACAGCCCTCAAAGATCTGAATCCTTCAATAGCCACTGAGTAACCTTGGAAGTACATCCTGCCCCAGTGGGATCTCGACTGTAGCCTTGTGAGAGATCTTGAAGCAGAGGATTCAGTTAATATTTGCCTAGACTCCTGACCCACAGAAACTGTGTGTTGTTTTAAGTGACTAAGTTTGGGGATAATTTGTTACATAGTAATAGTTAACTAATGAAAGCTATAACAATCCTTTGGGGTTAATGAGGGCATTTGAGGTCTACAAACCCAACTGCCTAATATAAGAATTTGAAATGTTAATGAAGAGAAATTAAATTTAACATGTTCATACGCATCTCTCTATGCTTGTAAACTATGTATCAGCTAAGAGAAAGAGTGAAAGAAATCAAGTTGGTTTAAAAAGTTTTCTTGAATGGAGGAGTTACTACATTCTGCATTCTGGTATGGATGATCTTAGATGTCATCTAGTCTAATTGGCAAGAATGCAGCATCCATTTTATTAACTCAACATTGTAAGGGATCTGTGTGATCATCTCATTTTTATGGTCTCTTGTAGTACTGAACTTAACATCTCATCCTATCATTTGCTGTGGTAGGAAGACTTCTAGGATGGCCCCCCAAACTTCCATCCCCTGTTATAGATGTCCTGTATAATCCCCTCCACTTGAACGTGGTAAATATGAGGGATATCATTCTCATGATTATGTTCCAGTATATGGAAGAGTTTTTTTTTTTTCAGATGTAATTAAGGTCCCTAATCAGTTGGCTTTGAGTTAACCAAAGAGAGATTATCCTGAGTGGACCTAACCTAAGCAGGTAAGCCCATCAAACAGAGAAAACAAGCAGCAGCAGATGTTCTATTGTCCTTAAGAAACAAAATACAATGTGGTAGAGAGGACCGTGTGGCAGTTGAAGTGATTAATAGCTCACCAAAGTGATATGAAAATTACTTTGAGCTGAATATATCTGAACAATCAGCAGCCACAGAAGGAAACATTATCTAAGTTTAAATAGAGCCTCTGAAAATATAGTTACCATTGACTTCCCTCCCAGGGAGTTATTTGATTGGGGAAAAAAAAAAAAACAAAAACAAAAAAAAACAAAAAACGACACTTAGCACCAGAAGTGTGAATTCAGCTGCTTGTTAGAATTAAAAAAAAAAAAAAAAAAGAACCTTCCATATTCTCCCATTGAAGCCCTATCTACCCCTCTTTTGTTAAGTTTAGTATATAAGCCTTTTCTTTCCGGTTATTCCAGTGAGTTTCTAGTCTCTGAGTGCTTCTGCATGTACACTGTGCATGCATAAATAAACATTTGTCTTTTCTCCTGTTATTCTATCTATTGTTGATTAATTTGCAGACCACCAATCACTGGACCCAAGTTGGAAGAGGAAAAGATTTTCTTCTTATAAAGTGAAGAGTTGGCAGCTTCTAGGAGCTGAGGGCCACAGTCCTACAACTCAAAGAACTAGATTCTGCCAACAATCAGCAAGCTTGCAAGAGGATCCTTAGCCTCAAATGAAATTACAGCCTTGGCCCATACTTTGATTTCAGACTGATGCAGCCTGGTCTTCATATTAAATTAGGCAATGCAGTACTTTGAAAACAGCATTGAATGTGTTGGAAGACTAGGCTCGAATTCAAGCTCAGTTACTAACTCGAAGTTTAACACTGGAGAGTCATCAGATTGTTAACTCTTCTGGTTTTGGATTTTCCAATTTGTTGCATTAAGATACTCTCCACACCTACTTCATATGATTCTTACCAGGAAGAAACGAACCCATGTTCATGAAGGTTCCACAAAAGAACTATAAAACTTAAATTACAATTATTTTCATATGGTGATATAGCTAGTCGCAAAACATCTATTCACTTGTGGCTAAGAAAAACATTACCTAGACAAACACACATTGGGACATCTGTGCAAGCAGGAACGGAAATGATTTAAGTTGCAGGATTTAGATTTATGTAAATATTTTTTGAAAATAACATTCTTATCCATCACTTGTCTAAGATTTAGCAAATGTAGGACAATCAACATTACCACATTGCTTGTTGCTTTGAACAGCAGCTAAATATTTACATTCTGCCATGTTAAGAAAATTGATCTGTTATGTATATTAAGTACTATCTCTCTTCCATTCAATATCTTTCCAGTATTATTTATAAAAGCTCTTTGAGATGGAGTTCTGGTTGGTCTCTCAGTTTGGCCACAGTTCCATTTCAAATTCTGCAAAACTATGGGTTTAATAAACATCAAAGAAAATGCATCTAGTTCATTTCATCTGTGAACCTTCAGAACAAGAAGGCCCAGGAGGCTAAGGTTTGACATGCTCATGAGTGTGCAATTCTGATATCTATATCCTGATCTTAGAATTCAGGCTCTGACTCCATCAGTATAAGAACTGCTCCTCTCCTGGTCTCTGCAGGGCACTAAGCTTGCTTGCAAAAGTTTATGCATGGCACTCTGTATTTCCCTTTCCTTGCCTGTTTTATTCCTGTTTCATTTAGCACAGCGCCAAGGTTTTTAAGATTCCTGCTCTCTGGGAACAGGTTTCCTGTGTATTTGATATCTTGGTACCTTTTGTGATTATAAGGCCAACACCACAGGAGTAGGGAAGCATACATACCTGCAATCTGTGAACCGAAAGAAGACTGCTGGATGAAGGGGTGAAAGAGTGTATTTAGCTTTTGACGCCCTTTTCTAAGGTAGAAGATAAGCAGGTGGTAGTATCTCCACTTTCCATGGGAAGAGACAGAGTTCTGGAGTGAAATTTACCCATTGGTCTTCCCTTCATGAAAGTCTCAGTCCTAGTCTTCTTTTGCAACTTACATGTATTCCCTTCTCTGTGGCAAAGCCTTTGTTCACTCATGGTGGTCTTCCTTTCCCCTGAATTCACAGTTCGTCTAGTCTGCAGCTCCTTCTCATCAACCAGTAACAGTTATTAGATGTTGTAACTAATGCTCATTATGCTCATTGAATTTTTATTCAGTCTTTATATCTTGCTCTCCACCTGCAATCCCCCAACGTACATATTGATTTTAATCTAGATTGTAAGCTTCCCCAAAAGAAAAAACTATGCCTTATAATCTCCTGTGCCCACTACTGTATCCAGCTTTATAAATATAAAAACATTTGGTTCAAGTCAATGGGTCAAAAATTGTTCACATGGGATATGCTATAAAAGTAAAATCACTACTTCTACTAATAACCATTTTTACAGATCAGGCCATTATTGACCCCCTTTTTCTTTACTATTTCCTTTTAGATTTCTCAGAAAATTAGTCTACACAGCCTGGCTCTCTCTCCCTAACTTTGGTTCCATCTTTAACTGCTGTAATCAGACTATCATGATTGTAACTCATATAAAACATCTGTGAAATATCCTCAGTGACTACTAAAGAAACTTACCAGCCTTCTGTGATCTCATTCCTAAATCCTAGCTCAGAGCTTAGCAGGCATTTAAGTTAACATTGTTGAATAAAGGAATGAGTGAATCCTGCTCAGCCTTGCTGGAACATTTGATACTGCTGTACTTTCTTCTTGAAATATTTTCCTCCTTCGGCTTTTTAGCCATGACTCTTTCCTAATTTTTCTACTTTCTTGTAACTGTCCTTTCTCAGTCTCCTTTGCTGCCTCTTGCTGCTCTTCCAACTCCTAAATGAGAGTGTTATCCAAAGTTCTATTCAAGACTTCAACTTGCTCCATGCTTCTTCCTAGGGTGATCTCATTCAATTCTTTGGCCTCATGCCTTATAATAGATGCATAATAAATTGATACCATCCAATCTGACCTACATTACAGATTCCCTGTCTGCCTATCAGGTAACTAAATTTCATTGCTCCATGGGAAACTTAAACTTAAAATGTTTTAGATGAAACATAGTATCTTCCCCTTCAAACCTGCTCCTTTATATGTGTCTCTATCATACTTATCTCATATTCCTTCCATCTCATCCTTGGATTCATCTTGAATTCTTACCTGCCCCTCAAACCTCACATTCAGTCAGCCTTAAAGTCCCATTGTACTGACCTCCAAATCCTCTCTCAGATATGGCCTCTTCTTTTCCATTCCATTGCCAATGGCCTGGTTTCCGGTTGGGACCACTGACACAGCTTTCAGGTAATGTTCCCTTTATCCTAGCTACTATCATTTAACCTTCCTCTTCAGGCATTATCCTGCCTCAGCCTCTAGAATGGATTTAATCTTAGAAAAAAAGCTATAGAATTGATTCCAGACAATAGAGTGGCATGTCTCATCAAATTCCTCTTGCTTTCTGTCTCACTTTCATTAACAGGAATCTTGTCTTGGTAACTTATCCAGTATTCAAGTCTTCTAAGGAAATTATTTTCTCTTATGACCCCCTCCCACCCTTAGGATACTGAAATTTCACCACTAAATGTTAGGCTGGTAAGTAGAACTTAGTTATGTGTTGAGTCTCTCTGCCTGTTGGTGTTCCTTCATTATCATTGACTCCAGAGTACTAATTAGTCAGCTCCATTCCCTGTTACCTTGTACTAAAATCCCTAAACACAACTCTGTGTGGACTCTGGCCTTGAGAGGGTACAAACCTGATTGATGGCATATAAGACTCTGACCTCAGCACATGATCATCTCTGCAGGTAGATCTGTACTGCCCCATTCCCGGTAGTACTTAATAAACAAAACCTACTATTGGTTTCTGACTGTAATAGAGTAGGGAAAATACACAGATGATGAAAAAGTATTAATTCTCAAATCACTTTTACTTGATTTGGAAGTCAGTCAATTCTCTCCAATTGTAACTACACAATGCTCAATCTGACAGAAAAAAATGTCAAAATTAATTATTTGGTTATTATTTGACAACCTACAATTAATCTCATTAATTTTTTTTCCCCATTGATTAAAGTGATCGGTTATTTGGATTTTTCAGAGACAAAGTCCAAACCTTGAGAAATAAGGATCACTCCTTATCCCTGTCATGTAATCTTGCTTCAGTCCTCCAGCACACGATCAGGGCTTTGTGGACAATACAAGCGATTTTGTGTCATCAGAGATAATGCACAATATGTAACACAAACCAAAACACTTCTAAAACTGAACAGATAATTAAAAACTACATGCTTGTAATTTAATATTTGTACTTCACTTGACATAAATGTATAGGAAATACAATTTTTAATATTAAATTAAACCCGACACATCTTGTAGAACACTGAGATTAATCCTTTTGTAAGGAAAAATCAAAATGATCATGCTGTGTTTTCTCCTTGGATAAATCTGTATCTTTCATATTGTGTAAAGCCTCACTCAGCACGACTCAGAGATAGTAAGCTGAAGTAAAGGAGGTTGGTTTCTTTACTTTTAAGTCTTTTGATCCAGGATCCCAGATGCTAAATTTGAGAAGCCTTATTACATTAATGCCTTCCAGTAGAGAAGCTCAATATTCATCACAATTTCTTTAAACTTGCTGGGTTGTTTCTTTAAACCAATAGATGAGCTGACAGTGAATAGTTTAGAGCAGCAGAGTTTCAGTCAAGGGGCAGAAAAGAAAGCCTGCTCCAACTGCCACCCTTGGTGAAACTTATTAAACCTCTTTTTCATATAGATTTCCTTTTAAGGACTATCAATAGGGCTGTCTGAAAAATAATTAAAAGACACCCCAAGGAATAAAGAATCCCTAAATTACTGCTAACTTCCCGTAAACCAGCTCAGCTATACATTCTCCCCCTCCACTACAGCATCTGCCTGCACCATTCTCAGCCGAGAGTCAAATGGAATCATTCCCTGAGGTTCTGCTGTGTACAGGAGCTGCTAAGCCAAGGATAACAGTATCCCAAACTTCTAAATCTGCCAACACAGCATTGGTGAGGGCAGCTTCCTAAATGGGAAGGTCCTGAGATCAGGAAGAATCTATACATGAAATATAAAGATTTAAGAGGAAAATCAATAGAGCAGCAATACTGTTAGGTAATCAGAAAGACCAATAGACCCATCTGTTTCCCTAGATAAGTGGTACTTAACCAGGGTTGATTTTGATCCAGGAAATATTTGACAACACCTGGAAATGTTTTGTGTTGTTATAAGTGAAGGGGGCAGTGCTACTGGCATTGAGTGGGTAGAGGGCCAGAGATGCAGCTGACCGTCCTGCAATGCACTGGACAGCTTCCACAACAAAGAATCAACCAGCCCAAAATGTCTGTACAGTAGTCCCCCTCATCTGCAGGGGATATGTTCCAAGACACCCAGTGGATGCCTGAAACCATGAATAGTACCAAATCCTATATATACTATGTTTTTTCCTATACGGACATACATATGATAAAGTTTAACTTATAAATTAGGCACAGTAAGAGACTATCTGAATTGCCAGCATCACTACTCTTGTACTTTCGGGCCATTATTAAGTAAAATAAGTGTTACTTGAACACAAGCACTGAGATACCATGGCAGTCTATCTGATAACCAAGATGGCTAAGTGACCCATGGGCGGGATATGCCGCTCAAAGGGATGATTCACTGCCAAGGTGGGACAGAGCAGTCAGCATGAGATTTCATCACACTACTTAAACACTGAGCAACTTAAAACTTATGAATCGTTCATTTCTGGAATTTTCCATGTAATATTTTTGGGCCAGAGATGACCTGGATAACTGAAACCTCAAAAAGCAGAACATCGAATAAGGGGGGACTACTGTACTAACAAGGTTGAGAAAGCTTGCTCTAGTTGAAACTGTACAGGTAGATAAAGTAATTTCCAGAAGTAGAAACCAAACATGGAATTGTCTCCCTCCACCCACACACACATTTTCCCACAGTAAAACTCATCTCTCACATGCTTCTCATTGTGCCATTTTACTTTGAAGATATTCTGAATACTTACAGCAACTAAAGCTATCACACATGAAGCACTGCTTTTTTTTTTTAACATCGTTATTGGAGTATAATTACAATCTTGTGTTAGTTTCTGCTGTATGATAAAGTGAATCAGCTATATGCATACATATATCCCTATATCCCCTCCCTCTTGTGTCTCCCTATCCACCCCTCTAGGTGGTCACAAAGCACGGAGCTGATCTCCCTGTGCTATGCAGCTGCTTCGCACTAGCTATCTATTTTACATTTGGTAGTGTATATATGTCCATGCCACTCTCTCACTTCTTCCCAGCTTGCCCTTCGCCCTCCCCGTGCCCCCAAGTTCATTCTCTACATTTGTGTCTTTATTCCTATCCTGTCACAAGGTTCTTCAGAACCAGTTTTTTTTTTTTTTAGATTCCATATATATGTGTTAGCATATGGTATCTGTTTTTCTCTTTCTGACTTACTTTACTCTGTATGACAGACTCTAGGTCCAGCCACCTCACTACAAATAACTCAATTTCGTTTCTTTTTATGGCTGAGTAATATTCAATTGTATATACGTGCCACCTCTTCTTTATCCATTCATCTGTCGATGGACACTTAGGTTGCTTCCGTGTCCTGGCTATTATAAATAGAGCTGCAATGAACACTGTGGTATATGACACTTTTTGAATTATGGTTTTCTCAGGGTATATGCCCAGTAGTGGGATTGCTGGGTCGTATGGTAGTTCTATTTTTAGTTTTTTAAGGAATTTTCATACTGTTCTCCATAGTGGCTGTATCAATTTACATTCCCACCAACAGTGCAAGAGTGTTCCCTTTCCTCCACACCCTCTCCAGCATTTACTGTTTCTAAATTTTTTGATGATGGCCATTCTGACCGGTGTGAGATGATACCTCACTGTAGTTTTGATTTGCATTTCTCTAATGATTAGTGATGTTGAGCATCCTTTCATGTGTTTGTTGGCAATCTGTATATCTTCTTTGGAGAAATGTCTCCTTAAGTCTTCTACCCATTTTGGGATTGCGTTGTTTGTTCTTTTGATATTGAGCTGTATGAGTTGCTTGTATGTTTTGGAGATTAATCCTTTGTCAGTTGCTTCATTTGCAAATATTTTCTCCCATTCTGATGGTTGTCTTTTCATCTTGTTTATGGTTTCCTTTGCTGTGCAAAAGCTTTTAAGTTTCATTAAGTCCCATTTGTTTATTTTTGTTTTTATTTCCATTTCTCTAGGAGGTGGGTCGAAAAGGATCTTGCTGTGATTTATGTCATACAGTGTTCTGCCTAGGTTTTCCTCTAAGAATTTGATGGTGTCTGGCCTTACATTTAGGTCTTTAATCCATTTTGAGTTTATTTTTGTGTATGGTGTTAGGGAGGGTTCTAATTTCATTCTTTTACATGTAGCTATCCAGTTTTCCCAGCACCACTTATTGAAGAGGCTGTCTTTTATCCATTGTATATTCTTGCCTCCTTTATCAAAGATAAGGTGACCATATGTGCGTGGGTCTATCTCTGGGCTTTCTATCCTGTTCCACTGACCTATATTTCTGTTTTTGTGCCAGTACCATACTGTCTTGATTAATGTAGCTTTGTAGTATAGTCTGAAGTCAGGGAGCCTGATTCCTCCACCTCCGTTTTTCTTCGCAAGATTGCTTTGGCTATTCGGGGTCTTTTGGGTTTCCATACAAATTGTGAAGTTTTTTGTTCTAGTTCTGTGAAAAATGCCATTGGTAGTTTGATAGGGATTGCATTGAACCTGTAGATTGCTTTGGGTAGTAGAGTCATTTTCACAATGTTGATTCTTCCAATCCAAGAACACATATCTCTCCATCTGTTTGTATAATCTTTAATTTCTTTCATCAGTGTCTTCTAGTTTTCTGCATACAGGTCTTTTATCTCCTTAGGTAGGTTTATTCCTAGGTATTTTATTCTTTTTGTTGCAATGGTAGTTGGGAGTGTTTCCTTAATTTCTCTCTCAGATTTTTCATCATTAGTCTATAGGAATGCAAGACATTGCTGTGCATTAATTTTGTATCCTGCTACTTTACCAAATTCATTGATTAGCTCTAGTAGATTTCTGGTAGCATCTTTAGGATTCTCTATGTATACTATCATGTCATCTGCAAACAGTAACAGTTTTACTTCTTCCTTTCCGATTTGGATTCTTTTTACTTCTTTTTCTTCTCTGTTTGCTGTGGCTAAAACTTCCAAAACTATGCTGAATAATAGTGGTGAGAGTGGGCAACCTTGTCTTGTTCCTGATATTAGTGGAAATGGTTTCAGTTTTTCACCATTGAGAATGATGTTGGCTGTGGGTTTGTCATATATGGCCTTTATTTTGTTGATGTAGGTTCCCTCAATGCCTACTTTCTGGAGGGTTTTTATCATAAGTGGGTGTTGAATTTTGTCAAAAGCTTTTTCTGCATCAATTGAGATGATCATATGGTTTTTCTCCTTCAATTAGTTAATATGGTGTATCACATTGATTGATTTGCATATACTGAAGAATCCTTGCATTCCTGGGATAAACCCCACTTGATCATGGTGTATGATCCTTTTAATGTGCTGTTGGATTCTGTTTGCTAGTATTTTGTTGAGGATTTTTGCATCTATGTTCATCACTGATATTGGCCTGTAGTTTTCTTTCCTTGTGACATCTTTGTCTGGTTTTGGTATCAGGGTGATGGTGGCCTCGTAGAATGAATTTGGGAGTGTTCCTCCCTCTGCTATATTTTGGAAGAGTTTGAGAAGGATAGGTGTTAGCTCTTCTCTCAATGTTTGATAGAATTCACCTGTGAAGCCATCTTGTCCTGGGCTTTTGTTTCTTGGAAGATTTTTAATCACAGTCTCAATTTCAGTGCTTGTGATTGGTCTGTTCATATTTTCTATTTCTTCCTGGTTCAGTCTTGGAAGGTTGTGCTTTACTAAGAATTTGTCCATTTCTTCCAGGTTGTCCATTTTATTGGCATATAGTTGCTTGTAGTAATCTCTCATGATCCTTTGTATTTCTGCAGTATCAGTTGTTACTTCTCCTTTTTCATTTCTAATTCTGTTGATTTGAGTCTTTTCCCTTTTTTTCTTGATGAGTCTGGCTAATGGTTTATCAATTTTTTTAATCTTCTTGAAGAACCTGCTTTTGGTTTTATTGACCTTTGCTATTGTTTCCTTCATTTCTTTTTCATTTATTTCCAATCTGATTTTTATTATTTCCTTTCTGCTGGTAACTTTGGGCCTTTTATGTTCTTCTTTCTGTAATTGTTTTAGCTGTAAGTTTAGGTTGTTTATTTGAGATGTTTATTGTTTCTTGAGGTAGGATTGTATTGCTATAAACTTCCCTCTTGGAACTGCTTTTGCTGCATCCCATAGGGTTTGGGTCATTGTGTTTTCATTGTCATTTGTTTCTAGGTATTTTTTTTAATTTCCTTTTTGATTTCTTCATTGATCTCTTGGTTATTTAGTGGTGTATTGTTTAGCCTCCATGTTTTTGTATATTTTACATTTTTTCCCTGTAATTGATATATAGTAATTGATATCTAGTCTCATAGTGTTGTGGTCGGAAAAGATACTTGATATGATTTCAATTTTCTTAAATTTACCAAGGCTTGATTTGTGACCCACGATAAGATCTATCCTGGAGAATGTTCCATGATTACTTGAGAAGAAAGTGTGTTCTGTTGTTGTTTGATGGAATGTCCTATAAATATCAATTAAGTCCATCTTGTTTAATGTGTCATTTAAAGCTTGTGTTTCTTTATTTATTTTCATTTTGGATGATCTGTCCATTGGTGAAATTGGGGTGTTAAAGTCCCCTATTCTTATGGTGTTACTCTCAGTTTCTCCTTTTATGGCTGTTAGCATTTGCCTTATGTACTGAGGTGCATAAATATTACAATTGTTATATCTTTTTCTTGGATTGATCCCTTGATCATTATGTAGTGTCCTTCTTTGTCTCTTGTAATAATCTTTATTTTAAAGTCTATTTTTTCTGATATGAGAATTGCTACTCCAGCTTTCTTTTGATTTCCATTTGCATGGAATATCTTTTTCCATCTCCTCACTTTCAGTCTGTATGTGTCCTTAGGTCTGAAGTGGGTCTCTTGTAGACAGCATATATACGGGTCTTGTTTTGTATCCATTCAGCCAGTCTATGTCTTTTGGTTGGAACATTTAATCCATTTACATTTAAGGTAATTATCGATATGTATGTTCCTATTCCCATTTTCTTAATTGTTTTGGGTTTGTAATTGTAGGTCTTTTCCTTGTCTTGTGTTTCCTGCCTAGAGAAATTCCTTTAGCATTTGTTGTAAAGCTGCTTTGGTGGTGCGGCATTCTCTTCAATTTTGCTTGCCTGTAAAGTTTTTAATTACCCCATCGAATCTGACTGCGATCCTTGCTGGGTAGATTAATGTTGGTTGTAGGTTTTTCCCTTTCATCACTTTAAATACATCCTGCCACTTCCTTCTGGCTTGCAGTGTTTCTGCTGAAAGGTCAACTGTTAACCTTATGGGGATTCCCTTGTATGTTGCTTTTCCCTTGATGCTTTAATATTTTTTTGTTGTATATAATTTTTGATAGTTTGATTAATATGTGTCTTGGCCGGTTTCTGCTTGGATTTATCCTCTGTAGGACTCTCTGTGCTTCCTGGACTTGATTGACTATTGATTGACTTGTGATTGGCTTGATTGACTGTGTTTGTGTTCTCCTTTTTGCAGGCTCCAGGTTCGTAGTTCCTGTTGTTTTTGGTGTCTGCCCTCAGTGGGTAAAGTTGGTTCAGTGGCTTGTGTAGGCTTCCTGGTGGAGAGGACTGGTGCCTGTGTTCTAGTGTATGAGGCTGGATCTTGTCCTTCTGGTGGGCAGGACCATGTCTGGTGGTGTGTTTTGGGGTGTCTATGAACTTATTAAGATTTTAGGCAGCCTCTCTGCTAATGGGTGGTGTTGTGTTCCTGTCTTGCTAGTTGTTTGGCGTGGGTGTCCAGCACTGGACCTTGCTCGTCATTGAGTGGAGTTGGGTCTTAACGTTGAGATGGAGATCTCTGGGAGAGCTCTTGCTGAGTGATATTACGTGGGGCCAGGAGGTCTGTGGTGGTCCAATGTCCTGAACTTGGCTCTCCTACCTCAGAGGCTCAGGCCTGACACCTGGCCAGAGTACCAAGACCCTGTCAGCCACACAGCTCAGAAGAGAAGGGAGAAAAGAAAGAAAAAAATAATAAAATAAAATAAAATGTTATTAAAATAAAAAATGTTTAAAAATTATTAAAATAAAAAAATTTTTAAGTAATAAAAAATAAGGAAGAAGCAGCCAAACCAGTAAATAAATCCACCAATGATAACAAGTGCTAAAAGCTATACTAATATACACATAAAAATCAGTAACTAGTCTGTCACATACAGCAAACTGCAAGTCTACAGTTGCTCCCAAAGTCCACTGCCTCAATTTTGGGGTGATTCGTTGTCTATTCAGGTATTCCACAAATGCAGGGTACATCAAGTTGATTGTGGAGATTTAATCCGCTGCTCCTGAAGCTGCATAGAGAAATTTCCCTTTGTCTTCTTTGTTTGCACAGCTTCTGGGGTTCAGCTTTGGATTTGGCCCTGTCTCTGCATGTAGGTCACCCTCTGGCATCTGTTCTTCACCCAGACAGGAGGCGATTAAAGGAACGGCTGATTAAGGGGCTCTGGCTCACTCAGGCCGGGGGGGAGGGAGGCGTACGGATCTGGGGCGAGCCTGTGGCGGCAGAGCCTGGCATGACATTGCAACAGCCTGTGGTGCACCGTGTGTTCTCCCGGGGACGTTGTCCCTGGATCCTGGGACCCTGGCAGTGGCGGGCTGCACAGGCTCCTGGGAGGGGCGGTGTGGAGAGTGACCTGTGCTTGCACACAGGCTTCTTGGTGGCGGCAGCAGCAGCCCTTAGTGTCTCATGCCCGTCTCTGGGGCCCACGCTGATAACCGAGGCTCACGCCCATCTCTGGAGCTCGTTTAGGTGGTGCTCTGCCTTCTGTGGGCAGACGGGGAAGGAACCCCCTCTCCTTGTGCACCCCGAAACAATGGTGTCTTGCCTCTTAGGCAGGTCCAGACTATTTCCCGGACTCCCTCCTGGCTAGCTGTGGCGCACTAGCTCCTTCAGGCTGTGTTCACGCCGCCAGCCCCAGTCCTCTCCCTGCGATCCAAACTCCGAAGCCCGAGCCTCAGCTCCCAGCCCCCGCCCGCCCCGGCGGGTGAGCAGACAAGCCTCTCGGGCTGGTGAGTGCTGGTCAGCACCGCTCCTCCGTGCAGGAATCTCTCTGCTTTGCCCTCCGCAACCCTGTTGCTGCGCTCTCCTCCGTGGCTCCGAAGCTTCCCCCCTCCGCCACCCACAGTCTCCGCCTGCGAAGGGGCTTCCTAGTGCGTGGAAACATTTCTTCCTTCACAGCTCCCTCCCACTGGTGCAGGTCCCATCCCTATTCTTTTGTCTCTGTTTTTTCTTTTTCTTTTGCCCTACCCAAGTACGTGGGGAGTTTCTTGCCTTTGGGGAAGTCTGAAGTCTTCTGCCAGCGTTCAGTAGGTGTTCTGTAGGAGTTGTTCCACTTGTAGATGTATTTTTGATTTATCTGTGGGGAGGAAGGTGATCTCCGTGTCTTACTCCTCCGCCATCTTGAAGGTCCAGCCAAAGCATTGTTTTTGAGTTTGTTTGAAACCCAGCAGAATATGTGGCTTAGGCACTTATTTCTACCAATCTCTTGATTTTTACCTCAAAATTTCTTTCAATTGTTCTGACAATTCTCAAGATAATCAGTAAATTTTTCAGGCTAAAATTAAACCATGCAGATAAGTACCTTTTATTCATTGATCTCCATCTCCACTCCAGGAACTTCTGTGTGGCAGGAGTTTTGCAGAGACTAGATTTGTCTAGTTCTTATTTAACTTATTTAATAAATTAAGTGCCTGTTTTGTGCAAGACACTGTGATAGGAGTTCTGTGTGTGGCTGAGAAGAGGTGGGCAGTTGGGAGATGAAAATAACAGCACTTATGAAGTAAAGGAAGGGAAGGTGGTTCCTTCTATTAAGTATTCCTTATGCCTCATGTCCTGCTCTGGACTATCGAGCATTTGGTAGACATTTATTGAGTATCTACTACATGCCATGCATTGGGTCAGGGATATGGAAATCAAAGAGTACACAGTTGATTCTTGAACAATGCATACGGGCTAGGGGTGCCCACCCTCTGTGCAGCCAAAAATCTGTGTATAATTTATAGCTGGCTCCCTGTACACTTGGTTCCTCTATATTCGCGGTTCTGCATCTGCCTACTCAATCAACCATGAATCACGCTATGCTGTAGTATTTACTATTGAAAAAATTTACATATAAGTGGACCCAAGTAGTTCAAACCCATGTTGTTCATCCTTGTGGAATTCATATCATAGTGGGGTGAATTAGGCAAGAAAAAATCACCATTATTACAAAGTATGATAAATGCTGTAATAAACTATATGTGATACTTTTTGATAAAATAGTTGTTCAGTCCTGAGCTGGACATGATCTTCTAGAGATCCTTGATAACCAAAGATAAAGGGTGAGAATAATACCCAAGCATACGCAATCATTAAGGCTATACTTTTTCAATGTTAATGTGCATATGGATCACTTGAGGATCTTGTTAAAATCTGGGATGGGGCATGAGATTCTGCATTTCCAATAAGCTCCCAGGTATTATCAATGCTGTTGTTTGAAGGACCACACTTTGAATAGCGAGGAATTAAGGTAATATTGGCATCTCTTGCTCATCAACTACATACCCATTACACCATCTTCTCTCCTCAGTTTCCTATGCTTCTCCACTCCCAGTTCCCATCTTTTCACACACACACACACACACGCACGCATAGACACACACATGAATACATACATACACATTGATGCACACACTCTGCTTGTGTGATTTCCAAGTTTGGAGAGATGTCATAAACACTGTGTTGTGGGTTATGAAAGAAATGTGGCAAAGATCAGGGAGAAAATGGCATACTTTGTTGATAATGTTGGCCTTGGCTATTTTAGCAGAGCCTAGAGAAGAACTCCAAAGGGATCTTTGTTGGTAAATAATGTGGGAAAGAACCAGAAGAAAACCACACTTTCTCTGGTATTCTGCTCTGCTTCAACTCCCAAAGGTCCTGGACAGCCCAAGAAAGACAAGACAGTCTGTACCTAAGAGAGAGATGTACTTTACCTAAGAGGAAACAAGAAAATCTGTTTTGCACAACACTGTTGGGTTCTTCCTCCATTCACTGACCCCAAAGATGCTCCATGAAGTCGAAAGAAATCAGACTCCCAGGAGCCTTTAGTAACATGTAGCTCAGCGTCCTAAGGCCCCTCAAGATGGGACTCCCTTTGCTTGCTGCACCCCAGCTACACCAGCCTTCTTTCTGCTAACCAAATACCTAAGCTCATTCCAATTTAGCCCCTGTGCGCACTCTTCCTTCAGCTCTGCCCCTAGTTGTTTGCATGGCTGACACCTTTTCATTCAAGTCTTACTTAAATGTCATCTTCTTCAGTAGACCTTCCTGTATCTAAAGTATCTAACTCAACCCACCCTCCCTGTTAGTCTTCAGCACATGATTAAGTTTTATTTTCTTCATAGTATTATGTTTATCACCAACTTCAAGTCTCATATTATTTAATTGCTTATTTGTTTATTGTCTACCTCCCCCCCACTAGAATCTAAATTCCATGAGAGTAAGTATCTAATCTGTCTTGCTCACTATTGTATCTCTAGCAAAAGGCACAGCAATTGGCACATAAAAGATACTCAAATATTTGTTGTATAAAATAATATCTTTCCATCTCTGTAAACCTCAATATCTTAATCTATAAATGGACAGATGATGGCATCTACATACAAAAGTATAAAGTAAAATAAATGATAAGCACTAGACATGGATCACATAAAATACTTCACAAATATTAGCTTTTATCGTCACTATTAATTATTATTTCTGCATTATTAACTCTGAACACTAAGTGCCTGGCACATAGTAGGTTCTCACCAAATACTGGCTGAGCAAACAAATGAATGAGAACTGCACCAAAAAGTTAGAAATACTGTGGCTGCCAAAAATTCTTAGTACTACTCAATGGAAATATTGTCACAGCATCCAGGAGTGCCTAAGATAGATAAATGTGTTTTAAAGTCCTCTCCCTTATTGAGTCCCTGGACCATGAGTTCCCTTTCCTGTACCAGATGCAGCAATGCCAAGAGCCACTATCTCTGGAAGGCTCTGTTCCTAACCGACATGCCATTCCAGATTCTTACCACAAGTATAGGTTCTCCTGAAATCCAGAGCCAGAACCCACGTGTAGGGGGCTCAACTGTAGGGTAACTTACTCCATGACCATCTCTTCTCCCCGTAGTTTTATCCTTGGGACAGGTACCAAAATCTAACTGTGCACGGCAGGCATTGAAAGAGACGCAAAGAAGATTCAGTCATACTCAGGGAATATGCATCATAAGGGAAAGGAGAAAAGTTGGGAAGGCAGATGTGGTTGCCACACAGTTAGCCCTGTCTTCCCACTGCTCTTTAGGAGCTGATTGTTTAAGACACTGATGTCTTTTTAATGCCACTTCCTTCCCTGTATTCTACCGCCTTCCTGGGATTCTCCACTAAAACCTCCCTGTAGTGTCAGACTCCAGAATTTGGGGCAGCTTTGAATATCTGTAAGCACAGGAGCAGCTCTGGTTACCTGGACAGACAGAAGAAATGTACTGGGGAAAGGGAGGGGCCAGAGTAGATAAAACCAAATCCCCATCACTAAAAGCAACTATTCTGAATGAAGAATCTCTACTGTGTTTTTCCCTCTAAGAAAGCAAATATGAAACATGGCAAATAAACAGTCCAATTATTATATTCTCTTAGATTTGAGAGCCAGAAGGCCTCTGAAGCCTATTTAGCTTTGTTCTTGCACGTCTGACACTATTGGTTTTCCTTTTATGAATAACGAAAATCGGAAATAACACAACATTACCCTTAATCATGTTTGTGCCACAGAAATAACGTCACCTTGAAATACAAGCCTTTGATTCTACGATGCCCTCACAAAACACCACTTGCCAACAGCTGGATCTTTTTTTCTTTTATCAAAGAAGTGTTTGAGGCATGGGGATTATTTATTCCTCCTGTCTTCCTTCCAATCTCCCTTCCTCTCCCTCCAGACTTGAGATCTGAGATCTGTATGTGTAGAGAAAAGCATACCTCATCTTACTTTCCAAACTCATGGCAAAACTAAAATAATAAGCAATGTCTGTAGATCTGGTGCACACATACACACTGGTTTATAAAAACTAGAACAGAGGTACCATTATTAGACCTAAGAAGATTCTGAATAGCATCACCTTAATGTTACATGATATTTTGTTCCATAAATCCAAGAACACACATATGTATTACATGCTATATAAACATTCCCAAACCACTTACCCCAAAGTACATATTTGTTATAAAGCATTATTTCTTGCAATAGTATTGGTTATATAGAGTATTGATCAGGGATATACAGTATTGTCTTACTTTCAAATGAAAAACCCATGACTCTACATTGTATCTAAAATGGGTAATGGATGTTGCTATTTGTGAAATGAAAATATTGCAATGACACTCAAAATGTATTAACTGAAAACTAACTTAGTATTTCACAAGCACCTAGTATGTGTCCTGTACCAGGCTAGCGGTCAATAGAAAAATAGACAGCCGTTCTCTGCCATCAAGATCTTTCTTAATCTCTCATGGTAAAAAATAAGACAACAATGGAAACTTGGGAACAATGACACCAACAGTCTCATCTAGGGCCTGGTGATCCTGCTGTCCACCAGCTTCACCCTCCTGCCTCTTCCACATCCCAACATACATATGTTGATTTTATTAGCTGCAAAGCAAATGTGGTAACATTAAGGGATAGATTAAAAAATAAAGAAGATATGCAATTTTCCTACCTTAAGAGAGCTACCCTAGAGAAAACTATCCATTTACCCATATATCCTTTTAGTCTGTGTTCATATGCATTCATATTTTACATAGTTTGATTGGTGTGTACCAAGCACATTGGATTATATCATCAATGTTTTTCGATAGTATTACATAGTCTTCAAATATTGTTTAAATGATTGCATTATATTGCACATGCTAATACATACTAACAATTCCTCTATTAGTATGCATTTTTGAGTTTCCTCTCATAAATTATATAATTATATAAAGAAAAGTTCTTCCTTTTTTTTTTTTTTTTTTTACAATAAATTGTCAGAAATTCAGTAGACACATTTTTGGGATGATTTAACAATCTTTCTTCCTCTACTTTATCACTTCTTCCTGCACCCTCTCAGAGTTGTGTAACTACCTTAAGAGAAGTAAAGGACACTAAAAGCTGGCTGTGGAAGTCATGGCAGTTATGAGTGGGGAAAATTACAGTGGCAATGAACTCCTTTTCCACTCGCTTCTGATAATGACCCTCTTCTAATCCCATAGCTTTCTCAGTCAGCTCCCCGCTAGGACACAGGCATTTCTTGTTTCAGTTTTGACGCCTCACACCTCTATTTCCTCATGAATATTCTTTTTTGCCAGTCCTTAAAGTGTCTACCACTCAAGACCGTACCTCAAAGGCTTCCCCATGCCCAAAAGCCGTGATATTATCTGCACCTGTAGGCACACTATTTAGAGCACACACAGAAACAAACACATCCCAAACAGCTCTTTTACTTCTTAAGGAAATTCTTTTATTTGAAAAATCTTTTTTATTGTGCCAGACTATTTGTATTGTCTTCTGATAGGAACTGTTCGGATTGGATTTAAATTGTGGTCAAGTATGTACTCCATGTTCTTATTCACTTTTGGTGAATGAAAGTTGGAATGATCTCCCATGGTAGCCAGTCATTTTCTAGTGATCCCAGGTTGATATAAAAACAAAACAAAACAAAAAGTAACAATAATAAACCCTGTTATTTACTGTATTACACTTGTTAGAGTTTAAATTTACTTAGGGAGTTAACACTCGCTCACACAAGATTGCGAATAATTAAAAAAACAACTCCCTAATTAGAAGTTATTTATTTTATACAAGCCAAGCAAATACTTTGTAAGTGAATAAGCCCAAGATTAGATCATGAAAGTCACAAACTCTGTGCAAACATAAGGAAGGGATTGCTGTGAGCTGGCTCTATTTCTGTGTCGGAACAGGCAGAACAAGAGCAACTATTACGGCCACTTTGTTTTTGCATTGGACTTGGAAGAGTCAATCAAATCAGCAAATATATTTTGAACACCTGCAATGTAAAAGGAAACATGCTAAACACCATGAGGGATATGAAAATACATAAGACAAGTTCTAGCTCCAATAAACTCAAATGAATGTCTTTAAAAGAATGGTCTTTACCTTTAAGGAATTTTAAATTAAAAATTCTATAGAATACTGCCAAGAAGGCTATTATTTTACTTTCCACTATTCATTTCTCACTGCCAATGTACTTGAATTGCAGCATATTTGAATTCGCTGAATTAGCTTCTTGGTCATAAAAATTTTTCTCAATACATTTGAGGTTACTAGTCCTATGAAGTGACTTGTCCCAAATCACACAGTGTATCTGTCAGAGTATCAACAGAAAACATATGGAAAAATCCAATTAGGATACTTCAAGGAGAGTTTATTTATAAAGGGATCATGTGGACGGGGTAATGTATAGTCTCAAGGCTAGTAACAGCTGAAGAACTGTTGCCACTTCTAGGCTGCAAAGAATAAGGATAAGGAGTGTTACCAGAAACTGGTAGAAGAGGGCTGTAATGAAGGCTGCCTTGAGAGGGACAAGGAACTTCAGTGAAGGGACTCACCAGTCTCAAAGCAAGCTCAGAGAGGGATGCAGAGCAATAAATGCCCCAACATCACTTTCCTATAGCCACTTGAGGTACCTCCACTGGTTAAACCGAATTGTAAACCTGAGAACACAGAAACCCATTAATTAATTCCATAGTAGTAAGCCTTCTGAAACCAAAGGCAAGGTGAAGAACAGTGGAGAGTTCTGGAGGGAAAAAGAAACACGATCTGGGCATATAGCTTTGGTTGTAGTAGAGTTCTCCTAACTCTAAGTCCACTGTCAACTAGAACATAATTCTTCTCATATTACTCAAGATGCTTAATGAATTGAGTTGAGCTACTGAATTGAACGATAACTTCCCAACAAGAAGGAAGCACTGGGCATGTAATGTTGAGTCAGGGCCCAATGAGGGTGGGTCTCAGACCATCTCCTACTTTTAGAATTGGAATCAGATCAAAGAGCTGTACTCAGAAGCAGATGGGAAGCCAGTGTAGTGCCCAGGGCCAAGTGAGTAGAATGTTCCAAATGACCAGATCCATTCAGCATCCTCTTTTGCTAAACAGTGACACAACCCAGCATATGACAGGCCAGACACTTTGTGAAGTGTGGGACCATAGCCAAAGACAGATCTGGTTTGGCTTAAAAGAGACATGGTAGTTTTCAGAATTTGAGAGTTAACTCTGTGAAGTGTCTTTCCACGTGAGAAGAGATCTGGCAGGGTGAAAAAGTTTAAGAACCATTGGTCCTTTGCACACACCTAAGACCCCCGCTCTAGTCAGAGGTGGAACTGAACTCCAGAAGACAGGAGTAGATGCACATCTCTTTGTGGGTTTAAAGGCAGCTCTCTTAGAAAAAAGAACCCTCCTACACTGTTGGTGGGAATGTAAATTGGTGCAGCCACTGTGGAAAACAGTATGGAGGTTCTTCAGAAAAACTAAAAATAGAATTATCATATGACCCAGCAATTCCACTCCTAGGAATATATCCAGACAAAACTATAATTCAAAAAGATGCATGCACTTCTATGTTCATAGCAGCACTATTCACAATAGCCAAGACACAGAAAAAACTTAATGTCCATTGACAGGTAAATGGATAAAGAAGATGTGGTACATATATACAATGGAATACTACTCAACCATAAAAAAAGAATGAAATAATGCCATTTGCAGCAACATGGATGCAATTAGAGATTATAATACTAAGTTAAGTAAGTCAGAAAGAGAAAAACAAATACCATATGATATCACTTATATGTGGAATCTAAACTATGACACAAATGAACCTATCTATGAAACAGAAACAGAGTCAGGGACATAGAGAATAGACTGCTGGTTGCCAAGGGGGAATGATGTGGAAGAGGGTTGGATTGGGAGTTTGGAATTAGCGGATGCAAACTGGTATATATAGAATAGATAAAGAACAAAGTCTTACTGTACAGCACAGGGAACTATATTCAACATCCTGTGATAAACCATAATGAAAGAGAATATACCAAAGTGACTGAGTCACTTTGCTGTACAGCAGTAATTAACACAACATTGTAATTCAACTAAACTTCAATAAAAAATAAATAAAATAATAAAGGCAGCTCTCCTAAACCTCCACTACAGCAGAATTCCAGAAATAACAATTAATCTTATATGAATAAAAGACACTTCCCAGGACCAGTCATCAGACTGGGAACACTGACATGTGTGGGCATGACAAGAACAATGGTGGGGCCATTTTAGGATGATATACTAGATATCTTACTAGACCTCTCTCTTTCCTTCTTGAATCTGTATTTAATAATAATGGTGCCCATTATTCCTTTGTACACATATCTCATTGGGGTATTATGATAATCAAGGGAAAGAGTGAAATAGCACTTTGTAAATTATACAGCTTTATACATATAACCATTGTTATTATTACCCATTGTGGGCTGTCTAAGCATCCCAGGAAGGAATACCTATTTCTACAACTTACGATGGCTATTATCCTGAAAGATGGTTCCATTGCTGATACCTGCATTACAAAGAGAGTTTTCCCATTGTAGTTGGGTGGATAAGGTGATGAAATCTGCCTTCTCAGGGGCCCTAGCTGAATTCCTGGGTCAGCTTCCTCCTTCCCACCGCAGGAACTAGTAGCTAGAAGCAGATGATAAGTCTTAGCTCAATACCAAGAGGGGGCTCAGGGTACTGTTTAATGAGACCATGAGAAAGTATTCCCTTGCTTCTTGTTCTAACTAGCAAGGCAAAAAGACAGCTGGTGACTGAAGACTCAACAGAGCAGGGGCAATCAGGCCTCTGAGAAATCCTTGGAGAAATCCTAAGGGAAGAAAAAAAAATCCTGGAACAGAATAATACAGTCATATTAACTACTCCCTGATTAGTAGTTAATTGTTGCAAATGAGTTTACCAACCTTTTCCCTGACTATTAGGAAAGTGTGACCACCACAAAGCTGTCAAACTATGGCACAGATCTGTATTGTACAAACCTGTGATGACTGGACTTCTGTGAGGAGGCCACAGATATTTGGGCAAGGTGACTCTGGTTACTAGGGGAGGGTGGCCAGGGAAATTTGCCTACAGTGGAGGCTGATCTGGTGCACATCAGACCGGCTGAACAGACTGGGCAGGTGTTTGGAGATTTGGATATATGGGATAGAGAAAAGAAAATAGCCTTATATGTTGTTTCATCTCACTACTTACTAACAGTTTGGAATTATCTATGTATTGTTTTTCAGAATTCAAATGGCACATTAAGGTGTCCAAACTTAAGCTCTATCAAACAATCAAACAACAAATGTAATTGCCTCTTCATTATTAGGGGGAAAATTTTGTCCAGGATGGCTTGGGATAGTCTTTTCAAACTGTAATATAGGCACATAGCAGCATAGTGTTCTAGAAGACAACGCATAAGCATGGTATCTATTTCTAAACCATCATTTTTACCTGATATTTGAAGAAGGAATAGATTATTTTCATCAAACACATATACACATACATACGCATGAAGGAGAAGAGGACTTTCTTCTTTGTGGCAAGCTACTCTGAATAACACACAGCCCCATACACCCCTGTCTGGGGGCTGCTGTTCATATACAGCCATTAGAAGTATTTGGATGGAAAATTCCAAGGAATTCTGCTGACATAAAGCCCTACATGGTAGCAGAGGGACAGGCAGTAGAAAAAGCCCTTAAAGTCTTTTATAAACCTAGAAGTTGAGACAAAAAATGAGTTATATTAAATTTTTGGTAAACAATATTTAACATGTGCCTGGTGATATCCTAGGCAATATACTGAAGTCCTCCAGGTTATGACTTAAACTAGGTCAAGGGCTCCTAAAGTGGACGTAATATCTTCTTGTTCCCTCTCTTCTTCCTGCCACACCCCCTCCCCACATCTTCCGCCCCAGTTCCCAGCTGAAAACACATTCACTCATAAACTATCTGAACCATTTGTTATTCCAACAGTGACACTGAATCATTCACCATTTTTTGGAAGACTATGACCCTCAAATATTTTGTTATTTCCTATGATTCACAATGAAATGATAAACGATTACACCCCAAAAGGTTACATTGTTCATTATAAAAATCACCTTGTGAGTGGAAAGCAGTAGAGTCAGAGAGGGGCCAAGACTGAGCTACAGGCAACAGAGTTCTGGGTTCTGCCATCTTGGAGGACTGACTGAGGCCACAGCCCTCGACTGATGGAAGTGGGTCTGGCTTTACGTCAATATTAGTTCCCTCTTCTCCTTCTGTGTAATTGGAAACACGAAAGTTGGAAGTTTGGAAGGATAGGCGTTGGGGAGTAAGCATTTTGAAAGAAAATTCCCTCTAACGTGGTTTCCAGTGAGAAGGAAATTGGAAAATGCAACCAGTAGCAAGAGTCCCTCCCTTCCCAGTTCAATCCTGTGGCTCAAGATTTTACAGCCACAAGTCTCCCCCAAATCAGATAATACTCTCTACCCTCAGGTTTCATGATAATAAAGATGACCTCACAAAAAAAAGAGGGCCTATGTCCTACACAATGCATTCATTATCTAGAATAATTTCCCAGAATATTAGAATCAGAGCTAGGGGAAGATTTAAGAGATTTCCTAGGATATGATATTTTCTTTCCAATAGACAACAACATATACGGCAAGTCAGACAAATCTCCATGATGCTAAGACATAGTTGGAGTTTTGGGAAAATAGTAGGTAGCATTTTGCTCTACGTTCACTGTGAAGTAATTTTAAAAAATCAGATGGAACCCCCAAAGGTCTAGGACAAAATCTTATTATTTCTTTGAATAGTATAATCTTATTGTCCAGTAAATCATTCTACATCAATGGACATACTGGAGAGAATGACATGGATTCTATAATTAGATTGCCCAGTTCCACTTCTTCTTAGCTACCTGGCTACAGGTTAGATGAGGTTATCTCATTGTGCTTCAGTTTCCTTAGCTGTGAAATGGGGAAAATACCACAGACTAACCTCACTCAGTGGGCTGTTATGAGAATTAAGTGAGGTAATGCATGTAAAGCACTTAGCATAGTGCTTAAATGGCAAAGAATTAACTGTTATAATTATGATTACTGTCAGAAAATTATTTCTCTGAGCTTCCTTCACAAGCTCCTTTAGTAGCTAGATAATTCCATGTTAGAGGTACATGGTACTTCCTTTTTTCTCTTTATCTAAATTGCTAACTCCCTTTATTTTTATTTTAATTCCTCTGTGTCAGATGTGTTATTGCTATAATACACTTGAATATTTTCAAAAAGTATGTGGGGTATAAATTATAAATAAAAAATGAAGACCATGCCAGGCAAAGATACCACAAAAAAAGAAAATTACAGACCAATATCACTGATGAACATAGATGCAAAAATCCTCAACAAATTACTAGTAAACCAAATCCAGCAACACTTTAAAAGGATCATACACCATGGTCAAGTGGGATTTATGCTAGGGATGTAAGGATTTTTCAATATCTACAAATCAATGTGATACACCACATTAAAAAACTGAAGAATAAAAATCATATGATCATCTCAATAGATGCAGAAAAAGCTTTTGATAAAATTCAACATCCATTTATGGTAAAAAAAAAAAAAAAAAACTCTCCAGAAAGTGGGCATAGAGGGAACCCACCTCAACATAATAAAGGCCGTATATGACAAACCCACAGCTAACATCATACTCAATGGTGAAAAGCTGAAAGCATTTCTTCAGGAACAAGACACGGATATCCACTCTCGCCACTTTTATTCAACATAGTTTTGGAAGTCCTAGCCACGGCAATGAGAGAAGAAAAAAAATAAAAGGAATCCAAACTGGAAAAGAAGAAGTAAAACTGTCACTGTTTGCAGATGACATGATACTATATGTAGAAAATCCTAAAGATGCTACCAGAAAACTACTAGAGCTCTGCAATGGATTCAGTAAAGTTGCAGGATACAAACTTAATACACAGAAATCTGTGGAATTTCTTTGCACTAACAATGAAATATCAGAAAGAGAAATTAAGGAAATAATCCCATTTACCATCACATCAAAAAGAATAAAATACTTAGGAGTAATTCTGTCTAAGGAGGCAAAAGACTTATACTCTGGAAACTATAAGACGCTGATGAAAGAAATTGAAGATGACACAAACAAATGGAAAGATATACCATGTTCTTGGATTGGAAGAATCAATATTGTCAGAATGACTATACTACCCAAGGCAATTTACAGATTCAATGCAATCCCTATCAAATTACCAATGGCATTTTTCACAGAACAAGAACAAAAAAATTTTAAATGTGTATGGAAATATAAAAGACCCTGAATAGCCAAAGCAATCTTGAGAAACAAAAACGGATCTGGAGGACTCAGGCTCCCTGACTTCAGACTATACTACACAGCTACAGTAACCAAAACAGTATGGTATTGGCACAAAGACAGAAATATAGATCAATAGAACAGGATAGAAAGCCCAGAAATAAACCCACACACCTATAGTCAATTAATCTATGGCAAAGGAGGCAAGAATATACAATGGAGAAAAGACAGTCTCTTCAATAAGTGGTGCTGGAAAACTGGACAGCTACATGTAAAAGATTGAAATTAGAACATTCTCTAACACCATACACAAAAATAAACTCAAAATGGATTAAAACCTTTTCAGATTGAATTATTTCAGTAATATGCATCTAAACTTCTTTCATGTCTCTTTATGGCTTGATAGCTCATTTCTTTATAGTACTGAATAATATTCCACTGTCTGGATATATTACAGTATATTTATCTATTCACCTGAAAGTAAAATTTTGGTTGACTCCAAGTTTGGGAAATTATAAATGAAGCTGCTATAAATATCCATGTGCAGGTTTTTTGTATGGACATAAGTTTTAAATTCCTTTGGGTAAATACTAAGGAGCACAATTACTGGATCACATGGTAAGAGTATATTTAGTTTTATAAGAAACTGCCAAACTGTTTTCCAAAGAGGATGTGCCATTTTGCATTCCCACCACCAATGAATGAGAGTTCCTGTTGCTCCACATCTTCACCAACATTCAGGATTTTGGCCATCCTAATAGATATCTCATTGTTGTTTTAATTGCATTTCCCTATTGACATATGATGTGGAGCATCTTTTCATATGCTTACTTGTTATGTGTATATCTTCTTTAGTAAGGTGTCTGTTAAGGTCTTTGATGTACTTTCTAATAGAGTTGTTTCTTAATTATCTTTTGTTTCTATCTGTTGTTTCAATGGATCTGGGTTTGTTCTTGCCATCATATTTGTGCCTTCTATATGCTAAACTTTTTCTTTCTGTCTTATTTTATTGTTTTCTGTCTTCTTTTGTATTAATCAAATTTGCTTTATTACCCTCTTTTTCCTCTACTGGCTTGGAAGTTATGCATTCGATTTCTATTTTATTCTTTATCCTTAAAATTTTAACAAACATACTTACTCTACAGTCTAGCATTGATGTTTCTATCCTTCTCTTGAAAAACATAATAATATTAGAAAACTGAGTATTCCTTCCCACGTTATATGTTATTATTGTCAAAAATCTTATTTCTACCTTGATTTTAATCCTCTGCCCAAATTAATAATCATTGTTATTATTGTTTTGCATTTAATGTTCATTTAGATTTACTTCTGGCATCCTTGTCCTTAAAGTTTCTTTCTTTTTAAGGTAGTTCACCGATGAGGGTCTTTGAGTAATCAGGTGTGGGTGGGAGGGAGCGAGTGAGCCGCAGGGGTACAATGAGCTGGGCAGCTCGGTGCTGCAGCCACTTTTAGGTGGGCACCTCTGCGACTCCACCTGCGAGGAGAAGGCAGGATGCCAGAGCCAGGTGTCCGGTGCTCTAGGGCCCTTCACAGTCAGAAGTCCCCGAACTGGTTCTCGTCTTGACAGCAGGCTACCTGTAGCTTTTGGTGGGACGTGTTTTGTGAGAGAACTCAGAGAACTCTCAGTTTTTGCTTTTCTGAGAATGTCTTTAATTTTGTTCTCATTTAAATAATTTATCTGAAAAGAGAATTCTAGAATGACTATTTTGGTACCAGTATTTTGAAGGTATTACTTCACTCTTTTCTGATCACTAATGATATTATTGAGAATTCTCCTAATAGATTTTATTCTTTGTAACATATTAATCTTTTCTGTCTTGTTGCTATTAAGAACTTTGTTGTTTTGCAATTATACTACATATGTTTGCATGTAGATTTCTGTTTTTGTTTGTTTTCCTATTCAGGATGTATGGGTTTTTTTAAATATGAGGATTCATGTTGCTAATCAAATCTGGAAAATTCTTAGCCCTGATTTCTTTAAATATTGCCCATTCTTTACTCTCTTTACTTCTTTCAGAAATTCTATTAGTTTTTGTTTTGTCTTTCTTTAAACAGCTTTAGTGAGATACACTTAATACCATACAATTCACCCAGTTTAAAGTGTATGATTCAATGGTGTTTAGTATATCCACAAAATTGTGCAGCCATCACAATATTAAAGCAATTGCATCCCTCATAAAAGAAACACCATAGCTGTTAGCTGTCATCCGCCATTTTCTCCCACAATCCTTCTTCCCCTATCTTCAGCTCTAAGCAGCTACTGATCTCTTTTCTTTCTCTACGGATTTGCCTCTTCTGGATATTTCATATAAATGCAGTCTTGCAATATGTGGTCTTTTGTAACTGGCTTATTTCAGTTAGCATAATGTTTTCAAGGTTCATCCTTGTTGTAGCTTGTATCAGTACTTCATTACTGTCAGATAAGATTTTATTACATGGATAGATATACCAATTTTGTTTACTCACTCACCAGTTGATGAACATTTGGGCTATTTCCACCTTTTGGCTATTATGAATAATGCTGCTATGAACAATCACATACAAATTCTTGTGTGGACATATGTTTCATTTCTATTGAATATACCTAGGAGTGAAATTTTTGGTTTATATGGAACTTTATGTTTAGCTTTTTGAAGAACTACCTAACTATTTTCCAAGGCAGCTGAACCTTTCTCCTTACCAACCCTTGTTGTTTTCCGTCTTTGGATTTTCTTGTTCTATCCTCCATGACTCTTACCCTATCATTCATATTTCCATTTCTTTCCCGTGGTGTTGCAATCTTGTTAATTTTCTCAGCTCTGTTTTCTAGTTCATCAAATTTCTTCAGCTGTTCATAATCTGCTATTATCCAATATCTTGTGCTCTAAATTAAGTGAAGAATCATATATACACAGAAGTTTTGTTATATTTTTCATATTTCTCTTATTCTTATAGATGACACCTTCCACTTTCCTTTTGGCTTCCAAATCTTATTTTAATAATCCAAATAATTATTCCAAATCTTATCTTTAATAATTTTAGCTATACTTACATGAATTTCTCTTTCAGATGATTTGTCTATTATCTCAAGTTTTGTGGATGTCAATCCTCCAGCCAGCCTTACAAATTAATTATTTGCTGTCTCCTGTTTATGGTAGATAATTTACAGGTGTGTTTAGGAACTTTTTTGGGAGGTCATTTTAAGCAAGTATTGTTTTTCCTAAGGGGATCTTGACTCCCTTTCCTCAGGGAGTCTGGCTTGTTGAAGTGTTGCTCCCAAACAGTTTGGCGTTTTCTTCCTCCATTCACCCCACGAGTACAATTCACATGGGAACAACTTTTATGCCAATTTCCTCAGCCTACGGTTTGAAGTAGCACTTAGGTAGGATAAATTTGGGCTCCAATCCCATTAAGGGAATATGGGAAACATTTTTTGATCCACTCAAAACCAGAAAAGAAACAAACATCTTGCACTTTTCCCAAACCAAGTAGTGAATCCACTTAGTCCCGTTTCCTTGGGGTAGTAGTCCTTCGATGTTTTCATCTCTCATCAGAAGCCTCAGTATCCATTTTCCCCTTCTATGGAATCTCTTTGGATCATATATTTAGTCTTCTATCTCTGGGAAGACGTTCAAACCTAAGATTTATCTCTCCTCCCAACACCTTGCACCCCAATGTGTCATGGCTTAAATGGAAGATAGTTCCTCTAGCCTTTATCTCCCTCTCCATCTCTGGCTCACAGGAATTTCTATATCTTTCTTCTAAGCTTAGACATATATTTAAAAAATTATATTTCAACCAGCATTCCTAGATGTTTGTTATGGACTGAATTTTGTCCCCCACAAAATGCATGTGTTGAAGCTCGAACCCCCTAAACTCTAACCTTAGAATGTGACTGTTTGGAGACAGAGCCTTTAAAGAGGTGATTAAGTTAAAATGAGGCTAACAGGGCCATTAATTCAATCTGATTGGTGTCCTTATAAGAAGAGGAAATTTGGATTAACAAAAAGAGACACCAGGGGTGTGAACACACAGAGAAAAGGTCAAGTGAGGACACAGTGAGAAGGTGGCCATCTGTAAGCCAAGGAGAGAGGCCTCTGAAGGAACCAAATCTGATGAAACCTCGATCTTACACTCCCAGCCTTTGGAACTGTGAGAAAATTAATTTCTGTTCTTTAAGCCCTCAGTCTGAGGTAGTTTGTTATGACAGCTAACAAACTAATATAGTGTCTTAGCACAACAGTCTTCATCCTTGTCTACTCTGATATTTTTTTCAGAAGTTGTTTAATTTTTAAAATCATTACCACCACCTTCCCTACTTCCACCTCATAAAAGTTAGTGCACTTTTCTACACAAGGAAAATGCTTTATAGAGGTTTCTTATATTATTTAAAAACAAACAGTTGATGAGGAAAGGTAGTTTTTAAAAATTGGTGTCACAGTTAGATAAATAGGATGGGGTAAAACAAATGCTGGTTTTATTGATACAATATTTCAAAGACTCCCTGAGTTGAGGCTATTTCCAGAAACTGGAATAGACAGACTATGGACAGACTTGGGAGAGCTGGAAGACAGTGTTTCTCCCTTGGGGAAGTACAGAATTATTCCAGCTTCCTAGAAAGTCTCTCTATATCCATATTACTCAGGCTACCCAAGCAGCCCAAACTTTGGGATTTCATTCAAAAGGAAAATGACTCATTCTATCTATCGTGCTAGGCATACTGTCAAACACCAAAACACATATGCAATATTACCTAATGAAAACTTTCACCACTCAAAGAAGCCATTGGACTCATGATCCGTTTTCTACTATGGCTTGCTTAGGAAAGACCAAGTGATCCTTGAGTGAAGTTAGAAATGGATAAGACTGAAAACTAAATGAAATAGGACAAAGAAGACACCACTACTGTGGGTGGGGGGATGGACACATTGAATATCTGGAGATAATCCACTGCAGGGGTTTGCGGGGAAGCATGGAGGGATGGAGGGAGGAAAGGAGGAAGGGGGAAAGAGAGAGAACACTAATGATGTTATCTCTTGTTACCTTATCATTTACCTGGTCAAACTGAATTGCAAAGATTGATTAAACAGGAGTATATACCAAATGATTTAAGGAAAATTTTGTGGATTTGTGTCTTACAGGACTGGGATTTCTAATATCACTGAATTTGGGCTCCCAATCATCTTGAACATGAATATGTTTATATGATTTCAAATAATAAAAGAGTCACAGTCAGGTTTATTGAGAATGGATGCTGTGAATATGTGGGTGCTTTGGGAAATAAATGCCCATGAAAAAGAGAAACAAGGAAATATGATAAGGAAGGAAGATGAGAAAAAAAAGAGAAAAAGGAATGAGGAAGGAAGTCAGATCTGAGACTTTTCTGTAAGAGTTAACATCTGTTCACATCCAAATTGATCCAAAATTCATTTGAGGAGTCAGATAAGTTAAAGTTTTAACTTATGTTTAATGTTCTTATTTAGCACCAATTAATTACAGGTATCATAAAGGTAGAAAAATATGCAGTGTCTCATCAACCTTGATGCCAATATCAGAGGAAAGCAAATGTCAAAGATGGGGCCCAATGCCAAGTTGGTAAGGCATCTCCCAGTGATCTAAATCAAGAGAGAAGACTCTACAGCAAGACTATCAGAGTTTGAATCCTAGTTTGCCACTGTGCAGCCTTGAGCAAGTTACTTAACCTCTCTGTGCCTTAGTTGCCTCACTTATATCATATGACTAATAATAGTATTTACCTCATAAGGTTGTTATAAATTAAATCAGTTAACGTTTGTAAAGCGCCTTTAACAGTTCCTGGAATATAGTGAATGCTATAGAAATGTTTGTCAATAAAGTAAATACACACATTTAATTAATTTGCTTTCCATGAGAGAGCAATGAACCCAAAAAAGGTTTGCTGAATTGAAATGAATAGTTGCTTAGAACTCTGATAGTTTTAGATTACAGAATCAAAATAGTGAACTCATAAAGAATTGGCCTGTCTATAGTTTTCCAAAGTTAAATATGGAAACAGCATGAATTCAGTTTGTTGAAAATGCTGTATCTTGAAGCAGCAAAAATTTCTACATCTTCCTTCAGTAATGGGGTTTCATGAGGCAAGAAAATATAGGAAAGACATAAAATGCTTCACAAGCATGGTTGGGTTTTCACTTGCCTTCTCTGCTCAGCCTTTCCCTGTCCAAAATTAACTCAGCAAGCCTGCAAGAGAATTCTCTGACCTGGCTGGTGTGTGCCGTATGCTGAGGGACAGTACTCACTTATCTGTTCAGTGACCTTCGCTGGTTTCTCTCCAGGACACCTTCAAGGGGGCCAGAGTAGTCCCTGGGGCTAACATAATTTGAAGATATAAATTACCCAAAGTCTTTGTGAGGGAGAATGAAATACTTAAATTATAAAATCATCCTTAAAAACATACTATCAAGTGTAAAGAAAATAGAAATGTTTCCATGAAAGAGAGGGGAAAATTTTGGCACATCAGATATCTGTCCCCACAGCCTATCACAAAGCACATCTTCTGCTTATCCAAGCTGGCTCTAAGAACAACTATTTTCCCCCAGCTTTGGCTGACCAATTGGTTGTCCTCTGATGGATATTTGACCAAATTGCCTTCACTTGGAAATATGCCAGAAAGGAATTCTCTACTGAGGAGCTCATTGTACCATGGGCAAGAGTCACGGAACAGATGCACGAAACATCAGAATTAGAGGAGATTCATGCCAATACCCTGGACTGGAAACCATCTATTTCCATGTAGGGATTTAATCTCTCATTGATAATGTCCTGAATTTCAAGCACGAGATTTGGGGTTATTACCTAAAATTTTATTTAATTAAAGAATGGTCATAGATAGAACTCCTGGCCTATTCTCTGGTTTGAATAGGAATGAGAAAAATATTAAGTATATTCTTCTTAGTATACAAGAGACTGTGCTAAGAGTTTGTAAAGGTAAAAAGAACACCAAGTATATAAAATATACTTCTTTTATATGATCTTTCTTTTTTAAACCACTCTACTGAGGTATGATTGACATACAAAAAGCTATACATATTTAATGTCTACATGTTGCTGAGTTTAGAGATTAGCATACATCTGTGAAACCATCACCACAATCTATGTCATAAATGTATCCATAAAATTCTTGATATTTAGACTTATAAATGTTTGCACATTACTTGGTGGTGACATTTGTATTAGGTTATAGATTTATTCATGTAATATAATCACTTTAGTAATAAATGTATCCAAATTTTCTCGCCAAGGTAGATAATTTCGTAGAGATGTTCTAGAAATTATACAACATGAATTGGGAGTGAAATACTCACTAGATTTTACATTAAAGGTCTGGTTGCCTGTCTGTGTATTTCACTTTTCTGTTCTTCACTTAAAAGGAAAACTAGCAGAACAAAATCCAATCATCCTTTTTGTCTGATTGTTTTCTGACTAAATGGGAGTATTTTACATTAAAGCCCACAGAGGGAGGTCTCATTGACCTGGCTGTCTTTCTGACCCATTATTAACAGATCTCTAATAGAAACAAGAGTTTTGAAGGTAAGAAGCAGATAATTTCAGATTTCAGATGACACTTTGCTTTTAGAAATTTAGGAGGGGAATAGTAATGTGATTACCTCCAATTTCAAGTCACTCTCTTACAAATGGTCCATGATGGGTGCCAGGCCCATGAGGCTTGTTTTATGCCAAGAGCCCAGGGCAGCCGCATGGGACCTCAAACAAGATGAGCAAGAGAGAAGCCAGAAAGATGGAGCACGTACGATGAAGCAGAGGTGAGAGATCCCTCTGTCTGCAACATGAGAGGGACTTCCAACTACCCAGTGTCCACCCAAAAAAGACACAGCTTTCCCTGGTTTCCTGCCCTCGGATGCTGTGAAATTGTTTAAATTGACTTTAGAATCCAGAGAGGATATGAATACCTGCTGAATATAATCCAGACTGAATATTACAAGGCCCCCTTCCCTTACTTTGTAATTTAAAATAAAAACAATTTTAACAATTGAATGCAGAAAGTACAATTCTCATACTGGTAATAAAAGTAGAGGAGTTTCTTTCTAAATGTCCCAATTGTGAAATTTGGGTAAGTTTATCAAAGCTGAAAAACTCTCATTTCTTTGGCTACCACTGCTTTTCTTGTGGCCAGTATCCGTTAATTCAAAAGGTAAAGGAAAGTAAGAAGGGAAGAGAAGGAAAGGGGAAGGAATGAAGGAAAGAAGAGGGAGAAGTTGTACTGAAATGAGGTCATTAATTCCTTATTATAATAATTAATTCCTTATTTATCTTATAAGGTCTTAAACTTTTCAGGGGTAAACTGCATGTCATGTTTTCAATGTCTACTCCTCCAGTAATTACTTTAAAACTGTCCTTTCCAAAGCACAACTTGCCAGAGAAAAGCAAGTGAGAGAACCAAGTTCCAAGAGGAAAGAGATGCTGTCAGTGGTGCCTAAGCACCCAGCACAATCTGCCACAGTCAGTGCATGAAGGGTGTTTGTTGAGCAAATAAATGGGAGCAAGAAGATGCTGCTTATTTTCATATAATAACTCAACTCACCGATGAAAAGAAAAAAATGTAATCAACCAGTTGTCGTGTCTTAAATAAATAGCCGTGTTCCAGTGGCTCTCTTGACATTTTTGTTGAAGTGACCTGCTTATAGGTTGAATTGACTGCTGTATCTTTTCCCATAAAAGGACAAAAAGGGCTGTCTACTCTTTCCACATCTCACTCCGCAGTTTTCTTTTGGGCCAGAACCATTTTCTGATGTCACATGGAACTTGACCTTATTTTCAAGGTCCTGGAGCAGCAAGCTAGTGCTGACGCTGAGGTCAGAATATTGCACTTCTGAAGCTCTGTGCAATCACCCTTGCAGAACGCAGCCTGCTCTATTCAATCAGCCGGCGAGCAGCGCTCTCACCATTTTATGAAAGAGGAACTCGGAGGTAACCTGCACAACACCAGCCTGCTCTCTGCCTCTGTGGCCGCTCTCCTCTGCTGGAGTCAGACTGGGGTGAGAATTTGGACTCTGCTACGTACCAACCAGGTAACCTTGGATAAATCTTTGCTTCTCTGAGCCTCAGAATCCACACCCTAAGTGAAAATAATCAAACCAATCTCATTGCTCTGTTTGAAGATTATATGATAGTAAATCCCTAATGCTCATAACCTGGAATATGCCCAGTGTTTGTTAAGTGATACTTATCTCTTTCCTTTTGGCCCCCTTTCCCACCTATTATGTACCTAAGCGATGCTAAAGAGAAAGTCAGAAAAATGGCCTGAGGTTGGCTCCCCCAAACCTCCCTATTGTAAAAAATCCCACTCAATCATTGCCAAAACACCTTTCCTCAGTCTCAAGACGGAGGTGGCTAGATTAATTGCTCAGTGACCTCTGAGAGCAGTTTTATAGATTTTTCCATGTTTGCTCAGGCACAGGAGAAACAAGACCTGAGCTCTTGGTGCCAAAGTGTTTTTTCTATTACTGACACGAAAAGATGACAGTAAAAATTAGCAAATAAATTGCTCATCCTAGGAATGATTAAAGTGGTGTGAACACAGCCCTGCGTTCTAATCAGCACTGTCACAGTAGGGAGAGAAAATTGTTGCAATATTAAGTTAAAACTTCGTGAATCAATTCTTAATGCACAGAAACAAAAACATAAAATGACTCCTCTCCATTGAGGTGATATGATTTTTCCCCCTCCTCTAATCTCCTTCCATCAAAAGCCTGGAGGTGGAAAGGGAAAATGAATGCATCACTTGAGGAGCTGCGATGTGATATGATCTGATTGGAGCCAATGGGATGCAGCGTTTCAGCACGGGTGATGTACGCACGCATGGCAAACACATTCAGCAGCAGCGCCTGAGCCATTCACTCCTCTCCTTTTGCACAGGAAAACAGCAGGAGATGCTCTCACAGCCACTGCAGAAAAATCCCAGGGCTGCTTGCCCAAAACGGTGAACCCTATGGTTCTTCCACGTGACTTTGCTTACCTCCATTTGCCCTGGTGGCTGCTACCCGCATTGCTATAGTACAAAGCACACCCGGTTTGATTTCTGTGTGTGATTTTGGCCAAGTCACTTGACCTTTCGTTCATGTATTAATTCATCCGATGAATATTTATTGAGTACCTTCTGTGTGCCAGACACTGTGTAGGGGCTGGGGATACAATGGTAAGCAAAAGCAGATCCGGACCCTCTCCTCACTGGGTTATGAAGAGATGGGTATGGATAATGGATGATTATCCGGTGGTACATTATCCATATGCAACTGGGAGAATGACTAATAGCAGAAGGACGTGACCTAGTTAAGGAGGTCAGGGAGCCCAGCTTGGCGACCAGATTGCAGCCTGGATTTTATTCTGCTTTCAGTCCCACAGTCGCATGCCTTTATGCAGGATACAACGAGCACAGAGGTCCTGTGTCCAGTCCCATGATAGTAAGTCTTGTAAAAGCAGAATAAGAACACAACCGATAGGATGATTTCAAAGGCATCAAGAGTCTGAGTTATCCAGGATGAATCTTGGAATGGGCCTTGAAAGATGGATAGAATTTTGGTGGATGGAGGTAACATGGTGAAAAGAGAAGAGGTGGCATCGTGTTGAAAAGTAGGAAAGTGATTACCAAGGACCTGGGTGAAGGTGAGGCTGGTAAGAGTGTGGGCAGGAGTAGCTGTCCCTAGAGACCCCTTAGGGTTGTGCCTATAGCTGGTGTTACAGGTATTTTGGAGGACTCGGAGAAAGTAGGTAGGATTAGAATTGGTAAACAGGGGAAAAAGGGGTCTAATGTTTTGTTTTTCTAAATGAAAACAGCTTCATAGCTTTTTCCTCTTTATTTTAATTGTAGTACACACACCTTGCAAAACATTTCCAACAGTATAAAAAAGTACTGTATGTGAAAAAAATAGAATTTATATATAATGCCTCTATTCAAAGAATTGTCTATTAGTATTTTGGCATATAGGATTTTAGATATTTTTCTTTACATACAGACATGCATCCACACGCACAAGGGCACATATGGTTTTAAATGATGCCGTACTGAGAATATTACTTTGTAAGCTGCCTTTATCACTTTTTGATATTCCCTGGACATTTCTCCAATTCAACAAGTATACGACTTTGTCATCATTTTTATAAAAATGGTAGATGCCACTATATGGTTGCACCATGACTTATATAATTAGCCCCATGGTGATGGATATTATTTTCCAAGTTTGGGCTATTGTAAGTCACCTTCTGATAAACATCCTTCGAGAAGCCAGAGTATGCAAAAAAAATGTCAGCCTGCCTTTGAAACCCAAGATTACCATCTAGCTTTATCATCTGACAGAGAGGAATGTTGTGGAAAGTGCACTGGGCTAGATGGTAAAGATGTTGAAAATTTAACATCTCAGCTCTTGCCTGAGAAATCTTAGAAGAGTCACCTGGCCTCTCTGAATCTGAATTTCCTCATATGTAAATGAGACAGGGGGGTTGGTTGGGGCGGGGGTGAGGGGTTGGGGGAGATGAGGGCACGTTAGATCACAAAGCACTTCCCAAAACTCTAATTCCGAGCAAAATTAATAGCTGTTCTTTGGTAAACATAATGGTTCTGCTGCAGAATATGTTTCAAAACACTGGGTAATGTGTTGTTTCAGAGAATGGGACCTGTTATATTACTAAATTGGGTTCAAATCCTGGCTTTGTCTCTTACCAGCTGTATACCATTTGTAAGTTACTTAATGTCTCTAAGCCTTGGTTGACTCAGCTCCAACCAGAGGCTTGGTTAAATAGTTAAATTACACCCACAAGTACAGAGTTTTCTACTTAACATGTTCAATAAATGTTAGCTATTACTCTTGCTGAAATATTTGAAAAGTTATTAGGCATCTCCTTGTAATAGCATCAGCAAGCATTCTACTAAGAAATCCCAAAAGTAGAAGGTTGTGACCGTCCAGTACTACCTAGCATAACACGCAGCCATGAAATCTTTCAATTCAATACTACAGCCCCTTACTAAGCACTTTCTTAGTAGGTGCACAATAAGAGGGTACAGAGGGCCAAATCAGAGCTTGCAGAAAACAGACAGCTACTTCACATTTCTGTGGGCTGTGTTGGACAAAAGATAGAAACCTACCTGAGAATAGATTTTTTAAAACCAAACTTAGTGTATTAAAATCCAAAATAATTTATTTATAGAATTCAACTAAAGTTCTGTTATTTGATTTCATGGATTCTGTACTTTGGGGTATTTGGTATAGTCAAGGAAAAAGTATGAGCTTAAAGGGTCACCTTAATTCTTCCTGGAAGCTCTTTTACTTAAGCAGCATATGGAAAAGTCTTGTCATAGAATCTCATGAGGTTAGAAAGGGGAGTGGTGTAAAAATCTGACCTTCTGATTTTGTCCTTAGAAACCTTCTGTATTTTTTCCCTTTTATCTTTCATTTAATAGACTCACCCTAGTGGGAATGTAAAGATACAATTAAATTAGAAGACATCACCCCTGTCTTTGTGGAGCTTGTAATCTAAACACGGTGACAACGTACATAAAATTCATGGAAATGTGAAATATTGAGACATTGGGCCCACTGGAAAGAATTATGAGCCAGTCTGATAGAGGCTCTGGCCACAATAAACCTTCATTCTATTACGTGGTGATAAACACTTAGCAAATAAACCACTGCTGTAAATAAGTAAATGCATAAAGAAAGGATATTCCAGAAACTATTTATTAAAGGAGACCATAATGACAGCCTTGTGATAGTAACTGGTGGCAATGGGAAGTGGTTGGGGAAAGCCTGCTTGCAGAGGTGATGTTTGAGGAGAAAGTGGGCTGATGAAAAGGAAGCAGAAATGTGAACATTTCAGGGTGCTCCTTCCAGACCCAGGACACAGCACATTCACACACTTGAGAGTAGGAACGAGCTCGGTGAGGTCAATAAATAGAAAGGAGCCACTGTGGCTGAACCCAACTGATGCAAAAATGGAGGGGGTGGTGTCAACAAGAGTCATTGGCCAGATAATGTCATGTCTGGTAGATACTGGCAAAAACTTGGGACTTATTCAAGTGTTAGGGGCAGCCATTGGGGAGATTGGATCAGAAGAGTAGTATGATATAATTTACTTTTTAAAAAGACTTCTTTGGCATTAGTGAAGACTAGATTATGAGGTACAGAGCGTGATAGAAGGGAGACTAACTATCGTCCATTAATGTGTGATAAATGCTGCTAGCTAGTCATCCAAATCCAATTTTTCCTTCTTCCTGGACACAAGGCTATAGGATATTTCCCAGTTTCTCTTGTAGCCATGTGTAAGGCTTATCACTGGAATGTGAGGAAAGTAATGTGTGAAATTTCATTCTCATTTGTTTGGAAAGAAACCCCTAATCCTGGGCCTCTTATTTCAGCAACTTAATCATTTTACCTTAATTAATGCACAAGGCAATAAGAGCAGCTTGCTAACACATGTGAAAGTCTCTCCATTAGAAACGTCCAAGGTTTCAATCTGGGCAGTGTCCTTCGGAACTTATTTAGTATTGAGACTATGGTTAGAAAAGCAACTTTACACACTATTTATATCAACTAAAATCAGAGCATAAAAAAAATCTAAGTGATCAGTCAAGTGTTTTTCTCCTTGGAAAAGAGCCAAGGAAAGCAAAGCTTTATATGTGTTTATTTCTATACCCATAAAAGTACATTTATCCAGGTAAATTTCAAGGCTTTTTGTTTGTTTTGATGCAGGAGAGCCCCCATTTTTAACAATCTAAGCAAAGGATAACAGCATCATTTATGATTTACAATGGTGCTCAAGGATGTGTGCTGATATACTATTTTCATAAAAAGGAGACCAGGCTGTTCTCCAGGTGTCCTGCACCTCCCAGGAGCCACCCAGAGCACATTTTAATTTCTTGCATGGATAATGAATGGAAAATTTGTCCATGAAAAATTAAAGGTAGTGAGAAGAAACTAATAGATTATTTCCATTCTTTATGTGGCAAAACTTACTAGCTGCTTATCTTACATGTCATCTTCCCTTCCAACTTACTACTAAAACCTTGATTTTTAGGTGGGTACATTGATGTGCTAGATAAAAGACTACATTCCCCAGCCACCCTTGCAGCTAGGAGTAGCCGTATGAAAAGTTCCATCCAATGAAATGTAAGCTAAGGTATTATTTGAGAACTCCAGGAATTCTCCTTAAAAGAAGGTTTCCCATTGAGGAGTGCACTTCCTCTTCTCTGCTGACTGTAATGCAGATATAGTATCTGACTGAGATGACTTTAAGGGTGGATGCTGAGAACTAAGGATGTCAGAGTACAAAGATAAGTGCCTTCATCTTTATGATGAATATATCATAAAACTACCATTTCAGCCCTGGACTAACGTCTTCCAAAATTCCTTCAGGTGAGAGGGAAAAAAAATCACCTTATTTAAGCTACTATTATTTGTATTCTGTTATATACAATGAAGCTCACTTTTTTTTTTAACATTTTTTTAAAACATCTTTATTGGAGTATAATTGCTTTACAATAGTGTGTTAGTTTCTGCTTTAGAACAAAGTGAATCAGTTATACATACACATATGTTACCATATCTCTTCCCTCTTGCATCTCCCTCCTTCCCACCCTCCCTATCCCACCCCTCTAGGTGGTCACAAAGCACAAGCTGATCTCCCTGTGCTATGCAGCTGCTTCCCACTAGCTATCTATTTTACATTTGGTACTGTATATATGTCCATGCCACTCTCTCACTTTGTCCCAGCTTACCCTTCCCCCTCCCCGTATCCTCAAGTCCATTCTCTAGTAGGTCTGCATCTTTATTCCCATCTTGCCCCTAGGTTCTTTTGACCATTTTTTTTTCTTTCTTTTTTTAGCTTCCACATATATGTGTTAGCATACGGTATTTGTTTTTCTCTTTCTGACTTACTTCACTCTGTATGACAGACTGTAGCTCCATCCACCTCATTACAAATAACTCAATTTCATTTCTTTTTATGGCTGAGTAATATTCCATTGTATATATGTGCCACATCTTCTTTATCCATTCATCTGTCGATGGACACTTAGGTTGCTTCCATGTCCTGGCTATTGTAAATAGTACTGCAATGAACATTTTGGTACACGACTCTTTTTGAATTATGGTTTTCTCAGGGTATATGCCCAGTAGTGGGATTGCTGGGTCGTATGGTAGTTCTATTTGTAGTTTTTTAAGGAACCTCCATGCTGTTCTCCATAGTGGCTGTATCAATTTACATTCCCACCAACAGTGCAAGAGGGTTTCCTTTTCTCCACATCCTCTCCAGCATTTACTGTTTGTAGATTTTTTGATGGTGGCCATTCTGACTGGTGTGAGGTGATACCACATTGTAGAAACTCACTTCTAAATTGACAGTATCTCATATACTTAAACCTAATATCTAAAACCTTCAATATCTCAAGTTTCCATTGACTTGTATATTGGTCCCTTATCAAGTACTAGATTCTCCAGAGACACAGAAGAACCATAAAACATTGTCTCTCTTTAAACATTTTCTTACTAGTTGGGCAGGCAGAATAAAAAGTGAAAACAATAGCAACTGTGTTAAATTGGATAGAAGTGACTGTGAATTTTAAAAAGTGGAAAGAAGTCTATAGCAGGTGTAGAAGGGGAAGGATTCATAGACAGGTGGTATGTGGGCTTGGTTTATATGATGGCCATTTATAGAGTAGTAGAGGATAGTGATTAAGTCTGTGGATTCAGGAACCAGACCATCTGGGTTCAGATCCTCTTTCCACTGCTGTTAACTCTGTGTCCTTGAGCATATTATATAATCACTCATGCCTCAGTTTTATAATCCATAAAATATAGGAAATAATATCTACTTTATACAGTTATTGCAATGAGTCTATTAGTTGATATATATGTAAGTACACAACGGAGTGTGTGGCATATAATAAGTTCTCTCTAGAATTTAGCTGTTATGTTTATGATTCTGATTCAGACTCTTTCTGGTAACACACTCTCTTCACTTTGGGAACTCTTGCTCATACTTCATGATAATCATGGCACTCCTCTCCCCCACCACCTCACAGGTGAATAAAAGGGCCCAAATTACGCCAAAGAGTAACTCACCCACGGGCCACTTTGATTATTCCAGGAAGTTGACATGTGCCCTAATATAAGGCAGGCAGAATGTTCCCTAGAATCTTTAGAACCAAAGCTGAGGAAGAGGGATTCTCCCCTTTAGGGAGACTGGAAAGAGATGGACATACAAACTATGGGTCCAAACTCACAGAAGAAACTGGTTTAAGAAGAAATCACTAGTCCTGAGCGAGCAGGGCCCTACACTTTGAAGGGCCTTCCTTGAATATGTTAAAGCCCCCTCTGGTGTCTGGGACAAGCTGGGTTTGGCAGTGACATCTGTGTGGGCTCTGAGCCTAGATGAGGACCTCTGTGTCCCTAGTCCCTGTTTCTTCCCTTTGGCGTGCTCTCAGGCCCACTATTCCTGCACATAGGGTTGACCAGATGCTCTGAGGAACTCAGGGATTTTTGCCTATATGGTCATCGCAAGGCCCCATGCCCAAACCCTGATTTTATATTCCTTCTGCCCAATGTGGTATATCTTTCACAGGATATTGGCTGAGGAGGAGACTGGGCTGTCAGAACAGGATGCCTAGGGGTGACCTTGAAAGCCAGTGTATAGGGAGATGCAGAAAAAAAAACGGAGACAGTTCTGATGGTATTCCAGGTCCAGAGAATCAGAGCTGTCTGATTACTGCAGCCCTTACTTTAATTTTGTGAACTACCCAAATATCATGCCACTAAATTCTGTCCATTTGTCTACTCATTCATTCATTCATTTATTTAATTTTTGCTTAAAATAGTTCAAGCTGGGATTTGGGTACCTGAAAAGATGACAGACCCCAAAAATACAGTCTTAAAGAGAAGTACAGTGAAAGAGGAGTGGATACCTGGCAAAAAGGAACAGCACTAGCCAAGACACAGAAGAGAACTGGATTAGAAAACTCACTTATGCCATGTCAGTGTCATTACTCACTAAATGTGCTGCAACTCTAGCAGAGACAAGGCATCCCTTCTGCCACCATTTGCAAGATCGTTACTTCTCACAGGGAAGAGTACAAATGCATCCGAACCCATAAGTATTGCTCTGATTTTCACCCTTCTCCTCATTCTCATGAGAAGTCAGTTTCTCTCTTTATGGCCAATAGAAGTTCCTCACCTGCGATAGCTCCTCTAAGCATCCTCTTGGAGAAACCTCTCTCCAGGGAGGAGTGCAAGGTGGACCCAAGAGATTTCTCCAGAGCATCCCATTTGTCCACATGCACCACCACTTCTTTAGGTAGATTTACATATTCTGGACCTCATCATGCACTTTTAAGGTAATTTCTTGATTCTTTTGTCTCCCTGGGTGTCTTTCATATCACCTGCAGGAGAAATCCAGGCCAAGTCTTAGGAATAATCTCAATTTGTCAAATGAACATGAAGGGATCATCTCACCTCCTTATATTTCAAGTTCCCTGCCTGTAGATGAAAATAATAACATGGTCCATGCTATAAATGCAAATATCTAGAGTGTCTACACACATAGGTCACAGATGCTTGCTTTGATCACCTCTAAACACTCAGAAAAAAAGTTTAAATCTATATGAGGGCTAATTTTTGTGGAAGTCTCTGTGTCTGGATTTAAATCATTCTTTTAAAAAGTATTACTATGTTTGGAAAGCAAAATTTAGATTTTGAGTAACAGACCATTTTAGATTCTCCCCTAAGTCGACTCAAGTGTTGCTGTCCATTAAAGAACAGTATATAGATCAGCAAAGGATTCCAGAGTCTTATTATATGATCATATTGAAATTTTAATCATCCATGGAAAGAAATCATTCCATCCTATGGAAAGAAAATAATTACTATTAAAAAGAGCAAACTTTTCATATTCCAGGATAATAATGAATTTCTTTTCTAAATCCATATGTAATAATGAATAAAAAACTCAAGACAGGTGTTAACTGACAGGTAAGTGAGTGTACAAAGTAGGCATGCTGTATGACTTAGCTGACAATATTCTACACTCTTCCAAGTTCACTGGAAAGTTTCCAGTGCCAAAGAGCTTCTTTAATATGTTCTGGTATGTTGGTGCATCCCAACCCTTTACATGTCATGGCACACCTTAAAATAACGGTAAATATATATGAGGACTAGGCCACTGCCATCTTGCCCAAATCACCTTGTTTCTGAACCACAGTTTTCTTATTTATGAGTGGAAGAAAAATAAAAGTCACCACTGTGAGGATTAAATGAGACCACGCATGTGTTAAACCACACATAATATATCATGGAGATATTTTATGGTTTGCCTGAGCAGAGTAACACTGAGCAGTGACACTTTTCCAACATCCAAAAATAATTAAACTAAGCAAGCTCAAATAAATTGCGTTGCAGTGGCAGAACAATGCCAAAGGAGAGTTGCACTCACTACACAGGAGAAATTTCACAGTCTGCTTTCCCCACCTCATGAGCTGCTCCTAATCCACCTTCCCTTACACGGACACCTCAGATCAAACCTGATTGGATGACTCTTGTCTTCCTTGTCCTTCCTCTCGCCTTCTCTATCTGTATCTTCTAATGTGACTCAGTCAACTTGTCATGGTTTGTTTTAGTCTTTCCCTTCACCCTTCACTCCAACCCACACAAGTCACAAAAATGAAGACAGCAAATTCAAAATTCTCCTTATTGTGAGGAGGAAGAGAAGGAGTAGATCCAGGGATCCCCACACAGTAATATTTGTCCAGTAGAGAGATGATACATAGATAAGTAGATAGATAAAATTAGTCATTACAGGACCTAGGGTTTAGTAAACATTCAATATATTGTCATTACGATGATGATGATGAGAGGCACAGCCTAGAGCATGGAAGAAACGGGCCGATCGTTGGTAAGAATGCCGAGAAGGGTAACAGTCTAAGGGAAGAAATATGAACTGAGTCTCCCCTTTAGGAAACTTGGGATGCGTTGTTAAAACAAAATGATTACCATTTTTGACAAGCATTTCAGGGCAGGCTGGGTGAAGTACAGACAGACCAGACTTAGGTATAAGTATGAGGACAACCTATGAGTTGCTAAAAAATAAGAAATTCATCTGAGAATGCATGTATACTATTCCTCAGCTATTGGGTTTTTTTTTTTTTTAACCTTCTTCTGTCTTGATACAGAGCTATTTTTTTGGTAAGAAGTTGTAGTCTGCTTTTTTTCTAGTTAAATTATTGTGGTCATTTTTTTTTTTCATACAGCAGGTTCTTATTAGTCATAAATTTTATACACATCAGTGTATACATGTCAATCCCAAGCTCCCAATTCATCTCACCATCACCACCCCCCGCCACTTACCCCCTTGGTGTCTATACGTTTGTTCTCTATCTGTGTCTCTATTTCTGCCCTGCAAACCAGTTCATCTGTACCATTTTTCTAGGTTCCACATATATGCGTTAATATACGATATTTGTTTTTCTCTTTCTGACTTACTTCACTCTGTATGACAGTCTCTAGATCCATCCATGTCTCTACAAAAGACCCAACTTCAGTCATTTTTTTTGGCTGAGTAATATTCCATTGTATATATGTACCACATCTTCCCTATCCATTCGTCTGTCGATGGACACTTAGGTTGCTTCCATGACCTGGCTATTGTAAATAGTGCTGCAATGAACATTGGGGTGCATGTGTCTTTTTGAATTATGGTTTTCTCTGGGTATATGCCCAGTAGTGGGATTGCTGGGTCATATGGTAATTCTGTTTTTAGTTTTTTAAGGAACCTCCATGCAGTTCTCCATAGTGGCTTTATCAATTTGTATTCCCACCAACAGTGCAAGAGGGTTCCCTTTGCTCCACACCCTCTCCAGCATTTGTTGTTTATAGATTTTCTAAGGATGCGCATTCTAACTGGTGTGAGGTGATACCTCATTGTAGTTTTAATTTGCATTTCTCTAATAATTAGTGATGTTGAGCAGCTTTTCATGTGCTTCTTGGCCATATGTATGTCTTCTTTGGAGAAATGTCTATGTAGGTCTTCTTCCCATTTTTTGATTGGGTTGTTGTTTTTTTTTAATATTGAGCTTCATGAGCTGTTTATATATTTTGGAGATTAATCCTTTGCCTGTTGATTCATTTGCAAATATTTTCTCCCATTCTGAGGGTTGTCTTTTTGTCTTATTTATGGTTTCCTTTGCTATGCAAAAGCTTTTAAGTTTCATTAGGTTCCATTTGATTATTTTTGTTTTTATTTCTATTACTCTAGGAGGTGGATCAAAAAAGATCTTGCTGTGATTTATGTCAAAGAGTGTTCTTCCTATGTTTTCCTCTAAGAGTTTTACAGTGTCCGGTTTTACATTTAGGCCTCTAATCCATTTTTAAGTTTATTTTTGTGTATGGTGTTAGGGAGTGTTCTAATTTCATTCTTTTACATGTAGCTGTCCAGTTTTCCCAGCACCACTTATTGAAGAGACTGTCTTTTCTCCACTGTATATCCTTGCTTCCTTTGTCATACATTAGTTGACCATAGGTTTGTGGGTTTATCTCTGGGCTTTCTACCCTGTTTCACTGATCTATATTTCTGTTTTTGTGTCAGTACCATATTGCCTTGATTACTGTAGCTTTGTAGTATAGTCTGAAGTCTGGGAGTTGGATTCCTCCAGCTCCGTTTTTTTCCCTGAAGACTGCTTTGGCTATTTGGGGTCTTCTGTGTCTCCATACAAATTTTAAGATTTTTTGTTCTAATTTTGTAAAAATTGCCATTGGTAATTTGATAAGGATTGCATTGAATCTGTAGATTGCTTTGGGTAGTATATTCATGTTCACTATATTGCTTCTTCCAATCCAAGAACATGGTATACCTCTCCATCTGTTTGTAGCATCTTTAATTTCTTTCATCAGTGTCTTATAGTTTTCTGCATACAGGTTTTTTGTCTCACTAAGTAGGTTTATTCCTAGGTATTTTATTCTTTTTGTTGCAATGGTAAATGGGAGTGTTTCCTTAATTTCTCTTTCCGATTTTTCATCATTAGTGTATAGGAAAGCAAGAGATTTCCATTGGTGTCAGTGAGCTGTTAAAATCCCCCACTACTACTGTGTTACTGTCGATTTCCTCTTTTATAGCTGTTAGCAGTTTCCTTATGTATTGAGGTGCTCCTATGTTGGGTGCATATATATTCATAATTGTTATATCTTCTTCTTGGATTGGTCCCTTGATCATTATGTAGTGTCCTTCCTTGTCTCTTGTAACATTCTCTATTTTAAAGCCTATTTTATCTGATATGAGTATTGCTACTCCAGGTTTCTTTTGATTTCCATTTGCATGGAATATCTTTTTCCATCCTCTCACTTTCAGTCCGTATGTGTCCCTAGGTCTGAAGTGGGTCTCTTGTAGACAGCATATATATGGGTCTTGTTTTTGTATCCATTTAGCCAGCCTGTGTCTTTTGGTTGGAGCATTTAATCCATTCACGTTTAAGGTAATTATCGATATGTATGTTCCTATTACCATTTTCTTAATTGTTATGGGTTTGTTTTTGTAGGTCCTTTTCTTCTCTTGTGTTTCCCACTTAGAGAAGTTCCTTTAGCATTTGTTCTATAGCTGGTTTTGTGGTGCTGAATTCTGTTAGCTTTTGCTTGTCTGTAAAGCTTTTGATTTCTCTGTCAAATCTGAATGAGATCCTTGCTGGCTAGAGTAATCTTGATTGTAGGTTCTTCCCTTTCATCACTTTAAATATCTCATGTCACTCCCTTCTGGCTTGTAAAGTTTCTGCTGAGAAATCAGCTGTTAACCTTATGGGAGTTCCCTTGTATGTTATTTGTCATTTTTCCCTTGTTGCTTTCAATAATTTTTCTTTGTCTTTAATTTTTGCCAATTTGATTACTATGTGTCTCGGCATGTTTCTCCTTGGGTTTATCCTGCCTGGGACTCTCTGCGCTTCCTGGACTTGGGTGGCTATTTCCTTTCCTATGTTAGGGAACTTTTTGACTCTAATCTCTTCAAATATTTTCTCGGGTCCTATCTCTCTCTCTTCTCCGTCTGGGACCTCTATAATGCGAATGTTGGTGCATTTAATGTTGTCCCAGAGGTCCCGTAGGCTGTCTTCATTTCTTTTCATTCTTTTTTCTTTACTCTGTTCTGCGGCAGTGAATTCCACCATTCTGTCTTCCAGCTCACTTCTCCGTTCTTCTGACTCAGTTATTCTGCTATTGATTCCTTCTAGTGTGTTTTTCATTTCAGTTATTGTATTGTTCATCTCTGTTTGTTTGTTCTTTAATTCTTCTAGGTCTTTGTAAAACATTTCTTGCATCTTCTCGATCTTTGCCTCCATTCTTTTTCCGAATTCCTGGATCACCTTCACTATCATTATTCTGAATTCTTTTTCTGGAAGGTTTCCTATCTCCACTTCATTTAGTTGTTTTTCTGGGGTTTTATCTTGTTCCTTCATCTGGTACATAGCCCTCTGCCTTTTCATCTTGTCTATCTTTCTGTGAATGTGATTTTTGTTCCACAGGCTGCAGGATTGTAGTTCTTCTTGCTTCTGCTGTCTGCCCTCTGGTGGATGAGGCTATCTAAGAAGCTTGTGCCTGTGGTCATTCTTTTAAATGAGAAGATTAGTGAAGTACAAATTAGTCTGTAGATATATTTTCTTCTCAGGTTTTATTACTCATCTCTAGGCTTGTATCTTTAATTAAGTTTTGCCCTATAATCAGTGGCCTTAATTTGAAGTGAACAGTGATGATGACCAAATTTCTCACATAAGAGTTATTTGGTGATTTGGTATTTTAATGTTATATCCTCAAGTCTACCCATGGGTATCACCCTCAGGTTAGGGTTTCTTCCTACAAGCCCCCATGATTCCTCAAGGTTTTTTAGCAATATCAATATTGTACCCATTCTCTCTGAGGATGGCAAAGTTAGAGTCAAAGGGAAGAAATCCTAAGGATAGCACTTCAGGTGCCAGGAGAAACAGATAGAGTCACAATTTTGGTTCGGTTAGAGGAGCTCATTCAATGCTTCTCAGAGAGCATCAGCCAATATCTCCCACCTGAGCAGTAGTGTCAACTTTGCCAAGAATAGCCTGTTTGTCTATAATTGAACTAAATTCCTGCTGCTGAAATGTAAGCCCAATTCTTGTTCTGTCCTAATTACTTAAACAAATAACTCAGGTCCTATAATATCAGTTAAGCTGCAATACATACTGGTAGGTTAACAATACATGAATTAATAAAAGAGGACACATTTTAAGCAGCGATTTCATAGCTGCAGATAATGATATTAATAAAAATGAATAATCAAATGTCCAGTTCCATTTTAAATAGGTATCATAGGCTGAAGCCCACTAACTATGCATCAAAGCAAACAGACACAAGCAAATTACTCACAGCAAAGGTGTGCCAAAGTTATTTTATTAGCACCTGGTAGGCTTTTTGATTATGGTAGCATATATAAGGGTTTGCTATTAATATGGATATTAATTTTGGCATTAATTAATGAATAAAATTAGTAGAGTACTTTGGGATATTATATTTTTTTAAAAAAGGGAGAGAGGGAAGTAAAAATTGGTTCATATTCTTGAAGTGAACAGAAGAGAAAGAGCTTGTTCAATAAGCTTCTGTCACATAGACAGCTTGTAACAACGTGTAAATATGTAATATGCTCTCCCTGGATGTAGCTCCAGAAATAATTCTCCACTGATGAGACTCCCATGGCCCTGAAGAGAAACCTGTTTCTTTAATGTGCTGAGCATAGTCGACAAGGCGGAAGGTCAATTTTGATTTGTGACTTTGAGGCTCCTGCCAACTGAATTCATAACAAGGCTGGTTTATTACATCGTGGGGAGTAATTCCTGGTGACAGACTATTTTCAAGTACCAATTCATTTATATCCAGCGTTCAGGGTCTCTCATTAAGGAAGGGCATATCATGGCTCCCAACCTAGGAATTATGCTGATTGGGACATCCTTATTATGCCACCTTTTACCGAGTGAGTCAAAGAAAAACTAATATCACACCTCAAATGCATGACAGAGTTTCAGCAAGCAAGTCATTCAGATGGGAAGAATTATTAAAGTCTTCAAGTCTCCTTCTATAGGAATATGGCAATGATGCCACAAATTCTCACTAGGAAATGAGGCTTCAATTCAATGAGGTAAGACTTCCTTGAATCCCTCTCTGAAACTGATTAGCAGAGTCTTCTCTGGGGAAAAGATCAATGAAATAATTTCTCCAAAAAGTTAAATGCAAGACAAAGTATATTTTGGGGGAGAGGGAGGAAGGTGAAACTATTTTTCAGAACAGTCAGAGAATAGTGTATGGCAGGGAGGACAGTACTATTGTTTGGTTCCTTCCTACCAGTGAATTAGCACCTACAAGCTATTTTAAGGTCTCCTTGGCTTTAGAGGCTGGATTAGCCAATCACATTCATACCAAAGCAATTAACCAGTAATGGAAAGTATGGCTTCTATCCAGCTGGCTGTTCATTCTAAAATTGATTGGCCTGTGATCTGACTCAACTAGTCAATTCTGAAAAAGAACTTCACATGGGTGTTCCATACTGGCAAATGGAGCCTGCGTAAAAATCCCCATGGAATGAATAAATGCTAGTTTCAACTGAACAAGCTTTTTAATTTGAAAGCCAGTCTTCCAAATAAATGCTAAATTAACTATAAAATTACTTTATTCTGAACCTAGCTGAAGCTACATGTAGGGGTGCTCTAATAATTGCTCAATAGTTGAAAAAGCTATTAATATTCATAAATAACTTCCACTTACATGCCACCCACGCCAAAAGGTCTTATACAATGGTTGTATGTGTGGGGTGGAGGTCAGAAAACCTCATGAAGTTTGGTTTGGAAAATGGGCTGGAGAATGATTTTATTAACCTTTAGTGCTTGTAAAACTCTTACCCAGTTCCTCGTTCATGACTGATTATGAATCAATTTGGTTGTGTTAATAGACCTGTTGCCCTTTTCTTCTCATTGCTAAGCATTAATCAGTTACCAGAAAGGCAGACTGGGAAAGAGGTTGTTGTTAGCCAGGGTTAAAGATTCAGTGGTAATTGAAGTGAATGGAGAAAAAGAATTTGAGAGAAAAAGGACAAGGCCAAAGTATTTGAAAAGCTAAAGCATCGTGTTAATTTCTCTTTCTTTGCGAGGTTTAGGTTTTCATGTCATATTATTTCCAGGATCCTAAATCCTGCTGGATTAAAAGAGAGAGGAAAGAAGGAAACAAAGAGGACAAGGAGGAAAGAGAGAGACAGAGCCAGTACACTTGCAGACCCTGTTTGGTAACAGTATATCAGAATGAAGATGCAACTCCATGGATTATGTGACTTGAGTAGCCTCTTCATCTAACACATGGGTGAGCACCAGGGAATGTTGTATTTAATTGCCAAGAATAGAGAAGGAGAAAAGTCGAAATGGCCCAAAGAACATAGCAGCAGGAGGAGGCCATAACATCTGTCTTTCTCTGCGAATGGACCTGACAATACATCAGCATAAAGCTACAATTTTTTCTTCTACCCACTTAGGTAAGACTGACAAATAAAACTAGCATAAACCTTCAAAACTGGGCGGCAAACAGTTATCTAATTAAGGCAAAGCCCGTTAACTTGCTATCATCATCTGGCTGAACACTGTGCTGTGAATAAATTAAACATGGATTCAGAAACATTCTGGCTGTTGCTGGTTGACATGCAATATAACAGTACGAACACAACCGATCATTCACATGCAGAAATGATGGGGCAGAAAGGAGGAGGAAAGAGAAAAACTACCCTCAGACACTCAGACACTGGTGCAGCTGTAACTGAAAGCCTCATAAACAGTTCTTAAAATGCCATAAAGAGTTGGAACATCAACTCTATAGATCATATTTCTCTGGATCTCCAGGGCCAAAACAGACATCAAAGGCTTCATGAAATCAATGCATCTGACAAGGTGCTCTTGGCTGGCACCTGGAGCCCATTTCTCCCATCACTCCTGGAGCCTGCAGAGCTGGTCCAAGCCAGGAACCCTTTTGACTTCTATGAGCCAAGAAGGATGAAAAGACCACCTGCCCTTGAATAGAGGAGGTCTGGGGCCAAGCCTGGGGCACATTTATCAACTGGGCTGGAGTCTTCTTACTTCCCACATCCCAAACTGGCCACTGGTCAGTACAGTAATCCTTTGAAAAATGCCTTGAGAATTGGTACCAATTAGATTTTCCAAAAGTAACTGAGAAAATGGTTAGAATCAGAGAGCAAGGTAAAGTCTGTAACATGTCTCACATTGTAAAACCATTCAGGGCTGGTATATGGGTTCTGTGTGTGGCCTGCCTTAAAACTTTCTGGAAAAGTTAGTGAATAACAAAATAAATACATAATTTGTCTAAAACCAAACTCATTCTCCCTTAATTTTCCTAATTTTTCAATCATCCAAGGTCAGAGTCATCCTCTTCTCCTTTTGTCTTCTTTTCACCAGGTAACAAAATCCAGTGTATACCTTTAAATAGAGCAGAATCTCAGTATGTGTTTAATGAAACAGATGAATGAAAGAATGAATGAATGCTAGTACTTTGTTCAAAAACAGAAAAAGAAAAATTATATTTACCTTCCAACCTCCTTAGCCTGACATTCATATTCTTCTTAACCTCATATTTTTAACTTTAATGCTTCCCTAAAAGAATCTTCCATTTCAGCCAGATCCAGAATGCCACACATACACACTTTATCCTCTCTGTTCCTGTAAAACTCCTCTAGCACATCAGTGATCCTATTTCATGAGATTTTCCAGGACATTTTCCATACACGTCTTCCTCTCTGAACTCTCCAATATGTATTGTCTCCACTTTCATGTTATATTTTGACATTGACTCCTTGGCATCCTGCATATTATTTTATCTATTATCTTTGAACTCTTTATGTTTTCCCCTATTCTCCTCAAATGTGCTAATATTCTTATAAATAGAAAAAGATATTACATTTACTGATATCCTCATAGCAATTTGCATTAATGCCTTACATATCAGAACTCAGAAAAAATTTTTTAAATGAGTGACTAAACAAGATTGTACTGAGATTATAAAGCAGAAATCTTAGAGCATAGGCCCTGGTCTAATTTCAAGATAACTTTCTAATTTTCTAAACTATATGCAGATTTTTCTATTATTATCAGTGACACCATAGATTTTCATGTTCAAAGAATAAAATATATTATTTCTGTTTGTGGCTTAGTTTGGCTTGCCCAAAAGCAGATGCTGAGCCTAAGATTTTAATGCAAGTAGTTTATTTGAGAGGTGATCCCAGAAGCACCAGTAGGATATTGGGCAAGTGACACAGGGAAGGGAAAGAAGCCTATGCAAGGCTTAATGAGCAGGATATCATTGTGAGACTTGGGGCTCTATCCCACTGAGAACATCTGGGATATAATATTGAATATGTCTCAGAGCTGTTTCACCAGGGGTTTAGGAGGCTGGGATATTTATTTACCAACTTCTTTTTGTTACTGGTTAAGCCTCTGCCTGCACTTCACCCTTCAATCAACCTTTTATTAAAAAGCCTTGCATTTAGAAGCCATTGGTAGGCACAGGAATGGGGAGTGCCAAGGACACCAACGGTGTCTGCTATACCATATATCTCAAAGCATAATTATAAGCCTTACCAGAGGAATGGTATTGACACCAAATACTTTTATAATTTTAATCCTAAAAGAGATGTCATTGGCATTCTTTGGAGAACTACACAAGAGAGCAACAATGTAGTAAGTATGTCTACATACAGAAATGGTACCCTGAAAACAAACTGAAAGAAAAGAAAATGATTCTGCCCTATGGCACCCCATCCTTTCTTCCAACTTCAAATCTGCCCTTGGTCTTAGCTTGATTGCCCCCGGATCAAGATGTTGAGGAGCCTGGTGAAAGCAGGGACAAAGGACAGCCTGGGAAGACTCCGTATAAAAAAACTGATGCAAGGAGAGCAGAAAACCTGCTGATTTTCTTTGCAAGTTGCAATTGATAGGAAATTAACATTTATAGCATCTTAGGCACAAAAGCTTCAAGCCAGGTGGTAGTCATGTTATCTCTAGACAAGCTTCTACACTCCATTTTTCAAAGGTCTCTAAGATAAAAGAACGTGGAATTGTAATTAGCAAGTTTCAATTGACAGAGAATTAAAATTTAACCTTCTATTCATCAATAATTTAAAGATGAAGTTCCTTTGGGCAGTGCTTAGGAAAGGTGGCCGTCAGGAGAGGGGCTGCTAGTTTACACATACTTCACCGACAACACTGTCAAAGCAGGATGCAAGTTTCTTGCAAAGAAAGAAACTTCGGGTCTCTCCAGCAGTAAAGAGAGAGGCTAATTTACCGTTTTCCCATTTAACTCTCGTCTTCCTAAGAATGCTTTACTTGCTAAGATTTTCTATAGAAGTTCCTTATCAGTGACACATTTTCTATATGCAGGTCTCTTGAATCTTTGGGCTGCCTCTAATGCCTACACACAGATCCTCCTCCATGAGAAAAGTAGAGAGGGGTAGCCACAGTTGATTCCCTCCTCTTTGTTCATGGGATTCACCAGATGGAGAAGAACAGAGAGAAGAGGGGCAGTAGGAAGAGGGGAAAAGAGATGGGTTGCAGCACAGACTGTGGGGAGGATGCAAGCAGAAAAATGGAGGAAGAGGAATAGGAGGTCAACTAGCAAAGCTGGAGCTGGAGTCTCCTGCTGCCTCTATGCCAAATTAATGAGACCCTGGAGTCAACTCTGTGTCCTCATCTCTGGTCTAGAGGAGGCCTCCACATCAGGAGAAGATTCTCTGTGTGCACACTTCTGATGAAATAAATGGAATCTGGAAAAACACCATTCTTTTGGTACATTTTGAACAGAGTCCTCCTCTAGGGGGGACTTCATAAGATACTGAAGGCTCAAGGATTCCAAACACCTTAAGATATCCTGAGACATCCCAGTTAAAAGCAGAAATGTAAATCTAAATTTGTTTTATTATTTTTTGGCTCCTGAGATACCCATGTAGAATATTTTAAAAGCTAATGAATTGCTTGATAGAAGAAAGGTATGTATAGAATATTTGCCCTATGATGATCTTTGGAGAATGTTATAAAGATCTCTGCTTGAGGGGGAAAATGGCGGGATTGTATTTACAACTCAATTTGATAGACCTCCACGTACCTATTATTGCAAAAGTAAGCACAAACATCACTGATGCCAGCAAGATCAGAGTCTAGCAGAAAAGATGAGTATAGACCGCTGAGATAATAAAGGTGGCATGCCCCAAATGCTTATGCAGGGAGGAAAAAGCACTGCTTTGCCAAAGACATTTGAGAGAAACACCTCAGAAGAGGAATAGAGTGATTATTTTGTCAGGTAGACCTGGGCTCTGCTTATTTTCCACTGGGTGTCAACCCCAAATCCTTGTTATCAACAAAGGACCAGATGAACTCACCTAACGAAAGACATTGGAGGGAGTCTGTGCCCTAGGAACTGGCTCTCCATGGGAGTTCTTCCTTTTTTCACATTTGTCACTTTATTCTAGAGCCTTCAGATAGCAATTTTCCTTAAAAAATATAATCAATTGATTCACTGAACAGTGAGATAAAATATCATCTTGTAGGTTTGGAGGCTTCCCAACACCTGCCTGACACTTGGACACTTGGAGTATATAATATTTACCCAGTTTTCCAATGAAGACAATTTTGTGGCTATGTTGAGCAACAGTGATATCTTGATTGCCACACTGTCAGCCAAATCTTGCTTACCTCTCACAGGGATTATGTTCCTTATTGGAATAGAACCAATACCCCAGGTACTGGTGCCTGAAGGAGGAGTTTGATGGGAAGATCAAACTGAGCTGCCCTGATTTTATCTCCCAAGTTTGTCCTTCCCTCGGTGTTCTCTTCTTTCTAATTTCGCAGCTGTTGTCTCCTGTTAAATCATTTATCCGAGTTTGGACACGACCACCTTCCTTTGGTTCTCTTTAGCACTGTACCATCAAGATTTCAAAAGTGCAGAATTTTACTAAATACTAAGGAAGAGCAAATGGGAAATGATTTAAGAAAAAATCTATATACATAAAATGTAGCTGGTTAGATTTTCACCAAATTTAGAAAGCATGCTTGCAAGGGTCTAAACTTTATAAATAGAGGCTATAAGGTTTTCATCAAGGGTAGCACCTAAAATAAGTAGGCAATGATGTCCCAGATCAGGTGAAACCAAGTCCAAGAGTCCTGTGTAACTGCTGATAAGGAGACATGCCATAGATTACAGAGCAAACAGAACAAACAACAACAAAAATAGTGTCAAATATGACCTCCAAATGAAAACTCTCAAGAGCAGACATACAAGCCAGTGATACACACTCAAGCTGCTCCCCACATACAGCATCTCTGTGCAGTCTACTTCAAGGTCAGTGTGGGCAGAGGCATATTTATTTAAACAATGGTTAATGATTTTCTTGAACAATGCTGGCCAGCCCAGCTAGTAACAGAAATTTAAAAGCATTTGCACTTAAAGGAACATACTACTCAGGCTCCCATAGCTAACTCCAGTCTCAAAAACCCTGGCCCATTCCATTCTTTTTTGCCAGAGAGTCTATCAATATTCTTATGCCAAAGAACCGATACAAGTGTCACAGACTCTTGGCTGGATATTTTGCTACTATGCTCACTATTTTCTATTTTCTTTTCTCTGCCACATGGGAACTAGTCTACTAGATATCCTTATTCTTTCATAAGCATGTCCCCTCATCCAGCCACTCACCTGGGGTATGTCCATTTGGTTTTGCTTCTGTTGTATGACATAAGCATAGAAAATTAAAATTCTGGCTCAATGACTCATTAGAACTATGTATCTTGGGCAGATTTTTTAACTTTCTTAATATCTTTGCCTCGTCTTTAAAATGGGGCTAATAAGTATCTTACACTGCAGTTTTGAGAAATAAATGAGTTACTTATGTTTAACAGAGAATCCATCATAGCACCCAGCATGTGGTAGGTGCTAAATATATTTCTTCAATGGAACACAGATGCTTTTCTGCACAGAATTGTATAACCCCAGGTTCTAAGGACAGGAAAATAAGTTCACGTGTAGGAAATTTTTGTCTCAGTCACTTTTCCTCAGAAAGGCACATCCACTGAATTGCCCAGAGTCATTCAGCTGGTCTCTGGTTTCTAGAGACCAGCATCACATTTCCTGACTCACTCTATGTGCTGATGTTGGCAATGGGAAAATTCAGTTATAACACGCAGGGCTTGGTTTGATTATGTGTCTTTTAGATTTTATCCAAAACAATGACCATAACTTTTAGGCTTCTATGCTCCATATTCCAAATAACTAAATCTGCACAAGTTATTTCCATTGACAAGAGAAAAATATCTTTATTGGAATGGGTTTAGACTTTCCAGGCATCTGCTCAATCACATACAAGAACACCTCATAATACCAGCACTCCTTTGAAAGCTAGAAACAGATCACAAGGTATACTGGGTTAGATAATGTACTCTCCCAAATTCATGTTTACTCTGAACCTCAGAATGTGACCTTATTTGAAAATAGGGTGTTTGCAGATGTAAATCATTAAATTAAGGTGACATCACACTGGATTAGAGTGAACTTAAATCCATGACTGGTGTCCTTATAAGAAGAACATGTGAAGACACAGAGACACATACAAAGGGAAGAAGTTTATGCGGTGATGGACTCAGAGATTCGAGTGATGTGTCTACAAGTCAAGGAACACCAAGGATCTTCAACAACCACCAGAATATAGGAGAAAGATATGGAAAAGATTCTCCCTCAGAATCTCCAGAAGGAACCAAACCTACCCACACCTTGGTTTTAGGTTTCTAGCCTCCAGACCTGGGAAAGAATAAATTTCTGTTGTTTTAAGCCACTCAGTTTGTGGTAATTTTTTACAGCAGCCCTAGGAATCTAATATATGAAGGATTTCATCTTTCTTCATTTTTCCATTGACTTGACTCCCTCTTTCCTAATATCCACAGCCTAAACCATCATTTTCTCAGTTTGAATATGACTGAAAACTGCAAGGGACATCAAATAAGGATGCCCAGTCGGGCTCTTCCAGAAGGACAATGAGATCAGATGTCAGGCAGGAGTAAAGGGACAAGCCTTAACCACAAAGGCAATGGCTGAACAGCACTGGAGAAGCTGAAAACAGAAGAGAAAAGAAATAGAACTCTGATGGAAAGAGGACATGAGAAGGAGAAAAGTTAGATGTAGAGCCATGCGGATTGAAGTACAGGAACACAGACTCCAGAAAATAAAACAAAGTATAAAAGGACATAATCCTGCCATATGAGAGTTCATGCATTCTAAAAAGATACAATGCCTATCTTAAAATATCTGCTCATATTTTTAGAATATTTGTTTTTAGCAGATTCTCAAAAACCTTTTGAATCATCATCAATCCTGTAATAAGCTCACAAGGGGAATTTCAGGAACTATATTGCCTCTACCACATTTTCAAGTATGGCAATGCAGGTCCTGAGAGAAAGAGAAACACATAAGGTTACTGTTCCATATCTTTATTTATTTATTTATTTATTTATTTATTTATTTATTTATTTATTTATTTATGGCTGTGTTGGGTCTTCGTTTCTGTGCGAGGGCTTTCTCCAGTTGCGGCAAGTGGGGGCCATTCTTCATCGCGGTGCGCGGGCCTCTCACTATCGCGGCCTCTCTTGTTGCGGAGCACAGGCTCCAGACGCGCAGGCTCAGTAATTGTGGCTCACGGGCCCAGTGGCTCCGTGGCATGTGGGATCTTCCCAGACCAGGGCGCGAACCCATGTCCCCTGCATTGGCAGGCAGATTCTCAACCACTGCGCCACCAGGGAAGCCCCATATCATCATTTTTTAAATAGTACATGTGAAAATTTGTTTGCAAACTATAAAAACATTTAAAATATAAGATATTACTACTGCTACTGCCCAGTCCTTTATTCCTAGGTAATTAGGCAGCATGGTACATGGTACATGGAGTCTAGAGTCAGCGAAATAGAGATTCAAATCCTACTGTACACTTATTAAGCTATGTAGAGTGGCATAAATAGAATTGGTAAGTGCTGAGGGAGAGTGGTTCGATTTTATATGGGATGGTCGGGGAAAGCCTCACAAAGAAAGTAATATTTGAGCAGAGATCTGAAGGAACTATAGGATTTATCCCTGTAGCTAGATAATAGGCAGTTGTTTATTATTCTCAATAATTCTAGAATTCTCCTGGCATCCTAGTTTCTGTCTAGTTTTGTGGAAGCTGTCTGAATTCTATGATCTTTGTACATAGCTACATAGCAAACAAAAACATAGCTATCCATTAAAACCTATTGTTCCAAAAACATTCTATGTGTTTCTAAGTATGAAATACAGTATGCAATTGCTGATTTTTTTCTAAAAGAGATAAGTTCAGGATGGAAAGACCCTCATAAGGATAAATGAAAAATAAAATGCCCATTCATGTTGAAAAAAGAAGTTCTCAAACTCTGCAGTTATCCATTTTATTAAGGAAGATCACTTTTTTGTTGTCTTCTTACACTTTTTAGAGTGGATGGTGTATTATGAGAGCACATTAGCACTAATGAGAAAATGCACATACCCAGCACATACAAATCAATAGGACACAAGAACTTTCTGCAAAAATACATTTGGGGAATGCTTTTGCCATTTCAGAAGCTTGAAAGTAAGTCAAGCCAATATAAATACTTGAAATATATAATTCAATTTCATTGGATTACCAACTTAAGGGCCTACTGACAATTGTATAGCCTGGTAACCACCCTTGTCTGCCCATCAGACAGCCATTAGAAAGTGAATGGCATGAAACTCTGTCTGAGAACACTAGGCTTTTTTTTAATGATAAGAAAATTAAATGCAACTATGACAATAGCCTACTAATAATAGAGGGAGATATTTATACATTTAAGTGACTATGGTGGATGTAGTCAGCTATCTACGTGAAGCTCATGCACCTGGGAGTTGGCAAGTCACTCAGAGAAACAGACACGAGGGTTTAGTCTTGGTCAAGGGAGTGCCCAGTCTCCTCTCAGATGACTGGAAACCAGGAGGGTGCCTTCTCTGGTACAGCCTATTCCTGGGGAACTTGTATTTGTTCCTGAGTATAGTACAGGCAGGACATTGATACCCAAGCTGACTGTGTTCAAGTAACCTTTGATCCCAGAAAAGTATGACTATATTCAAAATGGTGCCCTTTAAAGTAAGTCACATAAATTCCTTTTGCTTATTTTTGTTTCAGAACACTCTCATGGGACTAGGTCTCTTTGGAGGCACATGAAAGCTCATAATATAATAGGTTATACCTTGGGACAGGGCAATGGAGGGAAAGGAAATGCAAGAAGACTGGGTGTCCCCCATCCTCTGTGGACCATTTTGTTTCAGCTCCCTCTCCCAGCCTGCCATGATGTTCTGTAGTTCTAAGAAAGAAAACAGTTCATAAACCACAGAAATATAAGGCTCCTTGTATATGGATGCGAAGAAAAACTGTGTAGCTATACGAGTGGAAAGAACCAACAGAAGCAGCAAATTTAACTTAGGAAAGAATCAACCATCATTATATACAATGTGTTTGAGACATAACAATGATTTTAAAAGGGAGAAAACAAATGTGAATTGTCACTGGAATGATGTTTAACCAGCATGCATAAATTGTTTTTCCTCCTGCCTCTCCCCATTCTACATAACATCCATGGTGGTAAAGATGAGCTTTGTCAGAGGTGACAGGGTAGAGGGTGGTCAGTGTCATATTTTAGAAAACAGATTCAGATACGACCCAAGTAGATGAAGCTTTAGGGATTTAATCTTTAAAGAACTGAATATAGAAGGATAAAAAACACAGTGAACAGCCTGAGAATCTCCAGCGGAAATTACAGGTTAGAAACTGAAACTATAAAGTTGAAAATAAAACTGGAAGTAATAAAAATGTAATTCTGGGTAGTAAGAGAGAGGAAGCAATGTGATCAGGATGAATAAGAAATATAAACAGTCATTTACCTCGAAGAGTAAAAGTTTTTCAGTGACAAGGAAAGTTGGAGCAAATATTATGAGGTCTAATAATTTTCACTTAGTAAATATTAATTGAATGCCAATCCTGTGCCAGGCACTGAGCTAATTTCTGGGAATAAGTGGTGGACAAAACAGTGGATTTAAAGCAAATAGTCAGGGCCGAGAGTCGGGTCATTTCAGAGCAATGCTGAACTCCCCCGAAAATCAGAATGCTTTTCTTTGTACTGTGAGGCCAGAAAAAGCTAAAGCTGGAAGAATGGGCTCAAGTGAAAACCCAGGGTTCCGAGGAAGAACATCCAAAGGCATCTACCTAAATTGCATTTATTTCAGGAGCTATACACACATTTCACAGGGAAAGTACCCCATAAGACGCTGTAAGATAATTTACACAGAAACATTGGGTGGTATTATGCAGACATATGCAACATACACCACATTTTAGCTGTTCACAAAAAAAGGTATATTTATATTTTTTCAGTGTCTGTCCTACAACTTATTTCCTTATGAAAAGCATCGTTTGTTTAGACGTTTCCATAGAGTATTGCTTGATTTTTTTTTTTCTTTTATATTATTTTTTCCTAAGAAAAATATTTCCCTTAAATGCCAAGTACTTTTTCAAATGGTTAAATAGAAGAACAGTAAAGTTATTGCTTAAATGTTCTCTTCTCTTTCTGAGTCTCTTCACTTAGGTTCAAGGCTATAAAGAAAATATGGCTTAAGAAGACAAATGACAAAAATACATTTGCAGCCACTTTCATGTTTGAACAGGTTAGGAGGATTTTGTGTCTTGATTCTTCCAAATGTAAATGGCATTCAGACTAGACAAAAGCAAAAAAAAATAGTCTCCAGGATTTCAGAAATGCTGTAAAAAGATCACCCACATCAATGTGGCAGAGTAGCTTGCTTAAAAGCCCTTCCATTAGATTCCACTGCTATAAATGGAGGTGAGAAATCAATCACCACAACCTGGGACCAGAAATAATGTCACAATGAATAAATACTATAAGTCTAGCTTGATCTCGATAATTTTGAAAGAATGGTAAATTCATTTAAATGAATGGAGCATGTCCAATTAGCATCACACCTCAAGCCCTTTTAACACACCAAGGTCAAGTTAATATTCCTAAAATACCACCTTTGTAAGGTCAATAACAAAATCTCATAGCCCTGTCTTCAAGACTGCCAACTGGTTAGATGGCCTTGTCTCTTACTGCTTCCTAATACATTCCACTGCATTCAATCAGATACTCCCCACTACAGTTTCTCAGTCTACCATTATTTTTTTCTCTGCCAACATCTTCAGTCAGCACTCTCAATCCACCTGTCAGATCCTGACCTCTTCCTAGCGACTTCTTTTGTTCCCAACTTAAGGCTTACCTCCAAGTATACAATCAAGCAAGTGGCAAGTATTGACTGAGCATCTTTTCTGTGCCTATCATCGGGCTAAAGTGTCATGGAGGAGAAAGGAAGGAGGAATGATTAGATACATAAACATGAATCTTTGTAAGGTGCTAATGCTGAAGGTCAAGGCATAGTTTGAGGAAACAATCCCAGGTCAAGGTCATATGTAAGAAAGAGCTTAATTGTGCAATGCAAAGAGAAAAGGAACTACAATTTTGAAGACTTAATTAGCTTATATTTTCCAACAAGATATGTCTATATAAAATATATCATAATGGTCCCCAGTCTCCTCTAAATGGTGCTTTTATGGGTGCTTTATCTTCCCATTTGTGTTGTAAAATTTTCAGAGATAAAATTTTCATTTTTAGCACTCCAATGCCTACCACAGTGATGACCACGTTGTTAGTTCTCAATACTGTTGGCTGAATTTTAATATACTTCACATTTGCTCTTGCTGAACTTTACTTAAAACGAAAATGTGGGCAAATGTGTCAGGTGCACAGGTAGTACACGTCTGTCTTTCATCTTCTGTTAGTATATATGCTATAGACTGAATGTTTGTGTCCCCACAAAATTTGTATGTTGAAAACTAATCCCCAATGTGATTGGAGGTGGAGTTTTAGGGGGTGATTAGATCATGAGGACAGAGCCCTCATGAGTGGAATTAGTGCCCTTATAAAGAGGCCCCAGAGAGTTCCACTGTGAGGACACAGTGAAAAAACAACCATCGTGTAAGAACCAGGAAGCAGCTTCTCACCAGACATCAGATCAACACCTTAATCTTGGACTTCTCAGCCTCCAGAATTGTAAGAAATAAATTTCTATTGTTCTAATCCACCCAGCCTACAATATTTTGTTATAGTGTCCCTAATGGACTAAGACACATAGATCATTACATTTACTTTTTTTTTAACTTAAAGAAACTTTGGAGTGAGGGCTATGAAATCCCAGCATGGAAATTCCAGGGTTTATTCCAACTCATCAACATTTAGAACAAAGTGCCTCCTGGCACATATGAAAAAAATCAAGCAGTTTATGTATGCTTTTACTTTAATGCCATTGTACTCTGGGTAACCAAGAAATTAAATGTGTTTCCACACAAATAATTCTACCTAGTGAGTCCTCATTACTCTGCAATAATTGAAAGATTCATTGCTATATTTATGACAGATATATAAGATAAAATTTTTATAATGTATTTATAAAATTTTATGTATTTATGTATTTATAAAATATGTATTTTATGTATTTATAAAGTAAAGTTTCATTTGAAATCTTTGAGAATTAGATTTTATGTATTATCATTAACAAGTGGCTTACAGTGCTGGCATCCAAAATAAAGCAAATTTTCCTTTCCACCAACTTGCCTCTTTATTGGCTTTTGAGCGGCGAGCAGCCGGACCCCACTTTCAGCTACAGCAGGAGCATGCTTGTCATATTCAAGGAGTGGCAAGTAGGCCAGGGTGGTGTAGTGGAGTGAGCAGGGGGCAGAATGATACAGAATCGAAGAATAGGAAATGAGGTTAAAGCGGTGTGGGATGGGAGGAGACAAGCATGAAAGGCCTTGTAAGCATTAGAAGGACTTGGGCTTTTACTCTAAGTGAGATGGGGAGCCATTGTAGGATGTCGAGCAGAGCAGTGACCTGCTCAAACTTAAATCCTTAAATCCTATAAAGCGTTCTGCATTCTGTAAGTAATTTAGATTTCTTGCTTATGAATGTGTAAAATTATTTTTTTTTAATAAATTTATTTATTTATTTATTTTTGGCTGTGTTGGGTCTTTGTTGCTGTGCATGGGCTTTTCTCTAGTTGCGGCCAGTGGGCTTCTCATTGCGTGGCTTCTCTTGTTGCGGAGTACGGGCTCTAGGCGCGCGGGCTTCAGTAGTTGTGGCTCACGGACTCTAGAGCGCAGGCTCAGTAGTTGTGGCGCACAGGCTTATTTGCTCCTCAGCACGTGGGATCTTCCCGGACCAGGGCTCAAACCCGTGTCCCCTGCATTGGCAGGCAGATTCTCAACCACTGCGCCACCAGGGAAGCCCTGTGTAAAATTATTGAAACTATTCTTTGATTGTTTAGGAATTGTCAAGTTTTTTCCTTGTTGCTGTTGTCATTTTGCCTAAATATTTTGTCTTTGATCAAAGGGATTATAACAAGTTCTGGGTTCCATTTTCAGTATATGATTAATTTTTTTATATTTTATCAGCAAATGCACTCAAAATATTCTCAGTAGTATCAAATCTTTGTCCCCTAACAATTGGTTTGTTATTTTCTGAAAGAACCAAAAGTTGTCTGGACTACACCTACATTATCCATTTGAAATGGAAAGTCAAATTATATAATACAGTTTGGTATTATATTGGTTTATTGGTAAATAAACTAAGCAAAATATTCCTTCCAGATATTGGAACAGACTTTGCTATATAATCCATAAATTGACTCAACAGACAAAACCAGAAAGGATACATTAGTGTGTTATGCATTGAGAATGAAGAGATTAGGATTCTGTTAGAGAAGCCTGGAGGAACTGTGTAACACATGACTGAAATAATTTCCTTTATTTCTGTATCCTACAAAAGATCAGGAAATTATCACTCCTACCTCAAAAACCTGTAAAAGAGGAGGAGGAATAATGTGATTTTTTAAAAAGTAATAACTCTCCATTAAATCATTGCAATCTGTTTCACATACATTTGTGGATTAATTTTCTCTCCTCCATAAAATGTGCAGCAAAACCATGGTAGTTTCTTTCTATGACACTGGGTTACAGGAGTATTTTTCATCACTGCCTCACTTGTTAAACTACACTGATATTTCTACTTTTTTGCTTATTTTTACAGTATTTCAGGGGTGTCTGATCATCTTTCAAATGATTAAGTGATAAGATAATCGAGAGAGAGAGAAAGGGAAGGTGACATCAGCCACAGCGGTTGCTTGAATGTGGGAGAACGAAGCAGCTTCTGCTCCCAAATCATAGCAGCTGACCAATTCAGTGTCATGGTCAGAACCCAACTGGCTTCACAACAACACCCAATTAGGTTCACACCAACACGTCAGCGTCCCACTCCCATCACAGGGACAACTCTTTAGAAGTTGAGTCGTGATAATTTAGTCTCCCATATTTCTGTTTTCCATTAACAAAATCAATTTTAATTTAGGTATCAAATCCACTGAAGAAGTAGGTACCTCATATTCGATAATTTTGTTCTATCCACAGCCCTGAGAAACTCCCAGGAGCCTAAGAGAGCCTCAGGGTCACATATGGTGACTCCGGGCAGTAGGTGTCACACCCCTGCAGGAGACACATCCAGTTACAAGAATCACCATATTCAGGAAAGCCCAAAGATTTGATGTCCACATCAGGTATGTAGAGTTTCCCCTAGCAAGATCCAGTTTAGAAATCCAGGGTCATTTTATCATAAGCAATTCTGCTTAAAAACATGGTTGACATTTTACCCTGATCAGGTTTGCGGGGGAACAAAGTGGGCAAGTTAACCAAAGGGCAGATCCTGACATGGCAAAGGAAATGGGGTATGAGCAGAAGTGCGGTTTTGAACATATTTGCAATACCTGTGAGACAATCTAATGGCATATTGGAAGTTGGACAGTCCTGGAACTCAGATGAAAGATCTTGACTGGAAATATAAATTTGGGAGTTATTTGCATATAGGTAGTATCTCGTCTAGAGTGAGCATATAGAGTGAAAGGAGAAGAGGGTACAAGACAAAGCCTAAATCTAATATTTAGAAATCAGAGTAGAGGAGGGCTGAGGAAGAATGGCTCAAGAGGTAGGAGGAAAATCCACGATAGTATCATGTAGCAGAAGCCTGCAGAATAAACTGTCTTCTTAAAGAAAGATGATGTGCTCAACTTTGTGAAATAATGCTGAGATGCTGATTTTAAAAGTTATGGTGAATTAGAGTGAGCATTTTTAGCAGAATGGTGAGGGCAGCAGCCAACTGATTTGAGTAGGAAAAAGAATGGCAAGTGAGAAACTGGAAACAACATGCATAGAGCTCTGAGCAAACTTGGCTTTGAGGAAGGTTTATATATTGTGTATCTTATAACCAATTGTATAAAACAGTTGTGGTCTCATCTAAACACCAGTCCCACCTAAAAAAGAACTTGTCATATTGTACTTGCTTCTGCTGCTACGAGATTCACATTTCTGGTATTTGTCTTAATGTTACCTTTCTATCTCTAATACGTGTTTGCAACTTCTTAGGGATCTTTCCAGGGCTTGCTTTCTGGATGCCAAGGCTCCATGTTTTCCCCAGAATTTAAGTAACCATAACACAAGGCTTATATTCCTGACCATGGCAGGTGTCCCTGTACTGCTGTGGCACTATTAGCTCTAAGCTTCTCTGAATTGTGCATTGGCATTAAGCACTATTAGGCTTGGTTTTCCTTGGGCTCCCTTCTTTTCCACCCATCATAGCATTCACCTTCAGAGCTACCTTCCTCTGTGGATACTTGTCCTGTCAAAGAGAATTAAGCTTTCTAAATCCTTGGGAATGCAAGAAAATCAGCGACAACACTTTTTAATGTAAATTTTTTATTAGCAATTTTGCTACAGGCCTTGCTCTAGACACATGCTAAAAATAACAGTGAGATGATGAAATAAAATGTTTGGGTAAAAATTATATTTACTTCCAGTCTCCACTTTCAAAAATTTATCCTTTAGCTTCCACTGGTCATCATTTTTCTAGCTCAGTACCCAGAAGGTGTTCCCAGTCTTAGATTTATGTCTTATGTTTGGGGGAATTCTCAACCATAATCTTTTTAAATTCTGTTCCTCTTCCATTCTCTGTATTTCCTCCTTTCTGAACTTGTAGCACATGTATGTTGGACTTTCTGAATCTTCTATGTCTCCTAATTCTTTTTTAACATTTTTCTTTTCTATATCTTTGGGCTATGTTCTTCTAGTTCATTAGTCTCTCCTCAACTATTTCCAGTCTTCTATTCAATGCACGTAATTGTGTTTCTCTTTATTTCAATAACTACTAAGTTCTAAGAATTCTAATGGTAATTTTCAATATATCTGCTTTTTTGTTTCATTATCTCTTATTCTTATTTTATTATCCCCGGTACTTTTCTGGTGTTCCCATTCAATTCTTTATGTTTTAAAAGATATTAAAAGTATTTATTTTATTTTTTTTTCAGATTCTTCAATGTTTCTTATGTTGGGGGATGTAAATAGATTCCTAAGCCTGCTAAACTTATTGCATGTTTTTCATCATATTGACATTCTCAGGAACCCAGGGAGGTCATCTTTTGTTAAATCCAAAGTAGTTTCATGGAGGCCCCAGCATTGGTGGTGTAGTGCTCAGCATTCAGGCCCTGTTAGGGAAACTCAGACGATGTAATGTTCCTAAACTTCAGTTCCTACTTATTTCCATGGGTTTCTCTCTTTTTTCAAAAAAGGATTTCTACTTGTGGTCTCCAGAGACTTCCCTTTCCCAGAGTTTGAAATATTTATGTGTTTTCTAAATTTTTATAAGTATTTATCCAGTATTTTTTTATGAGTTTGGACCAGATAGGAGAGGATTTGACATGTGCTCAATTCTCAGTTCACCCTATGAATCAGGAACCTTGTCCTTGGTCTTTGCCTCAGCTTTGCTTTCAACCCAATAATCAACAAGGGGAATAAAAAAAAATTGAGGTTGAGTAGGGAAGTGACTCACAGTCTCTTTAGAGATATTCAACCACTGCATATTCTAAAATGATGCTCTAAGCAGGCGTGGGGACCAGGGAGCATTTGTCTGTGGTCTGAAAACTGGACTGGCCATTACGAACCTCTATTCTTAGCTCTGTTCTTGACTTTTGGAATAGCTTGGGGTAAAAGCTGCTGTCTCAGCTCCCTTATTGATGCTTCTTACTAACCTCAAGAGAATGTTCCCCTCAATTCAATTTGAAAATATATCTCTGCTATGAAATTGGCTAAGAGTTTTTAAGCCCCAAATTTTCTTATCTCACAAAAACAAGATCTTGAATTTTAAAAAGAAAACTACCCAATTAAGTTTTTCCTTCCTTTTCTCCCCTTATCCTTCTATAGACACAAAAGGAAACCCATTTCTTTCATGTTTCTCCTTCGATCTCATTAACTGACACTTAAAACAAGTATTGCTCTCTTTCATGCCCTCTTTTTCTAATCTTCTAAAGTGTTGTAGTCTCCAAATAGAATGAAAATTCTAAAAAGAATATGATCTTAAAATACTATGTATAGAATTTAAGGATCAGAAAATTGTTTTTAAAAATTTCACAGAAAAGTATTTTCAAATGTGTGAGAAATTTGAGCACTGGCTGGACAGAAAAAGCACATCTAAAAAATGTTTATAAAGTTCATAATTAAATCTAGCAATGTGGGGAAAAAAATTACAGGTACTAGAAAAAAATTATTATAGTTTCATTTTTATAAAACTGCAATAATAATTTTTTTTAAAAACTTACTATCGATTAAATAACAAGTAAGAAGAAATTAGGGTATATTTTCATCTGTGCCATACTAATATATCACTTTGGTATGAAAATGTTCTTTCTTTATCAGAACATATGTTGTTTTCATTACTTTTCTTGCTGTGAGTCATACATTCACCTACCATATTCTTTTACTCAGTTGAAAGGTCTTAGATGCCAACAGAGTTTATCCACAGTTTCTATTTTTTAAACACCTTGCTTCTCTTGGGTGGGATGAAGAATGAGAATGGTAGGACAAAAAGTGATAATGGGCTGACAAGAGCTAGTTTGGAAAGATCTCAACAATGGCCTCTTTGGTGTGATCAAGACCAGCAGCTCTGTCCAATGATATCGCTAGCCAAGGCATTTAAAAATACATGATGAGGAATGAATTTAGATTAAATATGTGTGTTTATCTCTATTCCCATCCCAAACTAAAAAAAAAAAAAAAAGAGAGAGAGAGAGAGATGTAAAAATTATAAGAATAATGAGAATATGAAAGGAAACAGATATCAACAAATATCTGGAAGATTAAAAGTAGATGAATTAATTAATTATAAATAATTTAGAAGATCAGAGGGAGCCGAAACCCAAAGGACTGAAGAGAGGATACTGATAAAAAGAAAGACAATCATTCCACAGAACCCTGAAAAAGCATAGGATTTAGAAGCACAAGTATCATGGAAGATGCAACGAGGAGACGAGCTGGAAATGAACGTAACATTAGTCAAAAGTCTATGAATCAGAGTAGTTAGGTCTCTTCCTTCCTCCCATACAGCTGGGCAAGGATTCCACCCCCCAGTGGAGGAAGAACAAAGACTGCTCTGGAGGAACGGATCTAGGAGGGACATGTGTATGGTGGAAACTGAAGGTGGGAAAATGTCACTCAACAGTGGGAATCCCAGCTCCCTTACTGGTCTAGTTCCCCTAATGTTAGAAGCCTAAACAGACAAAACACTAGAATATTCTCTTCTGGATAACCTGCAGAGCTTCTGAGAAAAAAAACAATAAATTCTTCCACAAAACGAGCAGGGAAGATGTCTACCTCGGTGAACAGACATGCTACCATCTGATCACCTTGGAGTGAATCCTAAGAGTTGATAAATGAACTTCATCCCTAAGCCTCCTCCAACACATATCATCATCATCATCATCATCATTATCATCATCGAATTTACAATAAATCTCTCTGCTCTTTCACTCTTAAATATGAGTGGACATCCAAGATCACCAGATATTTGAATGAAGCCTCCAGCATGAAAGAGAGGGACTCAAAACAAATGAGAAAAAGAATCTCTAAGGACACAGACTAATAAGACTTTATACTGTAAAGAAACAGATAAACAAACCAAAAAACAGGAAGGAAACTAGTAAGCAAAAAGGAAGATTTTGGAGACCTAAAAACATAAAGTTTATAGATTGAAAGGGCCACCAATTACCCAGCAAAATGAATGAATAAAAGGAAATCATCATCATAGATCAAAACTCTAGAGATAAACAGGAGTTCCTAAGAGGTTACAGAGGTTATTTACAAACAGGTCATACACAGGAAGTCAAATGGCATTTTATTTCTTAAAAGTAACATTGATGCTAAAAGATAATGTTTCCAAAATTCTGAGTTAAAAAAAAATTCCATACCTAGCTAATATATCAATCAATCATGAGCATAATATAATGACATTTTCTGACATGCAAGGATTCAAAGATTTACCCTCTAAATAACTCTTTAATATGTAATGAAGACATATCTTGAGAACAAGAGGCAGTATATTAAAATGATTAAGGCACAGATCCTGGAATCAGAATTCTGGGTTTGAATATTGACTCTTCCACTTTCTAGCTGTGTGCCATTAAGAAAACTAACTGCTACGTACCTCAATTTCCTCATCTGTAAAATGGAGATAATAATAATACCTAACTCATGAGCATTCAGTGAGTCTATGTATGTAAACAGTGCCTGGCACAAAATAAATGCTACATAGTAACATTATCATCTTTATAATATCATGGAAGATATGGACTTAGTACCTAGGATATAGGAAGTTATCTATCTATCTATCTATACTCTATCTATCTATATATATATATTCTACACAGGGTCAGAAATGGTAAGTCCAGATAACAACTGCACATCAAATCTACAGAGTAATCCATACTAGGGCAGGAGATTGGAGGGCTCAGGGGTGAGGTGTCCAGGGAAAACTGGACCTGATGCACTGTTTGGAACTGTGAGCATCTAGAAAAAATATTATAAGCAAGTGACAAATCTTTGTATTTGGAACACAATAGCCATAAGCATAAAGAAAACAAAAACTTTTAAAAATGCAACCTTTAACTTTAGTAAAATAAAAAAACTGTATGAAATATAATCATATCATTACTTGGCTTAGTAGTAAAAAATAGTTACCTAGTCATAGGTATGTAAATAGCAGCTAATCGATTTAACCAAAAATGGTAATATAATTATAATGAGAGAATAAGGGGTGGAGATGGGAGTCAGTAGGAGTCAGTAGTAAGTAAGTAGAGTAAGAGTAAGTAGTCCTCAAGTATACTATACGAAAAAAGTCAAAAGATGGTGACTAAAACTGACAAATCAGTAAGTATCAATATAAGGTTATTATTTAGAGATAAGGAGGTAAATATCATAAGGTGTAGCTTAAAAGAAGTTAAGAGTGTTTTTTCTCTACAAAAAGGGACAGGATGGGGACAGGAGACTTCCACTTCTCAGTATAGGTTTTTATACTATATAATTTTTAGCTATTACTTTGTTTACAAAATTATCATAAAACAATAAAGTAAAAATTGAAAACAGTAACTGAAGAGAATCATGGCATATAAAAATGCATACATTCATTCAAACGTTATTGAACCCCTACCACGTGCCAGACATTTTAGATCCCGAGTGTGTTAAAATGCATAAAATGATCCTAGGCTTAAGAAGCTCACACACTTGCAAGGGGATTCAACAGAAAATCCTTAACAGGAGACAGTTTGATAAATGTGATGATAGGAAATGAATAAAGTATTCCAGAGAATAGGTGACAAGTCCATTTGCTCTTCCCAGGCTGGTGAATTTTTTAAAACAATGTTTTGAATAGATAATACACACACATTACAAAAGTCGAAAGATCTAAAATGACATAAATGGTAAAATTTAAATCTCCCTCTCATCCCTGGTCTCCAACAAATTTTCACCTCCCAAGGGCTAATGATTGTTACCAATTACTGTGTATTTTTCCAAAGATAACTATTCATTCTGAGCATAAATATAAATATGTATTCATACATAAGCATTAAAAATATTCTTGAACACAAATGGCTGCACATAATACAGATTTCTTCATGATCGTTTTCATTTAAAATACTGTGAAGATCATTCCACATTGGACATATAGAGCTGTCTTAGTATTTTTTTAATGCTTGCAGAGTATCTCATTGTAACATAAACTATTTAAACAGACCCCTCCTGATAGATATTTAAGTCGTTTCCAATGTTTTACTACTGCAAACAATGCTGTAGCATCTTAGTATCAATACATATATCACTTTGCAAATGTACAAGCATATCAGTAGGATCCATTCCTAGAAGTGGACTTCCTAGGTAAAAGCAAGTCTCAAAGTGAGTTCATACTGAGAGTGACAGTTAACCTAATGTCAGATTTTAATTGGATAACTTAAGTGAACACCTGCAACAAACCTACATGGACTTCAATAAAATGAGTTTGATCTTGAATCTAGTTGAATCAATAAGGTAGGAACATTTCGTAAAGCACATCTTTGAAGATAAATGAAACCCGTCTCTATTTCACTAACCAAGGTTTTGATATTGAGATTGACCTTCAACTTGCCCATGGGATTTAATCTCTCAGTTATAACCCAGGTTAAATACCAATATGATTATTTGTCAGATCTAAACATGGTCTTTCCTATTACTACATATAGAAATATTTGTCAGCAAAACCAAAATGTAGTAGGGCACTTCCCTTTCACATTGCTTTACTTCTTGTTGCCCTCTCTATATAGCTGTGTTTGAATGATTATCCCATCTCCTTCACTATTCACTTGACAACCAAGACTCCAAGCCCCCGGGCTAATCTCAGAACAATGTCACAAAATTAAAACCTGGATCTACTTCCCACTTAAAATGTAAGTTGCTAAATATAATGAGTTCACAACTGAAAGTTTCAAATCAAATGATATACTTAAGCAGGCCTCTGCATAAAGGATGCCTTATCTGGTTACAAAATATTTATTGTTGAAGCAGTTTGTTTCTTAATTTTTCAAACTCAATGCTTCTGCCATTCTGTACATTTTAGGAACAAGCAGTTAATGCTGTAAGCACCACTGGCTGCATCCAAGCTGCCCTGACTGGTTTCTGAACCATTTGGTAAGTAGAGTGTGGTCTAAGAATTGAATAAAGCATTTATTTTCTTCATTGTCTAATTAAATACCATTTTTCTTATGACCTAAGATTTCCTTGCCTACAAAACTGAGTTAAGAGATTTAAGATGATGGAGAAGCATATAAACTATGTTAAATTGTACACGATAGAACTGGAAATGGCTATATTATTGAGTTTTCGCCCAAGTGGATTTCTTTAAAGTCCTCAAATAATTAAAGCAGATTCTTAAAAAGAAAATAATTAAACAATCTAGACCATAATTGTTATATAGTAAAATAACATGAATCTCATTCCAAGATAGGCAGGCCGTGTCACTCTCTTTCTGAGAGATGACATTGCAATGGCCTAAAGCTCTGCCTTCTAAGAAGCAGTGAAGGTTTGGAGGTTATAGTTTTGTTAGAAAAGCACCGCATTATTAGAGAGTTGATGATCTTTAGCTTGGTACCAATTTCTCAATACTCAGGAGATTCATTAGCTGACCAAAGAAGGAAAAACTATTCATTGCAGATACTAATGTACTCATAAGTTACATCTCTATTATTAAGAGATAATTGGTTTATTAAGTGTAAAGAATAGAATAATTTTTTTGTTTTCCTTTAAGAACACATGTGTTTAGAAAAAACTCATAATTCACCCAAATATCAGCATCAAGATTGTGGATAATCCAAAAAAATAAATGAAACTATAAGCCTCTTCTACCTCCTTAACGATTTGTATGGTATTTTATGCCAAAAATTTATTTTTAAATGTTTTACTTTCTAAAGCATTTTCTATTGTCTAAAAAAATCTGCACATGAAAGAAAATATTCTGGATGGCCGGAGAAAATCTGCCTGGTATTAAGAATTAGCATGTAAAGTAGCCATAAAGTGAAAAATGCACTGGCGGTAATTGAGGATTAACAATATTGCAACAGAATAAAAGAGGAACTTTGATATCTTGGGTCTTTAATGAATCAATTTAGCATCACTGGGATTTCTACAGCACAAAACAAAGTAATGACTTACTCCCTCATACAAAGCACAATAAATGTGTGAGAGCAAATTTATCATCCTTTCTTGGTGCCAGTTGTGAGCAATACAATGACGGAACTGGTAGTAGAACCATTCCATATTCAGCTTTCCTTAGTAGGGAGAAAGGCACATAATGAAAGAGTCCACAGAAGTAAACTTGTCAATTACTACTGTACAATAATTTGGAGGTCAGCTTCAGTGGAAACTTGGAGCAAAAGGTCCCTTCTTTGTTAATTTCAAACAAATCTACAAAGTTTTAGAAGTACTTGAGTATAAGTATCCTCCACTATCATGGAAATTCTGTACATCAGGATGACATTGTCTCTTGTGTGTGGACCTCTCTAAGTATCTCTTTGGCCAATAAGGCATAACACTCAAGAGATTCCTGGGAAGATCATATTCTTAATTGCTACAGCTTGACAGATGGAATTAATGACATTTTCCCATGTGGTTATATGGGTGTGTAATGATTCATAACACACAAATATATCCACAAAAGATCATGCCATATCTGCAACCCTCTGAAACTTTCTCTTTATCCCTCCCTGCCTCCTGGTTAATCTTCTGAGAGTAAAATATACTGTTTCGTGGGCTCATTCTCTGCCAAGCATTATGTAAGCCTAATACGTTATCTCATTTAATCCTCCCCACTTTGGGAGAGTATGCAGAAAAGAGTTAACTAGGCATCTTGAGTTTTATTCTTTGAAAGGCCTACCTACAAGTTTCACACTTGACTGGTATCTAGGAACTTGGATTTCAGGAGGGTTCCCACCATTTCCTGAATTGATAAGAGTAGCTCCCTGTGCCTAAATTGTTTGTATAAACAATACGGTTTATGTTGAACACCTGCTTTCCTTCTGGGTGTCTAGAGCTTGATACATGCCAGGCAGAGGACACTTACATGATCAGTCTCTAATTAAAACCCTAGGTACTGAGTCTCTTATATACTTCCCCGATTGGCAACATCTCACACGTGTTGTCGTGACTCGCTGAGAGAATTAAGCGTGTCCTGTGTGACTCCAGTAGGAGAGGACTATAGGAAGCTTGTGCCTGGTTTTCCTAGACTTTGCTCTATGTGCCTTTTCCCTTTATGATTTTTAGTTTGTATCCTTTCACTGTAGTAAATCATAGCTGTGAGTATCACCATATCCTGAGTCCTGTGATTCTTCCTAGTGAGGCATTGAACCTGGGGTTAGTCTCAGGAAACTGACACAGAGAATAAGTATTCTTATTATCCACATTATACAGAGGAGAAAACTAAAGTACAGAAAGGTTAAGGAAATCTCAAAGTTCTCATCAAGGCTTTTAGTAAAGATCTGCACGACATAACAATGCATAATACCTCAATCTTCCACTGATTCTGACATGGATACAAAATGTAGTTTCTATAGATTTTCCTGTTTAACCAGATTCAGTGACAATGCTCTTCTCATTTCCTGCTACAAAAATTTAATTAATTCATTAAACATATGCATATGTATACAAATGTACTGCTAGACACTAGACCAGGAATCAGCAAACTATAAACTACAAGACAAATTTATCCTGTCACCTGTTTTCGTGCATCCTGCATCCTAAGAATGGCTTTGTATTCTTAAATAGTTTTAGAAGACAAAATAATAATATTTTGTGATATTAAAATTTTGAGAAATTCAAATTTGGGTGTCCATATATGATATTTTAATATAACACATCCATGTCCATTTGATTACATATTTTTGTGGCTGCTTTTGTACTACATGGCAGAGTTGAGTAGTTGCATCGGAGATCATATGGCCCTCAAAGCCCTTTACAGAAAAAGTTTGAGATCCCTCTTCTAGACCTGTCATGTTCAAGGCCTCCCTCTCCTAGCCAAACTTATGCCACTTGTACTGTTCTCATCTCCCACATATCACTTTTCTATCCCTGTCATCCTGAGAAAACTCCCTTTTCTAAAAGCCAGAGCCCATGTTTTATATTTCTGGTCCTGTGAACTTGGAGAAAAATCACTTTTTTTCTCTGGGATTCAATTTCCTCATCTGAAAAATGGGAATAATATTATTATCCTTACAGTAAAATTATGAAAAATAAATGAAATAGTATAGGTTAAAAAATCATTTAGCTCAAAGTAAGAACTCAAGAAATGGTACTTGTTACTAGTATTAGTTGGGGTTTCTATAATAGCCAATAATCCTTTTAACTCTTAGTACAGTACAGTGCTTGTTATAGCTGATTAATAAAAAAACAACAACATACTTCATTAGCACGGCATTATAGAAAGTAACAAGGATGCACTGGGTAGTAGAGGGAATTTGGGCCAGTTATCTACTCCGAGTTTCGGCATCCTTGTTGCTAAATACACTTGTGACATTACCCGATTCTTTCTGAAGCACACTTCAAAGAATCAGGTACATCTTTTCTCAGATCCTTGGCCTGAAATAGTACTCAGGATCAAGATGTCTCTTCCATGATCCCTAAGATCCAGCCTCCTTGTACCACAGCAACTTCCAAATTCTGGATTTCTCAGCATTGCTGCTTGCTCAAAAAAAAACTCACGTAGGATGGGACTGAGTGAACTGATGAGGATGATTATAATTTTTGTGACTTTCTGTTTGAATTTAAAAAAAAAAACTCATGTAGGTATTAGAAGTCATTTTGAAGAGGCTGTCCTATATCTCAGTGCAGTTTCCTAATTATCCACTACAGACTATCCCTTGCTTTTATCAGATTGTAACTGACCTAATTTATAAAGACTCCAGTGAAAAAAGAGTCTCATTAAAAGCCTTCCTCTCTTTAGCAGCCTCTCTTTTCTCCCCCAAATGATCTAGGACAAAATGGCCCAATACAACCAGCTGGGAAAATTACCAAGTCACTTGAGAACCTTCTGAAGGGAGCCTGCAAGGAGTGGGGTCTCTAAGGATTGGTGACAGACATGCACTGGCTAGGAGTGGGGTTGGGTGTAGTTGCAGGATTAACAGCACTTTAAGAAATGTCTGGCAAAATATAGCACTGGGTCACTACTACTCCACTTTCCCTTACAGAAAAGTTTTAAGAATCCCTGGCCACTGCACTCTGGATTGATTATACCTGTGATTCAGAAGACATTTTATTTTGAGACTTGTGCTTCATGCAAAACAGGTACAATAAAACAATTCTCAATAACAGCATCATTCAATCAATATTTATCAAGTCTGCTATGTGCAAAACATTGCAACCATGGAGGCTGAATCAGTTAGGTATTCCTATAATAATACTGCATAACAAATGACTTCAAAATCTCAGTGGCACACAACAATGAGCATTTACTTCTTCTTCACAAATTTCAAGTGGCTGAGAAGGCTTGACTTCAGACAGCAATGGCTTGTGTGGTTCTACTCTACGTATCTCTTGGCTTCCTCTTGGGGCTGGCAGGCTACCCAGAGAAAGCTACTATCACAACAATGGCAGAAGTAAAAGAGGCAGACCTCTTTAAGACTCAGAACTGGCATACTGTAACTTCTGTCCCTATTCTCAGCAAGTCATATGGCCAATTCTGAAATCAAGAGGTAGGGAAATATCCTCTGCTCATAATGAGGCTATACCAAGTGGATACAGGAGGGGTGAAGGTATTTCCACATTTCAAGCTGCTACAGAGTCATAAGATAAAACAGTCTCCAGGATCTGTTGGAGGATTATGGGGAAAGATAAAAGCTCAAGTCCTATAGACACTTGAGCAGAGAGTATTTGAGGGGAGAGAACTTCCTCCTTCACTTCTGATGTTTCTGGCCTATCTCCACATACTTCTGCAGTCCTCCCCACGAAGGGTGCAGGAAGGACTATCACATTTAGCTTGCCCGTCTCTCAGTAGACACCCTGCCCTACCAGAGAATGAGTTATGTTTTCCTCTCTGCCAGGTGGTGGCAGTTAGGGTCCCTGAGGTTAAGCCAGTTTAATTCTGGGATTTTGTATTAAGAAGCTCATTTGTACCTCATATAAAAAGTTGGAGTGAGACCACCAATTGGATTGAGAAGCTAATCCAAAGCCACTCTTACATTAAAAATTTAGTACACAAGAAAATGAAGCTAAATTAATACTAAGTAACTAAGCCATTGCTCAGAGTAAGCCTTTTATGAAGTGCCTGGAGCTGGGTTCCCTATAAAGGGAAACCTGAGAGGTCCCAGTTCCAAAGATCAAGGAATGCAGTGATATGGGATTCCCCAGACTTAATGCTACTCCAATATGAAGTCTTACTTGGCAGTTCTTCTCACCGTGTGATATTTTACATATTACCTTATCATTGTTCACCAGGCGTAGGTGAAAAGATGGCTTCAGCTGAAGCTCTCATTCTCCTAGAGCTCTTATTCACTGCTCTATCTCATCTCCAAATATGTTGCTTTGTGTCAAACAACTAATGATTCCTTGACTGTGCCATATTACTTGACAATGTGATGCTTTTTGCATGTATTGACCCTTCTGCCTGGAATTGCCCTGAACTTCCTTTCCTGATAAGAAAACTAATTCTTTGAGACTCAATTTCAGCATTACCTCTTATGGTAAATCTTCCCTGTCTACTCCCCTCACTACTTATACATTCCAGAGAAGCTAAGCATATCTCTACTTTGGTTTTGTTCATACTGTATTATTATTATTTTAAATATTTGCGCTTTCTCCAGGAAACTATGAACTACTTAAGGATAGAGACTATCTTATTTTTTGTGGGCACAGAACCTAGCAGTGTCTAGTAAATTCTATAAGGTAAATGGTCATTGAATGAGTATAAGGAGGGAGGACATACTGATTTCTTATGACTAATCCTCAAAAACAGTAGCTTCTCCATTTCAGGAGAAGGAAGTCTTTTCCATTTTGGTTTTGCTTTCTGTGAAGTTTCTAATGAAGATAATTCTTCCTATTTTAGTTTGCAGAGGTCTATTTTTCTCTCTGTCATCAAGTATGAGAGGCAAGTGGAAATGGGAGATAAAGCCAAACGGGTCAAAATCCAAGTAGACTTTGGATAGAAACATGGACCCAGAGCACAAGTGGGAGTGTAGGAAAATAACCAGGAGCCAAGATAAATGTCCTTACCTGAGCTGGAACATGAGGGACCTAGTGTTGGCTGGGTGGTTTGGCTAGCCTAGAAAAGGCAAGGATTCAGGGAAGATAATTTGCTGAAATGCTGCAGTGGTTAGAAATGGTAATCCCTCAAAAGTCTGAGGATAATGTTATAAGTCATAATTCTAGTTATTACTTTAAAATGTATATCTCAGAAATAACTAAATTTCTTTGTCAATTGCATTATTATGAACTTTCATCAAATCTTTAACCATGGTCATTTTTAAGTCTTTTGTCATTTACAGACAGTTCTGGGTGTACTCTGATGCTTTTGCAAAAATGTTCCTGTAAGAGGGCTTCATCTTCAAGGAATTCATGGAAAAGACTCTGACAAGTACAGGTTTCTGGTAACTGACTATACTGCTGAACTGAATGAATAAGCATTTTCAGAACTCTAATGGAAAACTGATGAATTCATAAAAGTGCTAACAAAAGATCAAGATGATAAAAAATTAATTACATGGGACTGAGTGAACTGATGAGGATGATTATAATTTTTGTGACTTTCTGTTTGAATTAAAAAAAATGTTTAAAAAAATGCATTCCAATATGCATCAGGTGCAGACAAATACTGGTTGATTCCACTTATACGAGGTACCTAGAATAGTCAAATTTATAGAGTCAAAAAGCACAGTGGTAGATGCCAAGGGGTGGGGAGGGGGTGGGGTGGGGAAGAGGAATGGGGAGTTAGTGTTTAAAAGGGACAGAGTTTCAGTTTGGGAAGGTGAAAAATTCAGGTGATGGATGATGGTGAGAGTTGCACAACAATGTGCATGTACCTAATGCCACTGAACTGTACAGTTAAATATGGGTAAATGGTATGTTTTATATTATGTGACTTTTACCACAATAAAAAAAATTAAAAAAAAAAAAAAGAAGTGGCCAAAGCAGGCAGCTTTTATACTTTTTAGACAAAGAAACAATAAATTGGAGAGGAACTGACAGGACAAAGAAATTGAGGTTTGGGTGCTTAATTAGGTGCTTAATTAGTAAAGAATTTAAGCAAAGTTTGGGCTTGGGTAATAAATTAGTGAAGAATCAACAAGGTTTGTTTGTAACAAGGATGTCTTTCTACCTCCTAGTACAGGGAGGGCAGTTTTCACATGGGAGAAATATATGCCATTGAGGCATATTTTGCGGGCACCTGCCCTGGGCCCTAACAGTAAAATCTATCAACTACTTAGCACAACGTCTAGTACATAATAGGGGCTCAATAAATGTTAGTTGTTATTACTAAAAAAAAAAAAAAAAAAAGACCACACCATTGAGAAATTATCTTAGGATGACTTGCATATATCATGGCTAAAGACAATATTTAATAATCGTGACAAACTGATTATTATATCCCCTTTCCATGTGGCCATGTCATTTATTGGTATTTATTTATTTTGAGGGAGATCACTGGCTATTATTAAGGCCATTTGTACCACCAGTCAATGATGTTTTGTTCTGGTTTTTGGCAGGTGCACAAAGGCTTATATTTGCATTTTATACTCAACATCTAGACTAAGTATTTCCTCACACTAATCCAGACTTGTGCTTAGGGACTGACACAGATAGATAATAAGCATTCATAACTAATAATAATTCATGAATTTCCAAAAAATAGTTCTGCTATGAATATCATCCAATGTTTGGTCCATTACCAGAACATAATCACACATAGTTAATATCTAGATTAAGAAATCTGAATTGAAATAACTATAATATTTTACTTATCTAGAAGTCACTACTCCTATGAACTTAATTATCTAAAACACCATCAATAACACTTTCAATTATATACCCTGAAAGTACATAAAATAAAAGAACATTTCAGTGATAAAATAAATATAAAATTTATATACTAAAGCTGATGAACTTTATTTAATTAAATGTCCATCAGAGTCTATTTACTTCTATTCTAAACACAACTGTAATCAAATTAGCTAAATCCCTCTTCAGCTAAGAGAAAATAAACAGCAAAGTAGAAAGAGGTATAACTAGGTAGGGTAAGTTTCTTGAAAACAGGCATAATGAAAAGGCAGCAAGGGAGATCAAAACTACAAGAATAAGATTCCTCAAAAAATTAAACATAGAACTAACCATATAAACTAGCAATTCCACTTCTGTGAATAGACTCAGAAGAAGTAAAAGCAGGGACATGAACAGATATTTGTGCAACAATATTCATAGCAACATTATTTACAATAGCCAAAGGTGGAAGCAACACAGGTATCCATCAACAAATGAATGGATAAACAAAATGTGATATATACATCCAATGCAATACGATTCAGCCTTAAAAAGGAAAGAAATTCTGACATGTACTACAACATGGATGAACTTTTAAAACATCATGCTAAGTGAAATAAGCCATTCAAAAGAGGAAAAATATTATATGAGTCCACCTACATGAAATACCTAGAGTGGTCAAATTCATAGAGACAGTAAGATGAATGGTGGTTGCCAGGGGATGGGAGGAGGGAGGAAGGGAGAGTTAGTGTTTAATGGGTTTCACTAGAGGAAGATAGAAAAGTTCTGGAGATGAATGGTGGTGATAGTTTGCAGAACAATGTGAATATACTTAATGCAACAGACTATATGCTTAAAAATGGTTAAAATGGTAAAATTTATGTTGTATGTATTTTACCACATTAAAAAAAACTAACAACAAAACACAAGAACTTAGAAACATAGATATCTGGTCCAGCAAGTATATGTACAAACAGCTGTGAACATACCAATGCTTTTCCAAATATCTCTGTATGATATATAGTTTAATAATTCATGCTACTAATAATTATAATCCTGTATCATAAAATAGTTAAATTATATTGGTCCTTAGTACTCTGAAAAAGGAGAGAGAGAGAGAGAGAGGGAGGGGGGGAGAGAGAAAATATGGTCCTTAAAAAATTATGCAAAATACTTGAAATTAATCATGGTATTATCATTTTTTTAAACATCTTTATTGGAGTATAATTGCGTTACAATTGTGTGTTAGTTTCCACTTTATAACAAAGTGAATCAGCTATACATATACATATATCTCCTCCCTCTTGCATCTCCCTCCCACCCTCTGTATCCCACCCCTCTAGGTGGTCACAAAGCACAGACATGATCTCCCTGTGCTAGAGGTCCATACACCTCACTACAAATAACTCAATTTCATTTCTTTTTATGGCTGAGTAATATTCCATTGTATATATGTGTCACATCTTCTTTATCCATTCATCTGTCGATGGACACTTAGGTTGCTTCCATGTCCCGGTTATTAAAGCTGCAATGAACACTGTGGTACATGACTCTTTCTGAATTATGGTTTTCTCAGGGTATATGCCCAGTAGTGGGATTGCTGGGTCGTATGGTAGTTCTATTTTTAGTTTTTTAAGGAACCTCCACACTGTTCTCCATAGTGGATGTATCAATTTACATTCCCACCAACAGTGCAAAAGGGTTCCCTTTTCTCCACACCCTCTCCAGCATTTGTTTGTAGATATTTTTTTAACATCTTTATTGGAGTATAATTGCTTTACAATGGTGTGTTAGTTTCTGCTTTATAACAAAGTGAATCCACTATACATATACATATATCCCCATATCTCTTCCCTCTCACATCTTCTTCCTTCCCACCCTCCCTATCCCACCCCTCTAGGTGGTCACAAAGCACGGAGCTGGTCTCCCTGTGCTATGCAGCTGCTTCCCACTAGCTCTCTATTTTACATTTGGTGGTATATACAAGTCCATGCCACTCTCTCACTTCGTCCCAGCTTACCCTTCCCCCTTCCCGTGTCCTCAAGTCCATACTCTACGTCTGTGTCTTTATTCCTGTTCTGCCCCTAGCTTCTTCATAACCATTTTTTGTTTTTTATAGATTCTACATGTATGTGTTAGCATACGGTATTTGTTTTTCTCTTTCTGACTTACTTTACTCTGTATGACACAATCTGAATGAGATCCTTGCTGGGTAGAGTAATCTTGCTTGTAGGTTTTTCCCTTTCATCACTTTAAATATGTCCTGCCACTCCCTTCTGGCTTGCAGAGTTTCTGCTAAAACATCAGCTGTTAACCTTATGGGGATTCCCTTGTATGTTATTTGTTGTTCTTCCCTTGCTTTTTCTAATATTTTTTCTTTGTATTAAATTTTTGATAGTTTGATTAATATGTGTCTCGGCGTGTTTCTCCTTGGATTTATCCTGTATGGGACTCTCTGCACTTCCTGTACTTGATTAACTATTTCCTTTCCCATATTAGGGAAGTTTTCAACTATAATCTCTTCAAATATTTTCTCAGTCCCTTTCTTTTTCTCTTCTTCTTCTGGGACCCCTGTAATTAGAATATTGGTGCATTTAATGTTGTCCCAGAGGCCTCTGAGACTGTCCTCAATTCTTTTCATTCTTTTTTCTTTATTCTGCTCTGTGGTAGTTATTTCCACTATTTTATCTTCCAGGTCACTTATCCATTCTTCTGCCTCAGTTATTCTGCTATTGATTCCTTCTCGAAAATTTTAAATTTCATTTATTGTGTTATTCATCATTGTTTGTTTGCTCTTTAGTTTTTTTAGGTCTTTGTTACACGTTTCTTGTATTTTCTCCCATTCTATTTCCAAGATTTTGGATCACCTTTACTATCATTATTCTGAATTCTTTTTCAGGTAGACTGCCTACTTCCTCTTCATTTGTTTGGGCTTGTGGGTTTTTACCTTGCTCCTTCATCTGTTGTGTCTTTCTCTGTCTTCTCATTTTGCTTAACTGACTGTGTTTGGGGTCTCCTTTTCACAGGCTGCAGGTTCGTAGTTCCCGTTGTTTTTGGTGTGTGCCCGCAGTGGCGAAGGTTGGTTCAGTGGCTTGTGTAGGCTTCCTGGCAGAGCGGGCTGGTGCCTCTGTTCTGGGGGATGAGGCTGGGTCTTGTCTTTCTGGTGGGAAAGACCACAACCGGTGGTGTGTTTTGGGATGTCTGTGACCTTATTATGATTTTAGGCAGCCTCTCTGCTAATGCATGGGGTTGCATTCCTGTCTTGCTAGTTTTTTAGCATAGGGTGTCCAGCACTGTAGCTTGCTAGTCGTTGAGTGGAGCTGGGTCTTAGCGTTGAGATGGAGATATCACGGAGAGCTTTCGTTGTTTGATATTACATGGAGCTGGGAGGTGCCTGGTGGACCAATGTCCTGAACTTGGCTCTCCCACCTCAGAGGAATAGGCCTGACACCGGGCCGGAGCACCAAGACCCCGTCAGTCACACGGCTTTTCCTCCTGGCATCTCCTGGGTCATCAGGAACCCCAGCTCCTGTCAGCATGGACACAGCCCCGTGTTGTCCTGAAGCCCAAACCCCGGCGAGCCCAAAGAAGGCTCCGCTCCCCTCAGCAGAGACGCTGACCCTGGCATCCCAGCCCAAGTTCTGGCGGCGCCTGAGACAGAACTTCTCTCAGTGGCGCACAGAGCCAATCATGGTATTATCTTTAAAGGTGCAAATTCCATAACTTAAAAAAGTGACCCTATGAGTGCATTACATATAAATGTTAGCCAATATTTGCCAAAATATCTAACACACTCCCTAGAATTATAGAAAGCAATTGTTAAAGTTGTTTCCACATGCTACTTTCTTTAATGAAGAAAAAAATCTAGTAAAATGTATTTCTTTCATTTAATTTCCTATTAAAATATTGCCAAAGTTTAGGAAAGTGCATATGTTATGACTGTCAGCAAATGTCACAATGAAATCAAATCATTTTAGAGAGACTGGAGCCAAAGCTTTGTCATATTCTATTCTGAATTTTGGTAGAAAAGAGGTTTTCATCAGGAATAAAAATGACTTTTGCCCAGACATTAGCCAGGAAAAATCCCTTGAAAACAATATTCTGGGAATGGCTCTAAATTCTCGATAGAAAAGCAATCAAAATCAAAATGCCATCTCCCAGGGTCAAAGACCAGTGTGTCAGCCATTGGGAGGCTCTCAGTAGTGTCCTTCTGAATATAACACTGGGATTCAAAGTTCCATTTAGGCCCTTGTGAGGCTAATGTAGCTGCACTGAACATTTTTTTCATTTATAGCATTTGCTTTTTTCTCATCGTAGAAGACGGTATGATGACATTTTGCAGGGGTAGGGTGTGAAGGGAAAACACAACTTGGGGTTTAAGGCATAAAGCAAACTTTTAATCTCACGCTTGCTGAATTTAATTCCATTAGTTTTGGTGTTTTACTTGTTTAAATATTTAAGAAGATATCTGAGTACATTTTTAAAGTTATAGCATAATGGAAAAGTAGGTTAAAACATTAAAATACATAAATACTGATTGCTTTTGAAAGGGCTCAAATAAATATGCACTTAAAACAACACAGAAAACGATCATTTATAATTGTCAATGAAGAGAATCCTGGAAAAATGGTGAAGACTGCTACTCAAGACCTAGGAGCTTTATTCTGGATATAAGACCTAATTTTTTTTAAAAACAACTTAGACTTTGAATGAAACTTGACAGCTCTCTGTCTTCATCACCTGATACCTCTTTGAGTACGAGTATTCAGTCTCTCTGTTTGTACATCTGTAAAATGGGAATAGTATTGACTGCACAGGGTTATTACAAGGGTTAGAGTTAATATGTGTAAGTGATTGTCAGAAGGCAGGCCCTTGATAAATGGCAGTTATTACTGTGATCTTTGCCTATGATATTGCTGCAATAGTACTTTTAGCTGGATCTCCTGAAACTGTACTTCTGCCTGTGGGAGAGCTTTCCAGCCTACTGAAAATGATTCAGATTATACTTTTGGAATCACATATACGAAGCAAAACCAACAACTGTCTTTAACCTCTGAAACAACTTCCTTCAGACTCTTGGGATGCAGGGTGACCCTAAAACTCAGCAAATGCTCTGCAGCTAGAATAACAGCTTCCAAAAGGGCCAGGCAAAAGGAGAGATAGTACCTTATTACTACCCTGGTCAGCGCCTGAAATTGAGGATGCAGGCAAATAGTGTAATATGATGATCGCAAGCAAATGTGGCTGGAAGGAGGCTGTAAAAGAAACTGAGATCGTGCATGTGGGACAAGGTTAAAGAAAGAGAGAAAGGCTTCTAGGATGAGCATCTCAGTCACAGCCTGCCCTTCTCCTGAGTTCTGGCATGAAGAGAAAGGAATGAGCCCACAAAAACATCCCTGTGAAAGATGGAAAGGTCAAGCCTTCATCTAGATATTGGAACTATCTAAAATAAAGCCTGAAATGTTCACTATTTAATTGGCTATGCAGGGCCAAGCCATGTGAACAATAATCTAAGAGTACTCATGGGAGCATATGATGGGTCCCAACCATTGTGCTCATTTTCTTCATTTTAAAGTGAAAACAAAAAGTGAAGTCCTCCAAAAGAAATTGTTAGGACCTGGAGCTCAGATATTTTAACAAAAATCAACGTGATTCCTCTGGTTTAGGTGAATTCTTCCAAAGAGACTTTTTCTCTGTAGTTGTTTACGGTCTCCTTCCTACTACTAGAATGGAATTACCTAATCTAGCTTGTCTACCTCCATTTCCAGCCCCTAAAACAGCCTGGAACATATTCAGTGTTTAGTATGTAATTTCTGAATGAATGAATACTGATCTTGTCCAAGTTATAATATGGTGCCACCAACTTCATCCAAGAAGAGAAATTGTCCTTGGGAGGTAACTCTGGGTGATGTGAATCCTAAATGTTCACAAACCCAGGAATATGTTTCCAATACAAGGAATGTGAAAGCATCCATATATTATTTCATTAACCCTTACCAGCAGGGTAATTAAGAGGACAAAGGACATTAGTCTGATATCACACTAAAGAAACAGAGACCTAAGAAGGTAATGTAATTTGGCCATCTTCAATCAGTGAAATCATGAATGAAATAAGAAGAGGGAAAAACTAGATTATTAGCCTCATAGCCAGAAGCAACACTGAAGAAGATGCCTTTTCTTGGTGTTAGAGCCTCAAAGAATTACAAACGCTGCAGAAAACTGTATAGCAAGCCTCCAGGAGCTTATGTCAAAACACATAAAACTTGATCTGACTGAGCAAATTTTTTCTTCCCATTTGTGGTTAAAAAAAAAAAACTATAACATAAAACTTACCATCTTAACCACTTTTAAGTGTACATTTCAATAGTGTTAAGCATATTCACATTGTTGTACAAGAGATCTCCAGTAAAACTGAGGAGATCTTCAGCAAAACTGAAATTCTAATCACACTAAACAACTCTCCAGTTCCCCCTTCTCTCCACCACCTCCTGGCAACCATCATTCTACTCTTGGATATTTATTGTTGCCAAATTCTATAGTGTACCCCCATTAAATTGTTGAAATGGTCCTTAGATGAACTGCGCATTAACATAATGAGATGTCTGGAGAGTAAGCTGGCTTTAAGGAGAAAAACATTCTTCAAAATATTTTGAACTCAAAGTTGTTGTTTTCTCCTTCAAGAACTTTGCTGAAGTCAGGTCCTTAGGGTCATTCTGGCATCTTGACTTCAGGAAAGGCCCAGGGGATCCCAATTTGTGTATGGGTAATGGAATGATTGCAGCTGGGAAGCTGCATATCTTCTATCACAAGAGGTCAGTTTCAATAACTACACTGAAACAGAGAGAAATAAGTTCTACCTACTGATACACCAAAATATTATTCTTAATCTAATAGCCTTGGAAATAATATTCAGGTCTTAAATTAAAATGGGTTTTGTTCCTGGGGTACTCAATTTTCTGTTCATATCCTGCCTGCTAGAAGAGATTGTTAAATTCTTCCAGGCAATTAAACAATAAGTAAAACTTTATAAAAATGAAGGGAAAAGAACAAAAACATGCTACAGATGGAGGACAGGTTAAGGCAGAAAGAGTGATCAGTGAGTTGCTTTATACAACAATCATATGAAGATGGGTACTATTTCTACCCCCATTTTCATATAAGAAACTGATGTTATAAGACAATAAGTAACCTATCCAAAATCACAGTGTCTTAGAAGCAGAAAAGGCCTTAGAGGTCATCTGGATCAAATTCTGTGTAAATGCAGATGTTTCAAAGATGACCAGCTCTCTTTACACACTTCTACTAGAGAGGGTAAAAATCACATTGATAAAAGGTTCTTCCTTGCTTTCAGCTTGCCAAAATCTTCATCCCTTTAAATTCTTTTTTTTTATTGCTTTAATTTAGAACTTCATAGACCTCTCCTTCATGTGTCTGAGGAGAGGTGGCTATATTCCCATGCAAGTTGGCTTCCAGAAACTTCAGAGTCAATGACTCGGTAAAGCCATCTCCACAATCCACAATCCCTTGTTCCCCCTACACCCTGCAGCTTTCCAAAGTCTCCGTGAAAGTTTGAAGCCCAGAACAGAGCACCATGCTGCAGATGGCTCTGCCCAGCACAGGGTCAGCCAGGCGATTATACCCGTTGCTCTGCTAACTATATCTGGCGCTGCAGCCCACGCGTGCATACACATTATTGCTGCCATGTCACCCTACTGACTTACAGCCAGCTCCCAGTTGGCTACGTGCCCTAGATCCTTTTCTCACAAACCACAGTTAAATCAAGTTTCTGTAGACCTGCTTTTACATATTTTATATTTTGATTTTTTTTGTTTGACTCTTGTTAAAGCTTGTCAAAATAGCTCCAATTAATCTTCAGGTTTATAAATCATTTTAAAATTTAGCCTCTGTTACCTAATGTATCAACTTGTAACAATCAGGAGTTTTCTCATAAATCACAGTGAAAGAGACTTCAGGCAGGCAGGCACAAGGTATTCTGGGATGGGTGGGACTGGGAAGAATCATACAGAACTTTTCTCATCCTAGGATATGGGTACAGCCTGGGGCTGAAGAACTTAAAGAGAAAAGTCTAATCATCTAAGGTGGTGTCCAAAGCTCAGACTTGGACAAGTAAACTTCATGTGAGCAAGTTCAACCTGGCTGAAGTTTGCCTGTGTTTCTGGGAAATCTGCTTGTAGGTTTCTTATTATCTCTGTCTATATATTGGACCCTGTTCTCTGTGCTGGACCAGAACTATTGTTGGACCCTGTCCTCTCTGGATATGGATATTCTTCTAATCACTTGACACTGGGTCTACCTGGCCAATATCTTCTTCACCAATGGGAAGTTCCATTCCCCTCTCTGGGCTACTCATGTGTGCCCCTCCTACAACAGTTCATTGTTCTCTACGCAGCTGCATTAGAAGCTGAGTACTAGATGCAGTAAGGAAACTGGTGAAATGGCCCTCTTTACATTCCCTTGTTTATGGTGGGACGGGTTCTGGAGCCTACGGCAGGGCTGAGCCTGCAAAGGGAAAAGAGAAAAGTCAACAGGCTTTGACTGAGGGGAGACAAGGGAAAAGGAGCTACGAAAGCAAAGAGCCAGGTACGTCCCACCAGGGACCCTGTTAGCAAAGTAAATGAGCTTAATTAGACATGATGGAATGAGAAAAAGAGATATTTTATTTTATTGAATCCTCACCATAAAGGATGTGAGTTTGGTACTGTCATTATCTCCATTTGGGAGCTGAGGAAATTGTAGCTCAGAGGGTTTTTAGTGGCTCCCCGAGTCAGCTGGTAAATAGCAGAGTCATGGTTTGAACCAAGTTTGTCCACAACATTAACTGCTAAGCAGTTTACAGATGTAACACCACAGACCTAGTAGATTTAAGTGAGTTGCCCAACACTTGGTTGCAGATCCAGGACTGCCATCAGGGTCCCAAGTCAACCAACTGATTCACTTTTCACAGTACAAGGTGATCCCTTATCATCACTTCCTTTTTTAATCACTTACAAATCATTCAGGTATTACCATATGAAGTCGCTGGGATTTATTTTTCCTCTTTTGGACATTGTGACATTTGCATACCTTTACACCTCAGTTTTCACAATCTCTAAAAATGATTCCTTGATTCTATAGTATTTTATCATTTTTCCCCCTTAGTACCCAGAGATATACGTTGCCTTGGCACAAAAGCTTGAACACATTTGAAAACATTTTTTCTTACGATCCTCTCACTTTTCTTCTGAAGATTATTCATCCTGATTGAAAATCACAAGTGAAACATGAGTAGGTAATATCATGTACACCAGACCTTCTTAGCCACTTTACACGCATCCTCATTTAATCCTTACAACAACCTAAGAAGTATTATACCTATGAAGTACTCATAACAGTCTATGAAGTACTATTATTATCCCTAGTTTTTAGTTGAGAAAACTGAAGCACAGAGCTAATAAATGGCAAAGCCACGCTACAAAGCCCAGGTGTTTGAAACTAGAGCCTGCATTTTAAAACTATACCTCCTCTGCCTGAATTACATAGTCCTTATTTCTCTTTATCATTTGTTCATTTCACACCATCTGCCCTAAACAATGTTCTGACCTTTCCTTATACTACTTCTAGTTCCAAGTATAGCGAAGAGAGATCTTAGTATTGTCTTCATTGTTTTAATCTCAACCCTTTCTTGACTTCACCCATGTTAACACATTTCTCCAATTAAGTGCCAGCTCTTACATCTTTTGTACATGACATTTGAAATACATTATATTGGTTTTGTAGATGTATCCTCTTTTTTTGCCTTGTGGCTATCATGTATACTTTTGTTGTATTTTAATAGAATTCCTCATATTCCTTTACAGAGGCTAATAAAAGCATTATTCAAAATAATTGTGGAGTTGAATATTATTACTATATTTTGGTTCAATAAGTCACTATACAGATCATACTTGAATTACCAACTTATAGATAACTGGAATACAAAACTTTAAAATCAAAGCAGTATTAAAGATAGCAAAGTTTTTTTTTTTTTCCTTGAAGGCACAGAGAAATCTAATATTTCTTCAAAGTCTTTATTATAACAATTATTAAGTATATAAACATATAAATTATAAGAAATTGGTTGAACATACAGTGCCATAATGGCTAAAAACTGCTGTATAAAACAAATTTCTATTTCATTTTGTTCAATTATCATGTGTCTCATTCAAAAAACATTGAGCCCAGCATAGTCTTTATTAAAGTTCACTGAGATCATCACTTTACTGAAATTAACCCATTATTGATCTGGACTTGTTAAAAATTTTGAATAATGGAGCTGACTTGAATAATTTCTTTGGGTTGGCTTGTTCTCAGATCAACAGGACAGAATCTTTTGTGCAAGATCAGAGTCCCTCTATACTGGCTTTGTCATTTGTCAACATATATATATCACACAACTATAGGCCAGACATATTCTGGGCACTGGAAAAGATTCAAATAAGGTCCTGCCCTCAAGGTGCTTATATTCTACCCAGTTGACAGACAATGCGATATAAATAAAGTAATTAATTATTGTTACCCAAGCACTATGAAGAAGATAAGCCAATCAATTGTTAGAAAAAATGATGAGGGTGGAGGTGAACTGCATTGGCTAACACAGTCAGGGAATATCTCCTGAGGAGAAGGCATCATACTTGAGGCCATAAGGAGAAGAAAGCAGGCTGTTGATAATCTGGAGGAAGATTCCAAGCAAAGCTCTAAGACAGGGAGAAATCTGGAGGGTATGAGGGCCAGAAAGAATAGCTGGGATTAGTGAGTAAGGAAAGGGTAGAAAGAGTCAAGGTCAGAGAGATAGGGACCAGTAATTTTAGTAAGTAAATGCAGAGGGTTTTAAACAAGTTAATGATGTACCTGATTTATACTTTTAAAAGATACTCTGTGTAGAAAGGCAAAAAGAGGTCAGGGAACCTGGTTAGGAGGCCTTTGGAGTAATTCATGTGGGAGATGACAGTAACTAGATGACTAGTAACTAATAATGATTAGTGATTTTGCACATCTTTTAATGTACCTGTTGGTCATTTGTATGTCTTCTTTGGAAAATGTCTATTCAGGTCCTCTGCCAGTTTTTTATCAGATTATTTGTTTTTTGCTATTGAGTTGTAGGAATTTCTTACATATTTTGAAAATTAACCCATTATTAAATATATGGTTTCCAAATATTTCCTAACATTCTTTAGGATGCCTCTTCATTTTGTTGATTATTTCTTCTGCTGTGCAGAAGCTTTTTAGTTTGTTGTAGTCCTACCTATTCATTCTCATTTTTGTTGCTTGTGCTTTTTGTGTCATATCCAAAAAATCATTGCCAAGACCAATGTCAAGGAGCTTTTCCCTATGTTTTCTTTGAGAAGTTTTATAGTTTCAGGTCTTATGTTTAAGTTTTTAATCCATTTTGCGATAATTTTTGTGTATGGTATAAGAAAGGGGCCCAATTTCATTCTCTTGCCAGTTTTCCCAACACCATTTATTAAAAAGATTATCTTTTCCCATTGAGTATTATTGACTCCCTTGTCAAATAATAGTTGACCACATATGCATGGGTTTATTTCTGGGCTCCTGATTCTATTCCATGTCTGTTTTTATGCCAGTAGCAAACTGTTTTGATTACTATAGCTTTGTAGTATAGTTTGAAATCAGGAAGTGTGATGCTTCAGCTTTGTTCTTCTTTCTCAAGATTGCTCTGGCTATTCAAGTCTTTTCTAGTTCCATATGACTTTTAAGTTTTTTTTTTTCTATTTCTGTGAAAAATGCCATTGGAATTTTTATAGGGATTGCATTGAATTTATAGATGGCTTTGGGTAGTATGGGCATTTTAACAATATTAATTATTCTTATCCCACAACATTGAATATCTTTCATTAATTTCTGTCTTCTTCAGTTTCTTTCATCAACTTCTCATAGTTTTCAGTGTATAGATCTTTCACCTCCTTGGTTAAGTTTACAGGTTTCCCTCACTCTCTGAAAGTAGAGTGTTCCTATGAAATCTTTTGTAAGCAGAAATGGCATAAATCAAAGAAGCAATTAGGACACATGTTGTTAATGGATGTATAAAATAAATAAAGATAATGCAAAGATGCTCACAGACACAGTTCAAAGTATGGTGGCTTGATGCTGAGACACTGAGCATAGCTCCCAGGGATGGAGCTTAGCAGTGCCACTCTGGCAGCTCGGGGTGAGTGCTGCCTTTGTAATGGCTCACTGCAAAACAAATTTGAACACTTTTTGCCTTTTGCTTTTTTTTGTAAAAGTGAAAATCTTCTTCAGATTTCTTTTGGTTAGAAAAATAAGTACTAATGTAGATCTTTCATAAAAGCAAAATGGTATAAAGTGAACTTTCAAAAAGTGAAGGGTACCTATAGTCCTAAGTATTTTATTGTTTCAATTTACTATTGTAAATTGGATTATTTTCCTTTTTTCTCTTTCAGATATTTTGTTGTTAGTGTATAGAAAGGCAACTAATTTTTGTATATTGATTTTGCACCTAGCAACTTTACTGAATTTGTTTATTAGTTCTAGCAGTGTTTTTGGTGGAGCCTTTAGGGTTTTCTATATATAACATCATGTCATCTGTAAACTGAGAAAATTTACTTCTTCCTTTCTGATTTGGATGACTTTTATTTCTTTCCTTATCAAATTGTAATGGCTAGGTCTTCCAGTACTAGGTTGAATAGGAGTGGTGAGAGTGGGCACCCTTGTCTTGTTCCTGTTTTTAGAGGAAAATCTTTCAGCTTTTTACATATGAGTATGATGCTAGCTGTGAGTCTGTCCTATACGGCCTTTATTACATTGAGATATATTCCCTCTATACTTAATTTGTTGAAAGATTTAATTATGAAATGGCATTGAATTTTGTCAAATGTTTTCTCTGCATCTATTGAGAAATCATGTGATTTTTATTTTTTACTGTATTAATGCTGTGCATAACATTTATTAATTTGTGTATGTTGAACAATCTTTGCATCCTAAGGATAAAACCCACTTGATCATGGTTCATGATTTTTTAATGTGCTGTTGAAATAGGATACTCACTTTAGATTTAAGGACACACATAGACTGAAAATGAAAGGATAGAAAAATATATTCCATGCAAATGGAAACTAAAAGCGAGTAGGAGCAGTTATATTTATATCAGACACAATAGACTTTAAGCCAAAAACTGTCACAAGAGTCAAAAACTGTCACAAAACTGTCACAAAAGGGTCACATAACAATGAAGATATATAAATTATAAATAAATATATACACCCAACATCAGAGTATCTAAATATATAAAGCATACATTGGCAAAACTGAAAGGATAAATGGACAGTAACACTATAATAATAGGAGATTTCAATACTCCACTTTTCATAATGGATAGAATGTTCAAACAGAAGATCAAGGAAACAGAGAACTTGAACAACATTATAGACCAAATTATACAGAACATTCCATCCAACAGCAGCAGAATACACATTCTTATCCAGCACACACAGAACATTCTCCTGGATAGATCACATGTTAGGTCACAAAACGAAAGGACTAAATAAATTTAAAAGATTGAAATCATACCAAGTGTCTCTTCTGACCACAATAAAATTGAACTAGAAATCAATAGAAGAATAAAGCTGAAAATTTCTTTAATATATGGATATTAAACAATATACTCTTTAATAACAAATAGGTCAAGTAAGAAATCAAAATGGAAATTAGATAATATCTTGAGACAAAGGAAATGAAAACATACCATACCAAAACTTATGGGCTGCATCAAATGCATTAGTAAGAATAAAGTGTATAGCAATAAACACCTTCATTAAAAAAGAAGAAAGATCTCTTTTTTAAGGCAAAAAATTTCAAACAAGAAGTACAGTATGTCTTTTCTGATTTAAAACATTAAAAAAAATCCCAAATGAACAACCTAATTCTACACCTCAAGAAGTTAGAAAAAAAAGAACAAATTAAGCCCAATGTTAATAGAAGAAAGGAAATAATAAAGATTAGAGAGGAAATACATAAAACTGAGAATAGAAAAATAGCTTTAAAAAATCATCAAAACTAAGAGTTGGTATTTTGAAAAGATAGACACAATTGACAAACCTATAGTAAGACTAAGAAAAAAAGAGAAGACTCAAATAAATGAAATCAGAAATGAAAAATGAGACATTACAACTGAGGCCACATAAACAAAAAGGATTAATAGAGACTACTATGAACAATTTTATGCCAATGAACTGTATAGCCTGGAATAAATGGATAAATTTCTTGAAACATACAATCTACCAAGACTGAATCATGAAGAAATAGAAAATCTGAACAGACCTATAACTAATAAGGCGATTGAATCAGTAATTAAAAATCTCTAAGCAAAGCAAAGCCCAGGACCAGACAGCTTTAGTGTTAAATTCTAACAAATGTTTAAAGGGTTAATGCCAATCTTTCTTAAACTCTTCTAAAATATTAAAGAGGAGGGAACACTTCCAAACTCATTTTTGAGGCCAGCATTATGCTGATACCAAAGCTAGCCAAAGACACTACAAGAAAACTACAGTCCAATATCCCTGATGAATATAAAGGCAAAATTCCTCAACAAAATACTAGCAAACCAAATTCAATAGCACATTAAAAGAATCATACAGTATGACGAAGTGGGATTTAATCCAAGAGTGGAAGGATGGTTCAACATATGAAAATCAATCAATGTGATACACCATTAACAGAATGAAGGGTAAAAAACACATGATCGTCTTTATAGATGCAGAAAAAGCATTTGACAAAATTCAACACCCTTATATGATAAAAATACTCAACAAACTGGGAATAGAAGGATATTTACCTTAACATAAAAAATGAAATGCCCACAGCTAACATCGTAGTTAAAGCTGAAAATGATTCTGCTAAGATCAGGACAAAGTAAGTATACCCACTGTTACCACTTCTATTCAGCATAGTACTGGAAATCTAGCCAGAGCAATTAAGCAAGAAAAAGATATGAAGGACATCCAAATAGGAAAGAAAAAACTAATATTATTTCTGTTTATAGATGACATGATTCTATATGTAGAAAACCCTAAAGATTACACACATACACACAACAACAACAACAACAAAATCAACAGAAACCTGTTAGAATAAATGCTTTTAGTAAAGTTGCAGGATCAAAATCAACATACAAAAATCAGTTTTATTTCTATATATTAAAAATCAACAATTCCAAAGGGAATTTAAGAAAACAATCTTATATATAACAGCATCAAAAAGAATAGGGCTTCCCTGGTGGTGCAGTGGTTGAGAGTCTGCCTGCTAATGCAGGGGACACGGGTTCGAGCCCTGGTCTGGGAGGATCCCGCATGCTGCGGAGCGACTGGGCCCGTGAGCCACAGGTGCTGAGCCTGCGCGTCTGGAGCCTGTGCTCCACAACGGGAGGGGCTGCGATAGTGGGAGGCCTGCGCACCACGGTGAAGAGTGGCCCCTGCTTGCCGCAGCTGGAGAGAGCCCTCGCACGGAGGCGAGGACCCAGCACAGCCAAAAGTAAATGGATAGATAAGTAAATTGAAAAAAAAAAAAAAAGAATAAAATATTTAAGAATAAACTTGACCAAGGGGGACTTCCCTGGTGGTCCAATGGTTAAGACTCCATACTTCCACAGCAGGGGACAAACCTACAAATTTACAATTCATATATCTGTAAGGAATTAATTTCCAAAATATATCAACTCCTACAACCAAATACCAAATAACCTGACTAAAAAATGTCAAAAGACTTAAATAGGCATTTTTCCTAAAAAGACATGCAAATGGCCAACAGGTACATGAATGGAAGTTCAGCATCACTAATCATCAAGGAAATTAAAATCAAAACCACAATGAGATATCAACCCACACCTGTTAGGATAGTAATTATCAAAAAAACCCAGAAATAACAAATGTTGGTGAAGATACGGAGAAATTGGAACCCTTGTTCACTGTTGGTAGGAATGTAAAATGATGCAGCTGCTACAGAAAACAATATGGCATTTCCTCAAAAAGTTAAAAATACAACTACTATATGACCCAGCAATCCCACTTCTAAGTATTTAATCAAAATAATTGAAAAAGGCTATTAAAGAGATATTAGCACTCCCATGTTCATTGCACCATTATTCCCAATAGTCAAGATACAGAAACAACATAAATGTCCACTGACAGATGAATATATAAACAAAATTGGTATATACATGCAATGGAATATTACTCAGCTATGAAGAAGGAAGGAAATCCTGACATATGCTACAACATGAATGAAACTTGAGTACATTATGCTAAGTGAAATAATCCAGTCACAAAAGAACAAATACTACATTATTCTACTTACATGAAGTAGGTATCTACTTCATCAAAGTAGAACGTAGAATGGTGGTTGCAGGGCCTAGTGGGAAGGGAAAATGATGAGTTGTTATTTAATGGGTATAAAGTTTCAGTCATGCAAGATGAAAAAGTTATAGGGATCTTCTATACACCTTTGTGCTTATAATTAAGAATACTGGAATGCGTCCGCCGTGTCCATGGAGAGAGGCTGAGGTGGCCGAGCTCCGGCCCGAGGCATCGGAGCGCCGGGACGGCGAGGATGTCGGCTTCGTTAGTCCGGGCCACTGTCCGGGCTGTGAGCAAGAGGAAGCTGCAGCCCACCCGGGCCGCCCTCACCTTGACACCTTCAGCAGTAAACAAGATAAAACAGCTTCTTAAAGATAAGCCTGAACACGTTGGTGTGAAAGTTGGTGTCCGAACCAGGGGTTGTAATGGCCTTTCCTACACTCTGGAATATGCAAAGACAAAAGGAGACTCTGATGAAGAAGTTGTTCAAGATGGAGTCAGAGTGTTCATCGAGAAGAAAGCACAGCTAACACTTTTAGGAACAGAAATGGACTATGTTGAAGACAAATTATCCAGTGAGTTTGTGTTCAATAACCCAAACATCAAAGGAACGTGTGGCTGTGGAGAAAGCTTTAATATTTGACTCCTCAGGACTATTCGGGCTGTAGGCCCCAGGAGAGCTGTGGAAGCTCTAGGGCTTATTGAAGAAGTCATAGGACTGTCACATGCTTAAGGTTTGTAACGTATGGCTGCCTTACAAGGAAAATAAACTGATGCATTTGAAAATGAAGCCAGTGTGTTAGATTCCAGAAGAATTGATACTTGTGTTCTTTATAGGGGACAGAAAATGAGAATCTATTGCTCTCTTTGTGTCGTCTTTCTGATCTGTAAAGAAAAAAAGTTTTACCCTGCAATTAACTTCTCCTTCCTGCATCCTTTCTGTTAGAACTAGTTTCATGGAAGTTGCCTTCCTGGGGGGATTTCAGAAAACATGTTCTTAATAGGTGTAGATTGGTAGATCTTTTGAAAGGATTGAACGTACATCTCCCAACAAGATGGATGGCATTTAACATTCAGAGGCAGGAAGTCTTGACTGCTGGTGTGGTGTGGTGCTGCATTGTTTTTCTACCCAAACTGGACACAGCGTTTCTACATTTTTATCTAAAACTTCATTGTCAGATGCCTCATTTGCTTACCCTGCAGCATCCCCAGCCATTAGAGTACTGGACAAAGATTTCCTTGAACCGTAGTGCAGAATAGTTCTGAGTGATGGGATCAAAAGGTAAATACTTCACCCACCTGTTTTTAAGTCCATTTCTTTTGCCCACCCTAAGCGTCTGCTCGGATATGGGATCTCAAGCGGACTTAGATCCTTTTCGTCAGAAGGTCTCTTAAAAGCCATCTAGCCCATCCCCTCAGTTCTATACCCGGGGAAGCAAAACCCCAGGGAAGCTGAGGGGCTTTTGTCCCCCCTCACACTGCAGGCTGGGTAGGGGCAGAGCCGGGACCACCCACATCTCCCCCTCTTGAAGGTGACACGCCAGCCCTGCGCTCCGAGGCAGTCAGTGAAGATAAACGGGTGATCTGGCTTCTTTATCTGGTGAACATTTGGATAAGATTTCTTTGTAATTTGGAGAGCATATTTAGCTTTATTTTATTTGGGGTGAGAAGAATCTTATTTTAAAACCCATTTATGTGAATTACCATCTTGTTTCACCAGGACTGTGGAACAGTCGTTTATACTATCAGGGAAGAAGACATTGTAGCCACCCAGAACTGTTCTTTTGGAAGGTAGTAATTGTGAAGCAGAACATGGGGATCTTTTCTTATAATTCCCAATATGATGTGTACACTCTGGGTCCTAAGTCCAATTGCTAAAATTTTTAAGCCTAATATTTTAACCTGACATTTTATCACCAACTTTTCTTTAACAGTATTCCTTTTGTCATTTAGTTATTAATTTTCCTGGGTTTGACATATTAAGTGTTCTGTGAGATGACATATTTGCTTTTTTTGAAAGCCGATTCTTATGAATTGAAGTGGCTGAGTTCCTTTATGTTTGTCATATTTACTGAAGTACCAGGCACAAAATGCACCAAAACCAAGAGCAGTAGCTTTATGTAAATGCTCATGAATTTGTATTGTTAATATAACTGTCAACCCACTTATAATTTGTGCAATACTGTATATATGTAGATTGAGTTGCCAATAAAAAAAAAAAAAGTAAAAAAAAAAAAAAAAAAAGAACACTGAACACTTAAAGAACCATTAAGAGGGTAAATCTTATGTCATGTGTTTTTTAACCACACACACACACAAGAAGTGTCTTAAGGAAGGAAGAACATGTTTCAAGAAGAGGAGTGTGGTCAGTCACATCAAACGATCAAACGATGCTGAAAAGTCAAATAAGATGATAGAGAATTATCCATTAGCTTTAGCAAAAAAAAAAAAAAAAAATCATTGGCAACCTAGATAAAAACAATTTTCGTGCAGTGGTGGGGAAATAATGAGATTAGTATGCGGTAGGCAGAGGAAAGGAAATAACCTGAAGACAGAGGGGATATTTTTACAAATATCAGAGAAATAGTGCAGTGGATAGAGACACAGGTGTGGCGTCAAGGGGGATTTTTATTTCTTTAAGAGAGGTAATATTGATAGTAATATATGTTTGTGTAGTGACTGAAATGATCTGGTAGTGGCAGGAAAGAGAGGGGATAAATTTGAGATCAAAGGTAGGAGATTTGAGTGAATGGGATCCAGACCATGAGTAGAGAAGCTGGACTTAGGTAGGATCAAGTCATGACTTCTTCTTACCTAAAGAAAATACAGAATATGCAGAAATAGATGCAGGGGGGTGATGAGTTAATTGTGGGAAACTGAGAAAGTTCATATCTGTTTGTATCTATTTTTTTCCTGTAAAATAAGAGGTGAGGTCATAAGTTTAGAGTGAGGTGGGAAGGAGATATTGATTTGAGAAGCAAGAAGAGTATGAAGTTATTATCTCAGAGAATAGGAAAATGAATTTACTAGGGATGTGCAGTAAGATTACTAGGGATATGCAGTAAGATTACTAGGGATGTGCAGTAAGATTCACGGTCAAAAATGTCTAGTTAGTGGAGCCATCCAGGCTGTGTTCTCTTTCTTCAAAAATATTTAGCCACTGAAGTTTTCTGGGATTGGAATAGGTAGAAAAATGAGTTTAACTGAGTTGGAGTTTCTTCCAAGTAAGCAGAACAAGAAAGAGTAAGATGAGAATTAAGGACATTTTCAAAAGTGAAACTCTATTGCTAGACCCAAGGAATCTGAACTGATGCAAGGAGAAACGAGGACATGAGGGGTGACAATTCTGCAGCCTTCCTTTCTAGCAACTTTCAAGGTGATATCTTTATATCCCCTTGACCAATTTTTTTTTTCCTGAGAAAAGCCCAAAGCAGGTCATGGCAGGAGTGTGTTTAGGGCTAATTCTGTGCTGAGACAGCCCTGTTCCTCCTTCTCCTCATCTTCCTCCTCCTCCTCCACATGGCAACAGAGGAGTATAGTCAGAGTTGTGTATTGAAATAGGTTCCCATTTGCCCATGAGGACCCCTTCAAGTACATCTTCCTCTTCACCAGCCAACATGACAGAGGGGACCTCCAGGGAAGCCTACGAGGCAACTAAGGTTGTCATTCATTCATCAGAGTCCACTTACCTTCATGAAGAACAATTCTCCAAGTGAATCAAGGAACACAACCATCATTTATAATGTTGACCAAGGATAAACATGGCTGCTTCATAAAAATTAATTCACAAGAAGAATTCTTCTATGTGAAACGTAATATTAGCTGACATTTAAGATAGAGTGGTGTAAGAGTTGTCCACTCCCAGGATCCATAATGAAATATAGGAACATAACAAGAGCACATCTAACAAATCAATGGACCATCTGTTTCAGTACCTGATCTCCGGAGGTGACTAATCCTGGCAGCTTCTCAAGCATGTTTAACCGTCTCCTCCTGACCCTCTTTCTGACCCATCTTCCTCTCTTAATAGAGCATAATAAAAGCATATGGTGCTGTAGAAAGCTTCTGGTTGCCGAATTTCATTTGAACCATGGTAATTTTCTCTCTCACTTTCCCCTGTCTTCTAGAATATATGATTTTTATAATTTTCTGGTCCCCAATCTTCTGAGACTGATCCTAACCCTACACAGAGAAAGAGAACTAAGAGAATCTATAAGCTTCTTGAGGGTAACAAATTCCATGATTGTACCTAGAAGTTTCTTGAGTGCCCATGGGTAATGGTTATGGATAAACCTCATTAGTGGTAATAGGTAAAATTTCCAGATTAACAGAGCTGACCCCTTTAACCAACAATAGTTAAAATGTGTGCATATGTGTGTATGAGATTTTACCTTCTCTTGAAGGCTCAGAGTACATCAATTACTCTACTAATGTGCTTTAAAGCAATGAAGGTGTTAATAATTACCTTAGGTCTATCAGATTATTTGGTTCTATTTACATTGTCCCAGGCTGTTCACTGGGAACAGTATGGACCCCAGCTTCTGTTCCTACTCTGGACCTGTCTGGAGGAATGATTAATTAGGTAGCACCTGAGGTCTACTTATAGGAAATATCAAGAAGCTTCTTGGAAAAGAAGTTATCTTAAGAGAAAGTTGATACACCTATGGGCATGCACACACACACATGCACATGCACATGTACATGCAGAGAGTGAATTAACATTGAGAATGATGCAGAGTACAGAATAAAACCTATTGTCCTCTGCCCGGCCCTCATAAACTCATTATTGCTGATGTATGTCACTCAACGGTTTTACTCCTCCTCTTTGTAACTTATTCTTTCTATTTTGATTAGGTAGGGTTGAACTTAAATAGGATACAATAAACTCTAAGTAATGATATGAGAAATCTTCATATGAGTAAAGTGTGTGAGCCTTAACATATAAACGTATCTATTTTAACAACTCGAAGGTTCTTTTTAAAATTTTAACTCTTTTAGAGCACTGATTATGCTAAAATAACTAAAATTCAAGCAAGTGAGTTATAACCACATTTATGCATGTTTCTATTCCATATAAACCATGATTTAAATAAATGAGGTATGGTTTGCAAATACGAAGATTGATCATCTTCTTTCCATCAAAACTCAAGTTACTGTTTACCTTTGTGTTTGAGATCTTTCTGATGCTGATTATTACTACAGTTTGCATTTATGACGCCACTATTACTTCAGAGCAATATTGAAAAGTTTTAGTTTATAGATAAGGTGGACAAATCTGTGACCTATAAATATAACAAAAGTAGCTGGTCCTGTAACACACACAAAAAAGTGGGATTAAATAGACAAGAACCAATATGGAGTGTCTCCTAAATTGTCATTAGTGACCACTAGCACCACCAGATGGTCTGATTTTAAGTGCTCTTGACAGCTGGTATCAATGAGCATCAGGACTTTAAGTAAATGAGGGGGAAGATTTTACATTTATCACAGTGACCTAATTTGAACACTTAGGTAGCAATTAAATCACTTTTATTGTGATTTTATTGAACTGTAATGTCAGTTATCAGAAATGTTCCCAACCTGGGCCATTAGCCTTGAGTCAGATATGGGGCTCTGGCTCTAAGCCTGATTGTAAATTTTAACACTCACAGATAGACTGCATGGTCCGTTAGAAAGAACTTAGTCAAAGATGTATATTTAAATTTGGTTCTGCCACTTACATAAAGGTTCCTCTTAGAGATACCCTAAGCAGTGTTTCTCAAACTAAATGGGTATATAAATCACCTGGGGATCTTGTTAAACTGCAGATTGTGATTAAATCGGTCTGAGGGCTGGGGTCCAAGATGCTGCATTTCTACCAAGAACCCATGTATGCCGATGCTGTTGGTCCCTGGATCAACGCTGAGTAGCAAGGCCTGAGGAGACTATTGATAGAACATGTGAAAAGCATGTGTGTTTGTGAGAAAACACTTTGTAAACTGTAAGATGATGGAAGTATCATTTTATATTGATTAGTAAAAGTTGGTGATTCAGTTCAACTCATCAAGAAAGAGCCCCAGTATGATAAATTATGTTCCAGATATTCAATGTGTTTCTTTTTAGCAAACTCAAAAACAAAACTGGGAATTGGAAAGGCAACACAAGAAAGATAGTCATTCTAAACAATTTTGTTGTTTTTTGATTGCTTTGAAAAATTAACTTCCATATCACTATCAGAACTAAAATGATGAAAAGAAATGACCTGTTTTTTAAAAGAAACTTGTACAATTAGACCCAGTCCCAGATTTGCTCTGTAGATTGTCTCATCCCAATCAAAATAGAAATAGTAAATTACAAGGAAAAGGAAGATAGTTGGCTCCAGGAACAAGAAGAAGAGATCACTGTGAGGGAAGAAATTTAAAACTAATAAAAGCCAACACAAGAACACAGAAACTGGAGCTATATAAACATCTAGTTTCCCTAAGTAAGACTGTTCTTTTTCATTGGTGTTAGCATTTTCTGGAAGAGTGTACAAAATCTACAAGAACAATGATCGATTTCTAAAGCATTTCTGTGTTCCTTATCTAAAGTACAGTCAACAATTCCTGTTCAAGTTTTGATCTGAAAACTGGCAAGGAAGAGACCAAAGAAAGGCATATCACTTCCAGATTGGCAGGTGGCAAGTTTAATAAGCAGGGAACTTACCTAAGAAGCTTGTTTTAAGGCAGCTGCAAGATGACTGGATCTCCGCACCTACCCGCCAGAATCTTAAAAGTTTATATAGAGGTCTTAAAGAGGTTCAGCCACATACACTGTCCAGATGGTCTCAGTAACACATTGCTCTCTCAAGGCTGCATCCTTGAAAATGGTTCCCACTGTGTGAACAGTGGGCAGAAAGTACATTCCAAGGACAGGGGATGGGGTAAGCAAACTCTGCCCGGGGCCAGCTCGAAGGCCAACTGGTGGTCAACTCAGTAATCAACTCTGACACCAAGGAAACATACACTCTTTCTGAGATTCTAGTCCCACAACATTTTAGCCAGTCTTTCATTATTACACGGTCAATTTACTGTACTATGTGAAGAAGACTTTCATCACATATCAGAAAATACATAACGGACCCCTCCCATGGAGTAAAAACCCTTCCTGATCTTTTAGATTTTGGACAGAATGACTCCCTGTCATAGATCCAGATCACCAACAAATTACCCAGATCAAGCAACAGCTTGCTTGCTCCCATGATGGATCTTTTTACAATGGTTCTGGCAGCACTATGATTATAGAGTTAGAACTCGGCTTCAAAGATGCCAGAAATTCATCAGACTCACCTTCACCTGAATTTGATACTTTGTCTCCCTGCTTCCATCCCTGCTTTATCCTCTCTCAACTGTTTGTGGTGAGAGGACACATTATTTATAAGCCAAAATGCCAGGATATTGTTAAGCAAACATGTATGAATGAAAAATTAGCTTGGTGTCATCAGAGAGAGGAAGAAAAGACAAATGAGAACGAAATCTGAGTAACTGTCAGTGTGTTACGACACTACCATTCCTCTGAAAAATAAAGTGAAAGTAAAACTACTAATACCGATTACTAATTTAATTCCTTAGGCCAGTCAATACCAAATCATGAGGCCATTTAAACGCAGAACAGCCACTGAGAAATTTGGCTATGAAAGCATTCAAGATGCAGACACTTAAGAAACATTTAAAGATGCCAGAACTGCACACCTGGTGGGGAATATCACACACCTGCAGATTGTTCTTTGCACTAGCTCTGGGTAATCCAGATCAGCTGCCCCAGGTGGATGGCTTCATAATTAGACAGCTCTTCACTCTCCAGTTGCTCCACCTAAGAAAACCTGAAGCTTTGAGGAAGACCGAGCAGCCGTTCCCTTCTACAGAAAAACACTTGTGTGGTACATCAGGAGTGGTTTTAAATGGTGGAGATAATTACTTAATTCAAGCTGTAGCAACTGGCCAAGTAAACAAGCAGCAGCCAGGAAGCTATTAGCATGATTTTAAGGCAATTATTCCATTAGTGTTTAATAGTCTCCAATTAGTCTTCCCTGACTATCGAAGTTTGAACGTCTTTTTTCCTCCAAAAATTCTCACAAGTTGAGTAACGCGGAAAGGTACCAAGCCCATTTTTAAACCTGGATTTATATGTGCGGATCTGCCAAACGTACATTACAGAATCATGGAGGAATTCAGGCATGTAGATTGGTGAAATAGGGTTGTTTTTTTTTTTCTCAGAAGTATTGAGGGTGAGAATGGAAGGCTTTGCAGGGGATCCACTTTGAGTATAAAACTAAGAGGAGTTGGGAAAGCAGTGGAAATTCCCACTGCATCCAATGCCATCATCAGTATGTCTCTGCTGTAGGACTATCAGAATATCAAAGCCTCTGACCTCAGGTTTTCACTTTGTCCTGTGGAAAGAAAAGAAAATTCATCCTGTTCCTGCTAATGCCTATTTCCTTGTCCTCTCACCCTGATTAGTACTTGTTGTTGCTGAATCATCCAGATACAAACCCCAAAGCATTTCCCTCCAAAATTTCTAGGAGATTTTTCCTAAGGACCATTTTAAGGGTTATATCACTGAACTGATTGTAGGTCATTTCCCTTCACTGAGGTGCAATTTTCACATCTGTGAAATGGAGTTAATACTTATCAGCACCGACTGCTTCACAAGGTTTGGGGAAGGATTATGTGATCTGGGTTACATACTAGGGCTTTGAAAAGTGAAGTACTATAAAAAAGTAAGTTAGATTCAGACATGGTATCATATCATCCCTCAGAACTTGCAGTGTGAACTTGGGCTTTTAACCTCCCTGTGTCTCTGGAGAGTCACCTATCAGGAGGCTGGCAACAGAGTTCTTGCCCTTCTTACCTTTTATGTGAGCACAAATTCTCAGGTGAGACCATGTAAAAGTAACCTTCTACAAACCAAAAAATAAAAAGGAAGGAAGAAAAGAGGATAGGAATGCCTGTGGAAGTGAGAGTGGAATTTTGCCAACACAGTTCTGTGCTTTCTACTGTCTCCTTCAAAAGAGCAATCCCCAGGCTCTCCCAGGGAGCAGGGTAAGTGCAGAGTGGAGAAGCTGTCTTGTTCTTTTCCTTGGAGACACCTGGGCTCTTGGGAAGCTACCTCTTGAAGAAGGACAAAAGTAGACGAACCCTTCCCTTCCAGGGTTGGCTCTCAGAGTGTAGTCTGTGCCTATCATAACCGCCAAACATCCATTTGATGAACGACCATTGATTTAAGTTACTGATCAATTCCAGGGCTACTGGTTAGCGACTCTTGGGATTTTCGAGAAAACCCATCTTTCCCCTTTTTTTTTTTTTTTTTTTTTTTAAGTATGATTTCCCCCAGTGGCTGAGAGGGGGCGCCGGCTAGGGCAGATCTAGAGAAAGGCAGACCAGAAGGTTGAACTTGATAACACGGCACAGCTTGGGGCAGGGGGTGGACAGCCTGTCGGTATTTTGCCCTCTAGCCGAGTCCTGGAAGGGTCAGGCATCTGCACCCTCAGCCCAAGAGAAAAGTCAACGAAGTATGACTGTGTCCCCAGCTGTCACCGTGGTACACCGACCTGAAACGACCCTCCCTCCTGCACATCCGAACTAGGGTCTGCTGCGCTCCCGTCCCAAAAACCTGCCCGGTCCTCTGGTCCAAGTCGTGCGCGCTATGCTTAAGCCTCTGGATGCCTCCAGTCTCTTCCTCGCTTTGCCCAGGCTTCCGTCCTGCTAGCCTGTCCGGACACCGCCGCAATCATCTTTTTCCTAAGATTTGCCTATTAATCCCACCCCTCCGCCGCAGCTCACGCAGGTTCCCCTGCCCAGCTTCTGTCCCGAACAACAAATGCACGGTCCACGAGGGTTTGCTTTCCTGACCCGCGCGCTGTAGGCTGCTAACAGCCCGTGGACCAAAATGCAGACAGTAGCCACCCGGCCAGGCGCTCTGGGTCCACGCAGATGAGGAAACTGCCCCCTCCGCTCCTCTCCCCCTCCAGCTCCCGGTCAAGGGCAGCGATCACGCCGCCGCCGCCGGTCCCTGAACTTTCATCACTCTTCGGGAAGCGCTTTGTCTCTTTAAAGGAGACTAGGGACGAATATTAATGACTCGGGTAGGTTCTAACAGAGAAATCCACCAGATCCACTTGATTCCGTGACAGGGATGGAGTGGGAGGTCCACGGGCCGGAGCCGAGCCCTTAGGACCGCAGCTCGTTCTCACCGGTCACTATCACCCCACAGCCCCAGAAATCGCCCCCAGCCCCAAGTCTTCGGGGAAAACGTGGCAGGGGGGCACGAGGGGCCGTCCTGGAGCCAAGCCTCTCCCCTGCCCCAGCCCTCTCACACAACCTGCTTCAAAAGCCCATGGAAAATCAGTCACCTTGACTCCCCGCGCCACGGTCCCCAGACGTTTGGAAAGCGCCAGGAGCCCGGAGGCTCCCAGGCACGCACTCGCCTGGCCGAGACCCACCCCTGGAGACGAGTTTCCCTCCCGCGGGCATCGTGGCCAGTTACCACTTCGTGGCGGATAAAGCAGGGCGGGGCAGGGGGAGCGGACGCCGGGCGCCCCGTCGGCAGCCTCAGCGCGCCTACCTGGGAGGGCTAAATTGGTGAGGGGGACGCTGTGGATGCTCTCGGGCAGAGTTGCCATCCAGTCGGCGAATTTCAGCTCGTTCTTCCCCTGAGACGAGGCCATCGTGCGGTCGCTGCGCCGCGCGCTGGTCCTCGCGCTCCTCGGGCAGGCTGGCAGGCTGCTGCCGCTAATCGAGGGTTTGCTCCGGCCCCGCTGGAGTTTACACTCCGCTGTGCGCCACACCCACAGGATGGCGCAGACACATGCTAATTTGAATAATTATTCAAAACACCCCATGCTCCCTCAGTGCCTCCGCCAGACTCCGCTGGAGCTTTTGTTCCTGACGTCCGCGCTCAGCTTTCTCCTCTCTCCCCGCCCTCCCCGACTCCCTCCTCCTGTCTTATCCCTCCTATGCGTCTCTGTCTTTTCTCGCCATTTCTGCAGCGTTCCTTGGCTTCTTACTAAAAATTTTTTTTTCCTTTTTCTTTTTTTTTTTTTTTAACTTGGTTCACACAGCTGCTTTGCCCATGATCTTGCTCGGTCCTTCGATGAGACTTCCTACTCCTGTTTGTATAAAAGACAATCTTGGGGTTGACCCTAAAATCCTAGTAGACTTTGGGATGCTATCACCTCCTGGGGAGCCGACTCTCATACTGGCTTTCAGGACTTCCCATTCTTACAGAAGAGCTTTGCTTTTTGCAAGCGACAACAGGTTAATTTTCTTTCCTCAGTCGGGGCCCAGAGCCCTGCTTATAACAAAATGGTGGTCTTTCTTCACCACTTTGCCTAATTTTTGGAGTAGTTGACAAGTGTGCTGTCAGCAAAGAGCAGTAAGTTCCAGGTGGTTCCTACTTAACCCCTGGCACCCTGTTCTAGACATTTCAAGGTAAAGAAGCACATCAACCCCTTCATTTCCCTGATTATGAGAAATGTATGCTCTATCTATGGAGAAAGCTGTTTATGTCCTCTCTGTGTCATTTTCGTGGCACTCAGGACAAGGCTGAAGCCTGAGGCTAGAAGAAAATCACCACATTTCCCAGTGACAGGTTGTAATTATTGCCAGTAGCATTTGGTGGAATTTATTTGGCAGCATTCAAAATGATCTGTGTGATTGTCTGAATTTTCATTCCTTGGCAGACTGGAGAGGTGCGCCTCTCTCAAGAGAAATCACTTGTCGAGCCTCCAAAGAACTGTCTTGGTCCACCTGCTCTCAGACGAGAAAGAGGAGAAAAATCAAATCTCACAAATGTGATGAGTCCAGGGATGGCCTGAATAGGAATAAACAACGGACTGAAAATGTGCGGGGTCTTTGCAGCCCAGTGAATGTAAATGCAATAAAGGTGCCTCTGTTCTTTGATCCAGTGATGTAAAATCCTTTTCCTAAAGTAAATGCTATTAAGTTGGGAAAATGAAAACCAAGGTAGGAGAGAGAGCTGTAAAATATGGGAACAATTTTTTCAATTCAGTAAACCATATAGCATTTTTTAAAAAACAACCACAACTGAAGCCTGCTTATTGTACAAGGATGCAGAACTCAAAGAATATTCACTCCAAATAAGGAGCACTGTGGCAAAGGTGGAGAGAGGAGAGAGAATACCTTATCCATGTGATCAAATTTTCTGTTCTCCCACAGAATCAGTTCATAGTTGCAAAAGGACATGGTAGGGTTATCTTTAAGAATGAGAAAGAGATGTACTGGGATTTTTTTCCCAAGGTAAACCTTAATATTCCTGTTAGCACAGTAGAACTCACATATCCTTTTGATTAGGGTGACAATTCAGCTCACTATAGGATTGTTGGTCAAGAGACCTACAAACACCACCCTAATGCTAATGCTGGCTAATGCTGGTGCTCTGTGGGCATCATTGCAGGGCAATGAGGAGAGCTCAGATCTGGGAATTGGCTGCTCTGTCTCTGAGTCATTTAAGCAAGTCCTCTAGTCTCTGTCAGCCCTGGTTGTCTCCATCATAAAATGCTGAGAGTAACTCAGAGATTTGTGGTGAAGCTTCCAGAAAAGAGTGTAATGAAAGAGCTTTGTTATCAGCAAAGCATCACACAAAATGTGAGACCTATGTTTATTAAGATAACAATGTGTATTTCCCTCTCTTTGTCGCTTCTATCTTTATAAAATATTCATTTTCAAGAGGATGAAATAATTATTGAATCTTGGGATTTTTTTTTTTTTTTTAGTAAGATGCACTTTAAAAACATGTCCTGTTCAATTGTGTTGAACCTATGTGTCCCTGAAAGTTTACAAAGCATTCCAAAAAAATGAAACCACCTTAAATGTTGAGGAAATTTGCCTCTCTAAAGAATAGTACACTTTATCTTTTGGTAAAGCAAACAATTCCTCCCCTGTTTTATTTGCTTTGAACTTCAGATTTTTTACTGTATTGGTTTTTCATGAAACTTTACATTTCTCTGCATGCGATCCACTAAAAAGGACGGTGCTGAAAGTGGATAGTTTACGAATTTCTTTCCCAGAATTATAATCAATATCTTAGGCAATTTATGACCCGGTTTCCCCGTCTTTCTATTATAGCTTAGTCACCATTTACTAAATGATATTAGAAAAATCATACAATTTCTCTGGGCTTTAGTTTGCCCACTGTATTAGTCAGGGTTTCCCAGAGACACAGAAATATGGATATAAATATAGACATATAGAGAGATTTATTTTAAGGAATTGGCTCATATAATCGTGAAAGCAGGCAAATCTGAAAGACAGGCCAGCAGGCTGGGAACCCAGGTAGGAGTTCTGTGTTGCAGCCTTGAAACAAAATTCTTCTTCGGGAAACCTCAGTCTCTGCTCTTAAGACCTTCAACTGATTGGATGAGACCCACCCACATTATAGAAAGTAATATCTGCTTTATTCAAAGTCACATAATTACATATGCTAATCACATCCACAAATACCCTCACAGCAACATCTAGACTAGTGTTTGACAAAACTATTAGGTATCATAGCCTAGCCAAGTTGACACATAAAATTAACCATCACACTCAGTGGCAAACTAAACTAGAAGTTGTTACTAATCTCCCCTTTTGACTCTATTATTCTATCTTTCTGTTTCCTTTATGATTATTTCTTAACATACAGCTGCTGGCAATAGCAGGAGGAGGGATGAAAATATTTAGTTTTTTTACTCTATTCAGAGAATTCAGGGTATGGATCAACATTTTTATCATTACAACAGAGATGAAAAAATACTAATGATTTTTAATTGTGGTGTTGAGAAAAACTTAAAAAAACTTATCCTTAAAAAATTTTTAAGCATGAATGGAAAGAGGAGAATGACTTATTGCAGTGGTTTCCTGCTCCTATTAAAACTTATTCATGTAATCCTCAGCTGTCGATCAAAACCACACTATACACAGTTTATAAACATGCTACTCATTTGGAACATTTCCTTTCTTCATATCCTCCTCCACTCAAAAATACATGGCTCTTTACTACATGTTTTCTTTCATTAGTTCATAATATTTCTCAATTGTTGGAGATATATACTTTTTTTTATATATTTTTATTTTTATTTTTTTAATTTTTTCAATTAAATTGATGTTGAATTATGTTCCAAAAAACCAGGATTCTTATAGCTCAGAAAACTTTAGAACACATTTCAGCTGAATAATATTTTTAAAGTGGAGCTCTGTTTAAAACAACTCAGCCAAATCATTAAAAAACATGGTGTTCATAAATACGTATTTATAGAGTCAAACTTAAAGAAAACACATACAAAAGGGGAATAAAGAATCTTTGTAAAAACTAACTACTAATAATCAATGCTTTCTGATCATTCTCTGCAACCTCTACCCAGATATTCCATCATAAGATGGAATTATTGTATTTTAAGCATATAAAAATGCTTTTTACACTTAAATTCAAAGTAGAAAAAAGTGACAACTTCCACTTCCCTCCACCATTTTAACCCTGCAGAGTTTTTGGTTGTACCCCTCTCTCTTCCCCTACATCTACATCTTATATACAAGTCCAAAATAAGCTAATTAATACTCACTAAATACAATCTAGTGGTCGGAATCATAAGTTATGGAATCTGAAGGCCTGGATTCAAATTCAGGTTTCCCCAGTTAACTACTATGTGTTTTTTGATTTCCTTAACTGAAGCATGAAGAATGATTATTCCCTCCTGAGGGGTAGGAAAACGGAAGGTGCTATGAAGCTTAAGTCAAGTGAAGACTTTAAAGTTTATTGAACAGAATGGAAGCTCTATAAACTATAAACTATAGTTCATCTTTATGCTTCTTGCAACCACCACGCCTTTGCTCATGCTATTAACTCCACATGGAATACACTTTCATGCTTTCGCCTGTAAAAATCCTTTCCATTCTAATTCACCTTTGCAACTTCTGTCACTATTCATAAGCAGAAGTAATTTTTCCTTTTTCTGCACACCCATTACAGTTTGTTTACAGCTATCTTGTAGTGTGTTTCTAATTCCCTAGTTAGCCTTAAAGCATTATGTGGACAGCGATGGTGATATTTGATACCCAATCATGCCTCTCACAGTGCCTAAGACATAATAAGGACTCATTATAATCATTCATTTACTTACTTCATAAATATTTATTGAGTGTCTATTATGTGCTCTGTCCTAGAGAGGGAAGATAGAGCACAAGTCCCTGAACTCACTGAGCTTATGTTTCAGGCAGAAAGTGGCAAATGATAGCTTAATGGCTGAATAAATAAATGACTTGTCTGTATCTCTCACCTCAATGTCAAAAGCCCTCCTTTAGCATGCTTGTTTTTTAGTACTTCACTATGTAGCAAACAACTTATAACTTAATTTTGAAAATATATTTTGAAAGAAAAATTGTTTCAGAATTGTTTTGCCTGTCTATACTGGCTCTTCTAATTCTTTCCATCCTATTGTTATCTTGGTAAAGTCAGTGATCACACTTGGAAATAACATGGTGTACTCTTCCAGATTTCCAGAGGTCATCACTAGCAAACTGTTTGATTTCTCAGAGCATGGGGATTCCTGGGGGTGGAGGTTAGCCAGGGAAGGAAGAAGGAGAATGTTTTAGGTTTACTTGTAGAATCAGAAAAATCCTGGAACTATTCTACTTCTCATTGCTAAAACAATTATGACCATAATTATACCAGTTCTCATAGGAGCATTATTCACAATGGCAAAAAGGTGGAAACAACCCAAATATCCATTGACAGAAAAATGGATAAATATAATGTGGTATAATCATACAATGGAATATTATTCAGCCTTAAAAAGGAAGGAAATTCTGATACCTGCTACAACATGGATAAACTCTGAAGACATTGTGCTAAATGAAATGAGCCAGACATAAAAGGACAAATATTCTTTGATTCCACTTATGTAAAGTACCTAAAATAATGAAATTCATAGAGACAGAAAATAGAACAGTGCTTTGAAGGGTTGGGAGAGTGAAGAACGACATTTTAATTGACGCAGAGTTTCAGTTTAGGATCATGAAAGGTTCTGGAGATGGATAGATAGTAGTAGTAGTTGCACAATAATGTAAACATTATTCAGTGTCACTGAACTGTACACTTAAAAATAATTAAGATGGTAAATTTTATGTTATGTGTATTTTGTCACAATTTTAAAAACTAATGACTCTATTGGACAGAAGAATCATACTTGTTTTATCAATTATAAGGCTCCCATTGTAACCCTTTAGTACTAGTTTATCCTCCAGCCAGTGATTGCCAGGAACACACCTGAAATTATACAAATTGGATTTATCACTTTTTGTAGCAAGAGAGAATGCAAATCATGGGAACCCTCGGCCATATAAGTAAGAAGATGTTAGCAAGAACTTATTATAGGATTTGCCCTTATGTTTGGTGATTTGGGGAGGATTTAAGGAAGTGGGGCTTTGCTCTGATTTGGATGCTGTTAGGAAGTGGTGTAGGGGGTAATTCAATGAGTATCTTCATAAATCTTATCTAGAAGGAGGAGAGATTATACTAACGCTAGAGCTATAAGAAATAAAGAAGCAGGAGTCACTCATTAGAGGGGGGTATATAAGATCATTTTTGTGGCATGGACAATACTAATGTTTTGTCCATTTTCAGCCATGATTACAGAGGGCTCATGTTCTTTTTTGTTGTTGTTGCTCAAGGTCTTGTGGTGACCTTGTATAATGTTGATGTTCCATGAATGTGTTTATGTTCAACAGGTGAACACCAAGGCCTGGCTGATAATACCAGAAATACTAGACGTCAGGGGCTATTTTTCTCTTTCCCACCAATAAGTAGAAGGACACAGCCCAACCTAATTTTTCTAGAGCTCGAAGAGTCCTAGCCTTGTAGACCTTTGCAAATGATAAATGTGATTGGCAACTTTGATATGTACTCCCCATCAATAAGATTTTCACTTACATTTTATGGCATGAACAGATTGATGCAATAAAGCAAATGATATGCCTGCATGTGCAAGCTCATGAGTGTTCATGCACAGTTATGCCCTGAAAAACCATTTGTATCCTCCTGCCATTCTCGAATAGTTACCAAGGTACACAGAAGCAATGATAATCCTTGCTGCAGAATAACTCACTCAATTTGCATTTCTTTTCAGTCTCTTCTTGCAAACCCCAAAGACAATCATCTGTATCTAGGGCTGTCTGACAGGCACAGATAATGCTGTGGTACACCACTAACACCTTAGAGAAAGAGAGTCTGAGAAGAAAAGTCAAATAATGAGCTCTCAGTCTAGCCCTAGCCCTAGAACTGCAGATCAGCTGTGGAAGATAGTGTCAGAAATCTGGACACAGTGTGTGAGGCAGGACAAGTATCTGACTGTTCAGGGAGCTCTGAGCAATGCTCAGCACAGAAAAATGAAGAATTAGATACAATGACTATTTGTGCTTATTCATCTTTCTGACTAACATTCTAGCATCATTTAAGACTACACCTTTGTCCAAATCCTGCATTTGTCTTAGTAAATGCATAAACTTAGGGGATCCTGCATCTAAGCCATAAACTACGCTCGCTCAGAGTAGCTGTCCATAACTCTAGTGCTGAACATGAACAGATTCATAATTTGCTCTGAGTGTATGTTTATGATGGTTAGCTGTTGCAAACCTGTGACTATACTGTTCTGGTGGTAAATGACAAACATTTTTTGGTAGTTCACAGCCACAGCTATCTTCTCACTTGATTTCTTTTGAAACATTTCATCATAAAAAATTTCACACACTTGCAAAATTGGAGAGAACAATTAATAAACCTTCACATACTCATCCCTCATACTCAATAATTATCTGCTAATGGGCAACTTTTATTTTTTACGCACTGCTCCTTCAAATGGAATGATTTTAAGTAAATTCCATATGTGATAATATTTAATCCATAATATTTTGATATGTTATTATCTAATATAGTCAATCAACCAACCAATTCAGATTTTAAAAGTCACCAATTAATGAACGAATTAACTGAGATTTTTCTCAACTCACTGATTAGTAGCCTAGATACAATATAAATTGGATGCTTTAAATTCTGTTATTTAACTCAAGTTGTATGTAGGGAAATATATATATATATCTGTTTATACAACTTGTAGGGAAAATGTAAAAAGTAAAATTAAAACTTTACAAACATAGACTACCTTAAGTTAAAGGTAACCACACCCTCTGGTTTTATAATTACTATGTGAATATACTGTTGAAGAGAGAATTAATTTCCTTGAAACTATATGTGCTGTAATCACTGCATTTATTCTTTATAGTCTAAAGACTTTATCTTTTAAAATGATTGAAGTTTGTGTATTTTTTTATCAAAATGTTAGTCGTTTATTTTGAAAAAGCTAAAGAAAATGCATACATCTCTAATAAAAAAGTCAAGCCTAAGACCTAGGCCTCATTTTGTCCACTACACACAAAGTAACCCAAATGACTACTAAATTATTTTATTATGTACCACATTTATATAAGACATATTTTTTTACCTTCCCATAGAGGCAATACAGTGATATAATTTCATTTAATTATTACATATAGTTTGAAAATACCATTTGACAAAAAATACTAAGAACACTTTCAAATGTCTCTGCAAATACATATAAAGACTTTTTTACAGCTACTATTGAGAAATAACATAATTCTAAGATATAAGAATTCATTCTATTTAATAATTATCTAATATTTGTACTGAGTGCTAAATGGCTATGTATGGAGTCAGAGTATCTTTGAAAGCTTGTATAGAGTGCTTGTAAATAAACTTGTCTTTACAAGCACTGGAGAAAGTGTTACAAAATTTACACTACATAAAATAAGGACAAATTATCATTAATACAAAATGGCTAAGGAGCAGCTTTCCTGGCCCAGCAAAGACAATTGTGGACTTGGAAGAGATGAATGCCAAAATCTATAATAAGTCACATAACAACTGATAAAAATTTCTGGAAGGAGACTGCAAATGCTTAAATGCCTTATTTCCCAGGCTGAGTGATTCTAATTTGTAAAGCACATGGAAGAGAATAGGAGCTAAGGAAATATAATCCAAGAGTACACCCACACATAAATATCACTGGGGAATGAGAAATTATGGCGCTACCTTCCTAAAATAGAAAAATTAGTAAGCATGCAACCTCCAAATTAATGGGTTTGGCAGAAAACCTATGTGGTCAGGACACTGAAAAATGGCCCAGGTCTCAAAGTAAATAATGCTGGTTTGCAGACACAAAGAGTCACAAGACTAATTTTGATTTTGTGTGGAAATTCAAAAATGCAATATTAAAAGTTATGGCTCCATTGTATATTCTTGCCTCCTTTGTCAAAGATTAATTGGCCGGCGCTGTGTGGGTTCTCTATTCTGTTCCACTGATAAATATAAAACCTCTCTCCTTTGAGCCAGAATCAAACCAGCGACCCAAGGATGGCCACAGACAGGCATCTACAGTCCTCCGCTCTATCAGCTGAGCTACCAAAGGGAACACACATTTGATTGAATATATAATGAATATACTATAGAGAAAAGACAGTCTCTTCAGCAAGTTGTATTGGGAAAGCAGGACAGCCATATGTAAATCAATGAAGTTAGAACACTCCCTCACACCATATACAAAAAATAAACTCAAAATGGCTTAAAGACTTAAATATAAGGCATGGCACCATAAAACTCCTAGAAGAGAACATAGGTGAAACATTCTCTGAAATCATAGCAATGTTTTCTTAGGTCAGTCTCCAAAGACAATTGAAATAAAAACAAAAATAAACAAATGGGACCTAATCAAACTTATAAGCTTTTGCACAGCAAAGGAAATCATAAATGAAACAAACAGACAACCTAGGGACTGGAAGAAAATATTTGCAAACAATGTGACCGACAAGGAATTAATTTTCAAAATATAAAGACAGCTATACAACTCAATAACAAAAAAACTAACTAAATAAATAAATAAATAACCCAATAAAAAATGGGCAGAAGACCTAAATAGACATTTCTACAAAGAAGACATACAGATGGCCAAAAGGCACATGAAAATATGCTCAACATCATTAATTATTAGAGAAATATAAATAAAGACTACAATGAGGTATCACCTCATACCAGTCAGAATGGCCATCATCAAAAAGTCTACAAATAATAAATGCTGAAGAGTGTGTGGAGAAAAGGGAACCCTCCTGTATTGTTGGTGGGAATGTAAATTGGCACAGCTACCGTGGAAAACAGTATGGATGTTCCTTAAAAAACTAAAAATAGAGTTACCACACTCCTGGGCATATATCTGGAAAAAACTCTAATTCGAAAAGATACATGCACCCCAATGTTCATTGCAGCACTATTTACAATAGCCAAGACATGGAAGCAACCTAAATGTCCATCGACAGATGAATGGATAAAGAAGATGTTGTACTCATATACAATGGAATATCACTCATTCATAAAAAAGAAAGAATGCCATTTGCAGCAACGTGGGTGGACCTAGAGATTATCATACAAGTGAAGTAGGTCAGACAGAGAAACACTAATATCATATGATATCACTTATATGAGGAATCTAAAAAATGATACAAATGAACTTATTTACAAAACAGAAACAGACTCATAGACATAGAAAACAAATGTATGGTTACCAAAGAGGAAAGAAAGATGGGGGAAGGATAAATTAGGAGTTTGGGATTATCAGATGTAAACTACTATATATAAAATAAACAACAAGGTTTTACTGTATAGCACAAGGAAGTATATTCAGTATCTTGTAATAAACTATAATGGAAAAAAGTATGAAAAAGAGTATATATATAACTGAATCACTTTGCTGTATACCAGAAACTAACACAACATTGTAAATCAACTATACTTCAATAAAAATAAATAAATAAAGTTATGGCTAAGTAATGTGGCCACCTGCAGGCTATTAAGGAAGAATGTCTCAGTATGCACTGGCTAATAACAGGGAAGTAAGTTACTTTCGATTTAAAATTATTTATAGCAAGGAAATTATTACCCAGCATAATCTTATACTCGGTATAGTTATAAAACTTAAATCCTTCATACATGACAATTGTTGGTATAATTTTCCATAAGATATTACTCATTATTCCTCATTATTAAATTTGATTAGTGAGATTAAAAAGAATACATCCATTATGATTATTCATGCCATTCTTATTTTGTTTCACCAATATTTTAAAAAGCTGAGATGTGGCTCCTGGCTTATGCCTAAGAGACACAGGATTTGGAAAATTCAGCATTTGAAAAGAATGGGTTTGAACTGACTGAAGTTTATTACAATGGCTCTAAAGGAGATTGGGAGGCCTTCACCTAGTTAAAAATGATTTTAAAATAAACTATACAAAATAGCTGTTGGCAAGGATAGTAAGGCAATGGAAAATAAACACATTTCCACCTGTAATGTATTTAGTGGTTTGATTTGATGGTAAGACATTTGCTGCAGTTAATAGTTACAGGAGTAATTGAAATATAAACAATTTAAAAATTATGCAGACAGATTCCATGTGAAGCAAATATTGGCAGGTCAGCTAATCGGTAACATGGAGAAATGGTTTCAGACTAACAAAGGATAATTTTAAGTATCCGTCACTGATAAGTATTAACCATTTGAAGATTAGGCTATAGACAAGTCTGTATAATCTATTCTGCAAGCAATGAACAAAGAAGGAGAAGAAAAGTGGAAACCATCATGGGCTGAAAGTAGGGAAAGCTAAGAAGAGAAACAAAAACAAAAGTTAGATGAAATTTGGAAATTATCCAGTTAATACAATTACTGTAGAAAATTTGACTGATTAATTTGGATGAAGATACCAAATTGGCACCTCTAGACTCTTGTTTATTTGACAACACTAATTAGTTTGTTCCTCCTCACTTCACTTTCTATTGTGTAGTTGTGCCTAAAGCTACCCTCTAATACAACACCAGATGAAAACGGGGTGATTTATTCAATTATTCAAATGTTTTGTCTATATTAGTAAGGTTTGATTTTTTTTCTTTTTTCATTTAGCTATTTTTGCAGGGTATATCATTTCAATAGAAATTACACCCAAGTGGTAAATTTTTTGTTTAATCCCCAGGGACATAAGCCAGACCAAAAGATAATGAAAAATAACATTTAAAAAATAATTTAAAAATTTTTAAAAATAGTGTTGGAAAATACACCTTCATCTGACAATAATTAAAAGAGAAATTCATAAGCCACATTTCTCTCAGTGACTCAGACTCTCTACCACCTATTCCCTGAAAATCACTCCCAGAGAAGAGGGCAGGCACAGTAATAATATTAGGTACAGTTGCTGAGTCGTTAGTACATACTGTAGGTACTGTGATAAGCAACACATTATGTATATGATTCTATTAGATCCTCACATGAGAATTAAGGTGCATTAACCCATTAATGCCCAAGGACTCCTCTTTAGGTTTGAACTTTCAGTTGAGTCATCAGAGAAATGCAAAAGTTCCAATGAATAAATATATATCCATTCAAATTGATTTGTCATTTGGTTCACTGTAGCCATATTCTATGTCTTTCTTTTGCTGATGTATTAAGTATCCTCAGATCTTCTCTCCACAACCATAGCCTTTTTATACCCCTTAATATATGTTATTCCAGTAATTCCACTTTTCCCATGCTCACTGTCCTCTGACATTAAGGTGAAGGACTTATTGGAGTCTGGACCCAGCACCAAGGTTGCCAGTTAGACCTTTGTCCATAAATTTGAATCGTGAATCTGGTTTATAAACTTAAAATTAATTTCTAATGGGTTTTCCTCCTCTGTCATTTGATTCCTCCCTTTAATCCAGATATCTTTAAGTTTGATATCATTCCTCCAGAATTTAAACTCCAAGGACAATTCTTGTTCTTACTTCTATATTTTCAAGTTAAAATTAATATTTTTTCATAGAATTTCTCTTTTCTAACTAGCATATATTATGAATCTCTTATATTGCACGATAATTCAGACTGTTAAAATCATTTCTATGGTGGGTCAACGTATTAGATAATGGCATAACTAATTTTATCGTAAGAGCCCATTAAGTTCTCAGTAAACAAGCCTTTCTCAGGGTAAGGAAAGCTCTCTGTTAACCCTGAGGCTCTGTGCTTTAAGAAGGAGGGTGCAGGGGCTTCCCTGGTGGCGCAGTGGTTGAGAATCTGCCTGCTAATGCAGGGGACACAGGTTCGAGCCCTGGTCTGGGAAGATCCCACATGCCGTGGAGCAACTAGGCCCGTGAGCCACAACTACTGAGCCTGCGCGTCTGGAGCCTGTGCTCCGCAACAAGAGAGGCCGCGATAGTGAAGAGGCCTGTGCACCGCGATGAAGAGTGGCCCCCGCTTGCCACAACTAGAGAAAGCCCTCACGCAGAAACGAAGACCCAACACAGCAAAAAATAAATATAAAAATAAATAAATAAATAAAAGATGACTATTAAAAACAAAAAACAAAACAAGACAAAAAAACCTTCCATGAGTATGAACAGTGTACTGTAATGAATTGTTTAATAAAAAAAAAAAAAGAAGGAGGGTGCAGCAGAAGGATGGGCAATGACTCACTCAGCAGCCAGGGGGCAAGAATCTATACATCTGAGCCTCTATTACAGTCCCTGGGTTTCTTACTACCAACACTAGACATCAGATTGGAATGCAAGAATATTATCCACCTTCTACGCCACATACACACACACACACACACACACACACATCACTTCAGTTTTTCCTTCTGGGAAATATTTTTCCCTTTAAACTCCATTGTTCATGTAACCCATCTTTAGATATATGGTAACTTTCAGTGTGACTTGCTCTAGGTTCCAAACTCCTTCTACCCAACCCCCAAGGTGTTGTCTTTTTATTGCATGTACACTTGATTGTTTTGACTTCTGGTAGACTGATATCACATCACCTCCTCCCAGTGTCTCGATGACCTTAAAGAGCTCTACAGGCCATTGAGGGTGAGCAGGGGGTGGGGGAGAAGGGGGTTGTGGTCAGGATCTGGACATTTGTAAAATAATTACATTAAGTCCACTAAGAGAAGTGCACTCCTAAACAAACATCATTCCTATCTGATGAATAACCTCTTCAAAGACTGGGTGTGGAGGTTTAGAAGGGGCTCTGGGTTGCTAATTAATGTCAGAGTATAAAAAGCAGATTTAAACAGGATTAAGATCACATTTCCATGATTGAAACATTACTATTTTATGTCAAGTGCATTTACTCTCTGACAAGAGTGTAATCGAAAGGATATTCAAACATGTAACAAATGAGGTCATAAATTGTGAGTGTGGTTTTACTATAGCACACACATCTAGAAATTCAAATTCATTGCTTCTCTTGGCAGCTTATTTGAAGACTGTAAGGTTTTATAACATAAATCTCCCTCTCTCTCTCTCATACACGTGTGCACACGCACACATGTGCCTATGAAATTTTATTAAGATCTTCACTGAGATGGACTATTAAACTACTGGTACTAAAAATTACATAAATATTGAATTAAATCTGGCCAAACTAAACCACTTTTTGCATATTTTTAACTTTAAGATGGATTAAGATTTTCTAGTAATCCAGTATCTTATTCCTTTAAATGATTTTTCTGTTTCAAAAAAAAAAAAAATCAAAACCAGTGTGAATATCATTTGGGTTTTGGTTGCTTCACATTAAGAAGAAAATTTTAACCTTATAATCCTGTGAAATGATTTTGTTGGGAAGATAGATTTTTCTTTCCATACCGTAATGTTTCCTACAAAACAGCCAGCATCAGACAAGCTTGAGATCATTTGTCTTCCCTCACAGCTATTCCTATGCATTTCTTCAAAGGCTATTATCACTCTTTAATTTCACACCCATTTGTTAGGAGATTTGAAAAACTGATCACAGTACAAACATGTCAGGGAACCAAAAGTGTACTGGGTATTCCAACCAAGAGATTTTAATGTAGGGAAATGGTTAAACAGATGTTGGAGAACTGAAAAGTCTAAAAATGAACACTGTAGTAATTATTGCAAGAAGTGCTGTCATCTCTAGGGTTGGAGAAACAAAGAAAATAATTTGAGGTTATCAGAGAACCCAGATGCTTGGAGCAGTGGCTCTGATGAGTTGAGATTTGAATCTCTGAAGAGGTCCATTGCCCAGCTTCTGTGGGTAGTCTGAGGGTAATGAGACTGATTCTGAAAGTGTGGCCATTCTGGGAATGTGGAAAAAGGCTGTGATCTGCACCATCTGCTGCTGCCTGTAAGGACCATTGCTGGAGCAATGCCAGTAAGAGCATCAAGCTATGCAGAAAGAATTCAGTCCCTTCTTCTTCTTGCCTTCCGATATCTTTTAATGCCCCCTATTGGCATAACCTAACAGAGAACCAGCTCCTAAGCAGAAATATAGTGTGTAAAGTCCATTATCTCAAATTGGCGAAATAGAAAAGTGGGTTTGTCACCAAGGAAAAAGCTTAGCAACTGGCATATCGGGTAGACACACTAATGGCTCCCCCGAGGTTATCCACATCCTAATCCCTGAAACCTGTGTGTACACTACCTTATATGGCAAAAGGGACTTTGCAGATATATGTTAAGGACATTGAGATGAGGAGATTACCTTGATTTATCTGAGTGGGCTCAATGGAATTATGAGGGTCCTTACAAGAGGGAGGCAGGAGTACAGGTGCATCAGAGTCAGAGAAGGAGATAGGAAGACAGAAGCAGAGGACAGAGAGAGCTACTTAAATATGATATATGAGAATAGGTATAGTGTTGGATTTTTTTTTAAGTTTTTTTTTCTGATGTTGACCATTTTTAAAGTCTTTTTTGCATTTGTTACAATATTACTTCTGTTTTATGTTTTGGTTTTTTGGCCCCAAGGCATGTGGGATCCTAGTTCCCGGACCAGGGATCGAACCCACATCCCCTGCATTGGAAGGCGAAGTCTTAACCACTGGACCGCCAAGGAAGTCCCTAGTGTTGGATTTTAAGTATACACTTATGAGTAGTGAATAAAGTTTTCATTCTTTTAAAAGCATATTTGCTCTACTAACAATTTCTCTAATATTTTGTAATCAATCAGAGTTTTAACCCAAGACAATTTAGAAAATAATACTTTCCATTCTCCCCTTCAAAGACAGGCAGGATGAAGCTTAGAGAAAATTGTACAGACACTGTCCATCAAGTGCTCAGTAAATATTGGCAACTAAATAATACCACATTTTACATTGCCATTACTTCCTCTAAGAAGTTTGAGTTTAATGGATTTTTTTTTCAGGAGAGTTCTGCTCACTAAACTCAGCAACGTTGTTCCCTGCTGTTGGGAGGACAGAAACACGTCCATCACAATCCTTCAGTTCTGTCGCTTGTGTGGGCTGATCCTTGAACCAACTCTAGAGTCAGTTCTTAAAGAGAAAGGAGTAAACAGTCATGCGATGGCTTTTAACTTTGAAAAACTGTGCCTGTACAGGAAGTGGGAGAAATGCAAGAGAAGTTAAAAAAAAAAAAAAAAAGTTACATTGAATTAATTCTAAGTGAGGACTTGACTGGTTTGTCAGCAGTCTATGTCTTTTACAGGAGATGTTATTTCCTGTTGTTGGCCCTATGTTACTTTCAGCCAAGATGGTAAAAAGAAAACAGCATACTCTAGATTCCTCCACCCAAAGAAAACAAAAGGAAGGAATCTTGCTCTATTTTCCTTTTCTCTCTTTTCGTCCTGTTCCCCCACCACTGAAGTCCCAAGTAAAGCTCCCGATGAATGTTGGGTCAGTTTTCACAATCTGATATGGACCATCTGGAGTCTGAGAGAGATTGGGCTTTACTGCATTCACGTAGGTCTCCTTTAATATTTTAAATTAGTTTTATAATTGTCAATATAAATATTACATTCACAAAGCAACAGCAGGGGACTGTACCCTGTGGAGTTAATTAAATACCTATAAATTAGCTCAGCTCATCTGCTAAGGCTGCATAACCTCATACTTAAGTGTGTGCTTTAATTGCAAATGGAATGAGTTTGAATTCCTTTGAGTTTTACTTTCACTATAAATTTCTATCTCCTTTTTCTTCTGATAGCCAATGGATAACTATAATTTTCATTTCATCATTGTTATCATGTAACTCTATCTTGGATCTAATGGAAATATTTATGTAATATTTACATATCTAATATGTAAATATCCTATGGTTCCAAGGAGGGAAAAAAATGACATTAAATCTAACTTTCAGAAAAATTTACTGTATTTTTACTGGACAAGGGACGGTGCCTCTTGGGTACTTTATTACCACTTTATTAAGTATTGTGCGGTATGCTTTTCTTTGAATTCTCAGCGTGTCTCTGCAGATTCAGGAAACAAGAACGGACCCCACAGCATCATCCCTTTAAAAGGGAATTTTTATTGACTAACGTTCAATCAAGACGAGTGTTCCCAGCATGTTAAAATATAATGATGCTTGCTCTACACACAGTTGGAGGATGCCATAAGCAGCAAATTTTTACTTGTCTGGTGAATCATCCCTTCTTCCTCTGCGGGGTTTCAGTCCAGGATAGCTTGCTCATTGATAAAGTTCGCATCCCTTACTTTATGGCCAAGTTGTAGCTAGAATCATAGAATTGTGGAATTAAGCATTTCTACAAGTACAGCACAGTTCTGTAAATTCTGTTCTTTAATAGATTTCTCCTGTAAAATCAGAGCAGTATTCATACAGGGGAGAAAAATCTCACACTGGGCTAAGTCAAAAATTATTTAAAAAAAAAATTATTGATGAAGGGTTTGTGTTGTTGTCAAAGAAAAGAAGAGCAACATATTTCTTTATAGCCAGGGAGCTGGAATCCACCTCCAGCAGGTTCCACTTTCCTGACAAAGGGTCTTTCTTAGTTCTCTCTGTATAGGTTAGGGTATTCCATAGCTTTATAGCTCCAGACCTCAACCGTGTGTATCCCGGAATAATGGTAAAAGTTGCAGAGCCTGACAGACAAAGCTCCACCACTTAGGGAAATTATTTACATATTTAGCATACGCATACATAGCTTAACTTCTATGTTACTGGATTTCATGGTTTGTCAACACATTTTAGGTAATTGTAGAAAGTCATAAAACATACATGATATAGGACTTTAGGGGGTGATAGGATTCTTCTATATCTTGATCGGGTGGTTGTTATAAATTGCGTGTGTTAGCCAAAATTTGCAGAACTGAACACTAAAAAAAGGAGGAATTTTGCTAAATATAAAATTATACCTTACTAAAACAATGGAGAAAAATAACGTGGATAGTGTAGGAAATAGTGACAGTTCATGAATTGTATTTTTAGTCATTTCACATGCTGAATGAACTTACAGAGAACGTAATTTTTCTAATTAGCCTTCTTCTTAGAGCTAAGTCCTATATGTTACACTTTGTAAAAGAAATCAGGGACACTTAGGTGTTTGAGATGGCAGCTCTGCATTTGTCTCCCTACTCTAATGATTTAATAAATGTTTGTTTGACACTCCCTAAACCTAAAGCAAAATGTGAAGCTTTGTTTATCTTTTTTTACAAGCTCCCTACTTTCATCACAGGTGTCTATTTGTTTGGGAAAATATAACAAGATCTCCGTGTGGTCCATGCTCCTTGCATGACCTACTTCAGAGAATGGTGTGTTGAACATCTCCTGCATAAATGTCAAGAATTGAAAAGTTTTGTGCTAATAGGAGAAAAAAAAAAAGGGAAAAGAACACTTGCTAACTCAGCCTCTCAAATTTGAGAGCTCAAAAGCAAAAGACTTCACTTGTGAAAGTCCAGCCTTACCAATCACAGAAATTGCAGTAGAGCAACTAAAATATATGCATTCTAATTTCATCTCCTCCACTTACTTGGTGACCTTGAGTGGATCCCCTGTGGATATGGCACCTATTTTATAGAAATTTATGAGGATCAAATGAGACAATGTGTATAGAAGATGTTGAAATTTTAATGTCTTATATAAATATAAAGACAATATTAGTAAGTATGAATGTGTGCTGGGCAAAAGAGCGACCTATTACAATGCTATATCACTCTTTCCAGTACCTCACCTCTAAAAATCATTTTTTACTTGCTTTTGAAAACAATCTATGAGATTTCAGTTGGTCAACATATGACCACAAATACTAATGTGCCTCCCTTTACAGCTTGAGATGAATAAAAGGCTGAAATGGCCACTATCAAACAGAGCTCTTACTTTAGTCATTATAGTTTATGACACCAAAGACTAGAAGTTCTTGGTGCAGCTCAGCATCTGGACCAGCATCTACACAGAGCAAGCTTAGCGCAACAGAAAGCAATGATTTAGACAGAGCTCTTTGTTAATCTCAACCATTTCACACAGAAAAGTTTGAGAATGTGATAAGAATTCCAAACATCAGGATTGAAATAGTCTTTCAGTTATTGAACAAATTTTTCCATCAGAATGGATTACAAGTAATTTTCCAATGTCCTAAAATAGATTGCCTAGTGGTAGTCTACTGACAATGCCTAAAAACCCATCATGAGAAACAAGGATGGAACTGCTTTTTTGTGGATAATGGACAAAAGGCAAAGGATGGTGGCTGTGTCAGTCCAGGCCAGAGGCATACTCCAGGGGTCTGTTGGTGAGAAAAAGAAGGTCTAAATGCCACAAATTCTCTTCTGGTTGCTACAGGCTGCTGGACTGCAGACAGTTCAGCTGGGTGCCTGAGGCTGCTTAGAGCCCTGCTCTCTTTGAGGTGTTAATGCCTCTTTGGTACCAGTTGACCCATCCACAGGAGCCAAAGGGCTGCTATCGCTGAAGCCTGATGCTCAGGGAATTAGCTGACCTCTAGTGAACCTAAATTCTGCACAGACCTCAGTATACACTGCCTGCTGTCTCACTGCAGGGAGCTGTAACCTGGTGGTCTGCTCCAGAGATGTGAGAATCTGGGACCTGTGTTCTTCTAGCTGTTGCCTTATCTCTTATTATTTTATCCTATCTGATTATGTTCTTTTAACTGATGCCTTTTACTTTCACTAAAATCTAATTTTTAATTTTGCTTACTTTTGAATTGGTACTATAACATACATAGAGTGCATTCATCTTAACAATACAGCCGGATGTGTTTTTACATGTGTATCCACCTGGATAACCACTACTGAATCAAGGCATAGAATAGTACCAGCATTGGAGGAATTTCTCTCATGGACTCTCAATAATTGCACTCCCACAAGATAAACACTATTCTGACTTCTGTCACAAGTACATTGGTTTTACCTGTTTTGAACCAAATGTAAATAAAATCAAAACTATTTACTTTTTTGTCTGGTTTCTTAGAGCATAATTATTTTGATTTTCACCTCTGTTATTCACCAGTAGTTGATTGCTTTTTATTGCCTGTATTAATTCCATTGTATGAATGCACAATGGTTTTTTATCCATTCTCCTGACATTTTGTGATTTCTTGTTTTTAGCTATTATGAATAGTAATTCTGTTAACATTCTTGTTGAGGTTTTGGTGAACATATGTATATATTTCTATTTCTTACGTAACTAAGAGAAAAATTCCTGAATTATAGGAATGCAGATTTCATAGAAACTGTAAGTTTTCCAAAATGCTTGTTTACCCTCCCACCAGCAGTATTTGACAATAAGACTCATACCGTAAATCCTTTAACTTTTTGCTATGTTAGTGGATGTAAAGTGTTATTTTATTGTGGTTTGAATTCACATTTTTCTGGTGAATAATAATATCGATTAGATTTTGATATGCTTATTGGTTATTTGGATATACTACTTCATGAAATGCCTGAAATTTTTAAAAATTTGTATGGTTTGTTTATGTCATATTAATTTACATGAACTCTCAATATATTCAGGATACCAATCCTTTGTCAGATATATAAATTACAAATATCTTCTTCCAGTATGTGACTTGTCATTTTATTCTTATAACGACTGATATCTTTCAATGAATCTGTAGTTGAGATTTTATTAAAGTCCAGAGTATCAGGGTTTGAGGGGTTTTTATTGAAGTATAGTTGCTGTACAATACTATATAAGTTACAGGTGTACAATATAATGATTCACAATTTTGAAAGGTTATATTCCATTTATAGTTATTATAAAATATTGGCTATATTCCCCATGTTGTACAATATATCCTTGTAGCTTATTTTATACCTAATAGTTTGTATCCTTTACTCTCCTACCCCCATATTGCCCCTCCCTGCTTCCCTCTCCCCACTGGTAACCACTAGCTTGTTCTCTATGTCTGTGAGTCTGCTTCTTTTTTGTTATATTCATTAGTTTGTTGTATTTTTTAGATTCCACATATAAGTGATATCCTACAGTATTTGTCTTTCTCTGTCTGACCTATTTCACTTAGCATAATGCCCTCCAAGTCCATCCATGTTGCAGCAAATGGCAAAATTTCATTCTTTCTTATGACTAAGTAGTATTCCATTGTGTGTGTGCGTGTGTATATATACATATATATATATATATACACACACGCACACACACCACATCTTCCTTTTTTAATTTTAATAATACATTTTATTTAATGTACATATAAAACATGGTATTTCAACATGTATCAACATAAAAAATTATTAACAGTATATTTTATATTCTTTTTCTCATCTGAAGTCTTCAAAATCTGGTGTGTATCTTACACTTTCAGCATCTCTCAGTTAATTCTGGCCACAGTTCAAGTGATCAATAACCACATGTGCTAGTACCACAACTTCTTTATCCATTCATCTGTTGATGGACACTTAGGTTGCTTCTATAGTTGGCAATTGTAAATAATGCTGCTATGAACATTGGGGTGCAGGTATCTTTTCGAATTAGTGTTTTTGGTTTTTTCAGATATATACTCAAGAGTGGAACTGCTGGGTCATGTGGCAGTTCTATTTATGTTTTTTGGAAAAAACTCCATACTGTTTTCCATAGTCGCTGAACCAATTTACATTCCCACCAGCAGTGTACAAGGGTTCCCTTTTCTCCACATCCTTGCCAACATTTGTTATTTGTGTTCCTTTTGATGATAGCCATTCTAACAGGTATGAGGTGAGATCTGATTGTAGTTTTGATTTGCATTTCCCTGATGATTACTGATATTGAGCCTCTTTTCATGTACCTGTTGGCCGTCTGCCCTTCTTCTTAGGAAAAATGTCTATTCAGTTCCTCTGCCCATTTTTAAATCAGGTTGTTTGTTTTGGGGTGTAATTTGGTTTGATTTTGGTTTTGGGTTTTTGGTGAGTGTTTTATGTATCTTGTTTAAGAAATCTATGCCTACCCTAAGGTCAAAAACATATCTTCTATTTTCTTCATGAAGCTTCATTTTTATATCTTTCACATATAGACCTATACTCCATCTTAAGTTACTTTTATTGTATGCTGTAATATAGGAGGCAAGGTTCATTTTCCATATGGATATTTAAAACTATAGCACCATTTAATGCAAAGACCACCCTTCTCTCACTGAACTGCAGTGGCACCTTTGTGATAAATCGAGAGACTGTATACATGTAAGTCTATTTCTGGACTCTTAATTCTGTCCAATTGGTCTATTTGTCTCTCCTTGCATAATCCCATACTGTCTTAATTACTGGAGCTTTATAGTAAGTCTTGAAATCTGAGAGTGTCAGACCTCCAGCTTTGTTCTTCTTCAATATAATCTAAGTTTTTTAAGGTCCTTTCATTTCCATATAAATTTTAGAATCAGCTTGTCAATTTCTACACAAAAACGTGCTAGAATTTTGATTAAGGTCACATTGAATTTATAGATCAATTTAGGACAAATAATACCTTAAAAATATTAACTCTTCCAGTCCACAAAATTGATATGTCTCTTTATTTCCTTGTCTTCTTTAATTTCTTTTAGCAACACTTTGTAGTTTTAATTATAGATGTCTATACATCTTTCATTAAATTTAATCCATAAATATAGTTTTAAGGTGCTATTTCTAGTGGCATTGTTTTTCTAATTTTTTTCTTTTCTTTTTCAGCTGATGTATAGAAATAAAGTACTTTTTCTCTACTGATTTCCCATCCAGCAAATTTGCTAAATTACTCATTAATTCTATAGTTCATAACTTCTTTTGGAATTCTCAAGTGGCTAATTATGTCATTTGTATATACAGGAAATTTTATTTCTTTTGTTCTTTAATATCTTTATAATTTTCATTCCTTTTTTCCCTATTGACTGAACATTCAAAACTACATTGAGTAGACATGGTAGCAGTGGACATTCCCAGACTTAGGGGGAAAGAGTTCAATATTACACCATTAAATATGTCAGCTCCAGATTTTTGTAGATGCCTTTTATCACATTAAGTTCTCTATTTTCCCAATTTATTCATATTTTTTAAAATCATGAATGGGGCTGAATTTTGTCCAATACCTTTTTTGTATCCATTGAGATATGATTTTCTCTGTTTTACAGTTAGTTTTGAAATTATATCGACTAATTGATTTTTAAAGATTAAAACATCATTGTATTCATGAAATAAACCTTACTTGGTCATGAGGTATTATGCTATTTCTATATTGTTGTATTCTATTTATTAATATTATGTTTAGGAATTGTGAGCCTGTGTTCATGGAAGATAAAGGAATATAATTTTTACCTATAATGTCCTTATCATGTTTCAGTGTCAGGGTTATACTGATGTCACAATGTGAATTGGAAATATTCCCTTTCTTTATTCTCTGAAAGAATGTGTGTAAACACAGCATTATTTCCTCCTTAAATTTTGGAGAGATTAGCCAGTGAAGCCATTTAGGCCTGAAGTTTTCTTCATAGGATTTTCATCATGGATTCAATTTCTTTGGAAGATATAGACCTATTCAGATCTTCTATTTTGTATCAGCTTTGATAAGTTGTGCTTTTAAAGAATTTTTCTATTTCATCTAAATTGTCAGCTTCTTCACATAAATTTATTTACAATATTCTTATTATCATTTTATTGTCTGTAGGGAAAATCTTTAGGGCTACATAGGGATGTGGATTTCCTCACCTTGGGAGTAGATATCAGAGTTGAGTCCCCTAAGACCACAGCAACCATGCACAGCAAGTGCAACATCTTAGGCTGGAAGAATGGGGAGAAAGAGAAGGAGGAAAGAAGAGAGGAAAGGATAAAGGAAGAGAAAACTAACAAAAAACATAGCACAAAACCATAGAAACAAGTTTATGGGGGGCCAACACCTGAGGCTATATTTAACTGAAACAAAGATTGACTTAGCAGGCACAACTTACCTAATGTATATATATTTTTGTATTTTATTGCCAGCTTTATAAACTTTTTCACACTATATTTATATATATATATATATATATATATATTTCTTTTTTAACATCTTTATTGGAGTATAATTGCTTTACAATGGTGTGTCAGTTTCTGCTTTATAAGGAACTGAATCAGTTATACATATACATATGTTCCCATATCTCTTCCCTCTTGCGTCTCCCTCCTTCCCACTCTCCCTATCCCACCACTCTAGGTGGTCACAAAGCACAAGCTGATCTCCCTGTGCTATGTGGCTGCTTCCCACTAGCTATCTATTTTACATTTGGTAGTGTATATATATGTCCATGCTACTCTCACACTTTATCCCAGCTTACCCTTCACCCTCCCCGTATCCACAAGTCCATTCTCTAGTAGGTCTGTATCTTTATTCCTGTCTTGCCCCTAGGTTCTTCATAACCATTTTTTTTCTTTGTTTTTTTTTAGATTCCATATATATGTGTTAGCATACGGTATTTGTTTTTCTCTTTCTGACTTACTTCACTCTGTATGACAGACTCTAGGTCAATCCACCTCACTACAAAAAACTCAATTTCGTTTCTTTTCATGGCTGAGCAATATTCCATTGTATATATGTGCCACATCTTCTTTATCCATTCATATGTTGATGGACACTAAGGTTGTTTCCATGTCCTGGCTATTGTAAATAGAGCTGAAATGAATATTTTGGTACATGACTCTTTTTGAATTATGGTTTTCTCAGGGTATATGCCCAGTAGTGGGATTGCTGGGTCATATGGTAGTTGTATTTTTAGGTTTTTAAGGAACCTCCATACTGTTCTCCATAGTGGATGTATCAATTTACATTCCCACCAACGGTGCAGGAGGGTTCCCTTTTCTCCACACCCTCTCCAGCATTTATTGTTTGTAGATTTTTGATGATGGCCATTCTGACTGGTGTGAGATGATATCTCATTGTAGTTTTGATTTGCATTTCTCTAATGATTAATGATGTTGAGCATTCTTTCATGTGTTTGTTGGCAATCTGTATATCTTCTTTGGAGAAATGTCTATTTAGGTCTTCTGCACATTTTTGCATTGGGTTGTTTGTTTTTTTAATACTGAGCTGCATGAGCTGCTTGTAAATTTTGCAGATTAATCCTTTGTCAGTTGCTTCATTTGAAAATATTTTCTCCCATTCTGAGGGTTGTCTTTTTGTCTTGTTTAAGGTCTCCTTTGCTGTGCAAAAGCTTTTAAGTTTCATTAGGTCCCATTTGTTTATTTTTGGTTTTATTTCCATTTCTCTACGAGGTGGGTCAAAAAGGATCTTGCTCTGATTTATGTCATAGAGTGTTCTGCCAATGTTTTCCTCTAAGAGTTTTATAGTGTCTGGCCTTATATTTAGGCCTTCAATCCATTTTAAGTTTATTTTTGTGTATGGTGTTAGGAAGTGTTCTAATTTCATTCTTTTACATGTAGCTGTCCAGGTTCCCAGCACCATTTATTGAAGAGGCTGTCTTCTCTCCACTGTATAGTCTTGCCTCCTTTATCAAAGATAAGGTGACCATATGTGTGTGGGTTTTGCTCTGGGCTTTCTATCCTGTTCCATTGATCTATATTTTTGTTTTTGTGCCATTACCATACTGTCTTGATTACTGTACCTTTGCAGTATAGTGTGAAGTCCAGGAGCCTGATTCCTCCAGCTCCGTTTTTCTTTCTCAAGATTGCTTTGGCTATTCAGGGTCTTCTGTGTTTCCATACAAATTGTGAAATTTTTGTTCTAGTTCTGTGAAAAATGCCAGTGGTAGTTTGATAGGGATTGCATTGAATCTGTAGATTGCTTTGGGTAGTAGAGTCATTTTCACAATGTTGATTCTTCCAATCCAAGAACATGGTATATCTCTCCATCTGTTGGTATCATCTTTAATTTCTTTCATCAGTGTCTTATAATTTTCTGCATACAGGTCTTTTGTCTCCTTAGGTAGGTTTATTCCTAAATATTTTATTATTTTTGTTGCAATGGTAAATGGCAGTGTTTTCTTAATTTCACTTTCAGATTTTTCATCATTAGTGTATACGAATGCAGAGATTTCTGTGCATTAACTTTGCATCCTGCTACTTTACCAAATTCATTGATTAGCTCTAGTAGTTTTCTGGTAGCATCTTTAGGATTCTCTATATATAGTATCATGTCATCTGCAAACAGTGACAGCTTTATTTCTTCTTTTCCAATTTGTATTCCTTTTATTTCTTTTTCTTCTCTGATTGCTGTGGCTAAAACTTCCAAAACTATGTTGAATAATAGTGTTGAGAGTGGGCAACCTTGTCTTGTTCCTGATCTTAGTGGAAATGGTTTCAGTTTTTTTTTCACCATTGAGGACGACGTTGGCTGTGGGTTTGCCATATATGGCCTTTATTATGTTGAGGAAAGTTCCCTCTATGCCTACTTTCTAGAGGGTTTTTATAATAAATGGTGTTGAATTTTGTCAAAAGCTTTCTCTGCATCTATTGAGATGGTCATATGGTTTTTATCCTTCAATTTGTTAATATGGTGTATCACATTGATTAACTTGCGTATATTGAAGAATCCTTGCATCCCTGTGATAAACCCCACTTGGTCATGGTGTATGATCCTTTTAATGTGCTGTTGGACTCTGTTTGCTAGCAATTTGTTGAGGATTTTTGCATCTATGTTCATCAGTGTCATTGGCCTGCAGTTTTCTTTCTTTGTGACATCTTTGTCTCGGTTTGGTATCAGGGTGATGGTGGCCTCGTAGAATGAGCTGGGGAGTGTTCCTCCCTCTGCTATATTTTGGAAGAGTTTGAGAAGGATAGGTGTTAGCTCTTCTCCCAATGTTTGATAGAATTCACCTGTGAAGCCATCTTGTCCTGGGCTTTGGTTTGTTGGAAAATTTGTAATCACAGTTTCAATTTCAGTGTTTGTGATTGGTCTGTTCATATTTTCTATTTCTTCCTGGTTCAGTCATGGAAGGTTGTGCATTTCTAAGAATTTGTCCATTTCTTCCAGGTTGTCCATTTTATTGGCATATAGTTGCTTGTAGTAATCTCTCATGATCCTTTGTATTTCTGCAGTGTCAGTTGTTACTTCCCCTTTTTAATTTCTAATTCTATTGGTTTGAGTCTTCTCCCTTTTTTTCTTGATAAGTCTGGCAAATGGTTTATCAATTTTGTTTATCTTCTCAAAGAACCAGCTTTTAGTTTTATTGATCTTTGGTGTTGTTTCCTTCATTTCTTCTTCATTTATTTCTGATCTGATCTTTATGATTTCTTTCGTTCTGCTAACTTTGCAGTTTTTTTGTTCTTCTTTCTCTAATTGCTTTAGGTGTAAGATTAGATTGTTTATTTGAGATATTTCTTGTTTCTTAAGGTAGGATTGTATTGCTATAAACTTCCCTCTTAGAACGGCTTTTGCTGCATCCCGTAGGTTTTGGGTCACTGTGTTTTCATTGTCATTTGTTTCTAGGTATTTTTTGATTTCCTCTTCAGTGATCTCTTGGTTATTAAGTAGTGTGTTGTTTAGCCTCCATGTGTTTGTATTTCTTACAGATTTTTTCCCATAATTCATATCTAGTCTCATAGCGTTTTGGTTGGAAAAGATACTTGATACGATTTCAATTTTCTTAAATCTCCCAAGGTTTGATTTGTCACCCAAGATATGATCTATCCTGGAGAATGTTCCATGAACACTTGAGAAGAAAGTGTATTCTGTTGTTTTTGGATAGAATGTCCTATAAATATCAATTAAGTCCATCTTGTTTAATGTATAATTTAAAGCTTGTGTTTCCTTATTGAGTTTCATTTTGGATGATCTGTCCATTGGTGAAAGTGGAGTGTTAAAGTCCCCTCCTATTATTGTGTTACTGTCGATTTCCCCTTTTATGACTGTTAGTATTTGCCTTATGTATTGAGGTGCTCCTATGTTGAGTACATAAATATTTACAATTGTTATATCTTCTTCTTGGATTGATCCCTTGATCATTATGCAGTGTCCTCCTTGTCTCTTGCAATAGTCTTTGTTTTAGAGTCCATTTTGTCTGATATGAGAGTTGCTACTCCAGCTTTCTTTTGATTTCCATTTGCATGGAATATCTTTTTCCATCCCCTCACTTTCAGTCTGTATGTGTCCCTAGGTCTGAAGTGGGTCTCTTGTAGACAGCATAGATATGGGTCTTGTTTTTGTTTCCATTCAGCCAGTCTATGTCTTTTGGTTGGAGCATTTAATCTATTTTCATTTAAGGTAATTATCGATATGTATGTTCCTATTACCATTTTCTTAATTGTTTTGGGTTTCTTATTGTAGGTCTTTTCCTTCTCTTGTGTTTCCTGCCTAGAGAAGTTCCTTTAGCATTTGTTGTAAAGCTGGTTTGGTTCTGCTGAATTCTCTTAGCTTTTGTTTGTCTGTTAAGCTTTTAATTTCTCTGTCAAATCTGAATGAGATCTTTGCTGGGTAGAGTAATCTTGGTTGTAGATTTTTCTCCTTCATCACTTTAAATATGTCATTCCACTCCCTTCTGGCTTGCAGAGTTTCTGCTGAAAGATCAACTGTTAACCTTATGGGGATTCCCTTTTGTGTTATTTGTTCTTTTTCCCTTGCTGCTTTTAGTATATGTTCTTTGTATTTAATTTTTGATAGTTTGATTAATATGTGTCTTGGCGTGTTTCTCCTTGGATTTATCCTGTATGGGACTCTCTGTCCTTCCTGGACTTGATTAACTATTTCCTTTCCCATATTAGGGAAGTTTTCAACTGTAATCTCTTCAAATATTTTCTCAGTCCCTTTCTTTTTCTCTTCTTTTTCTGGGACCCCTATAATTCGAATGTTGGTGCATTTAATGTTGTCCCAGAGGTCTCTGAGACTGTCCTCAGTTCTTTTCATTCTTTTTTCTTTATTCTGCTCTGCAGTAGTTATTTCCACTGTTTTATCTTCCAGGTCACTTATCCGTTCTTCTGCCTCAGTTATTCTGCTATTGATCCCTTCTAGAGAACTTTAAATTTCATTTATTGTGTTGTTCATCACCGTTTGTTTGCTCTTTAGTTCTTTTAGGTCCTTGTTAAACGTTTCTTGTATTTCCTCCATTCTATTTCCAAGATTTTGGATCATCTTTACTTTCATTATTCTGAATTCTTTTTCAGGCAGACTGCCTATTTCTTCTTCATTTGTTAGGTCTGGTGGGTTTTTGCCTTGCTCCTTCATCTGCTGTGTATTTCTCTGTCTTCTCATCTTGCTTAACTTACTGTGTTTGGGATCTCCTTTTTGCAGGCTGCAGGTTCGTATTTCCTGTTGGTGGTGGTGTCTGCCCCTAGTAGCTAAGGTTGGTTCAGTGGGTTGTGTAGGCTTCCTGGTGGAGGGGACTAGTGCCTGTGTTCTTATCTAGGAGATAAGGAGAGGGGACTAGGCTGGATCTTGTTTTTCTGGTGGGCAGGTCCACGTCTGGTGGTGTGTTTTGGGGTGTCTATGGCCTTATTATGATTTTAGGCAGCCTCTCTGCTAATGAGTGGCATTGTGTTCCTGTCTTGCTAGTTGTTTGGCATAGGGTGTCCTGCACTGTAGCTTGGTGGTTGTTGAGTGGAGCTGGGTCTTGGCATTGAGATGGAGATCTCTGGGAGATTTTTGCCATTTGATATTACATGGAGCTGGGAGATCTCTTGGGGACCAGTGTCCTGAACTTGGCTCTCCCACCTCAGAGGCACAGCCCTGACACCTGGCTGGAGCACCAAGGGCCTGTCATCCACAGGGCTCAGAATAGAAGGGAGGAAAGAAAGAAATTAAGATAGAAGAAGATAAAGTTAAATAAAATAATATAAAGTAAAATAAAATAAAGTTACTAAAATAAAAAATAAAAAATAAATATTAAGAAAAAAATTTTTAAGTGAGAAAAAAAAAGAACAGACAGAACCCTAGAACAAATGGAAAAAGCAAAGCTATAAAGACAAAATCACACACAGTAGCATACACATACACACTCACAAAAAGAGAAAAAGGGAAAAATATATATATATCGTTGCTCCCAAAGTCCACCTCCTCAATTTGGGATGAATCATTGTCTATTCAGGTATTCCACAGATGCAGCGTACATCAAGTTGATTGTGGAGATTTAATCCGCTGCTTCTGAGGCTGCTGGGAGAGATTTCCCTTTCACTTCTTTGTTCGCACAGCTGCTGGGCTCAGCTTTGGATTTGGACCCGCCTCTGCGTGCAGGTCGCCTGAGGGCGTCTGTTCTTCACTCACACAGGACGGGGTTAAAGGAGCTGCTGATTCGGGGGCTCTGGCTCACTCAGGCCGGGGGGAGGGAGGGGTACGGATGCAGGGCGAGCCTGCAGCGGCAGAGGCTGGCATGATGTTGCAACAGCCTGAGGTGCACCGTGAGTTCTCCCGGGGAGGTTGTCCATGGATCACGGGAGCCTGGCAGTGGCGGGCTGCACCGGCTCCCGGGAGGGGCTGTGTGGAGAGTGACCTGTGCACGCACACAGGCTTCTTGGTGGCGGCAGCAGCAGCCTTAGCGTCTCCTGCCCGTCTCTGGAGCTCCTTTAAGCGGTGCTCTTAATCACCTCTCCTCGCGCACCAGGAAACAAAGAGGCAAGAAAAAGTCTCTTGCCTGTTCGGCAGCTGCAGACTTTTTCCTGGACTCCCTCTCGGCTAGCACCAAAGCCCGAGCCTCAGCTCCCAGCCCCGCCCGCCCCGGCGGGGGAGCAGACAAGCCTCTCGGGCTGGTGAGTGCTGGTCGGCGCCGAGCTTCTGTGCGGGAATCTCTCCGCTTTGCCCTCCACACCCCTGTGGCTGTGCTCTCCTCCATGGCTCCGAAGCTTCCCCCCTCTGCCACCCGCAGTCTCCGCCCGCGAAGGGGCTTCCTGGTGTGTGGAAACCTTTCCTCCTTCACAGCTCCCTCCCGCTGGTGCAGGTCCCGTCCCTATTCTTTTGTTTCTGTTTTTTCTTTCTTCTTTTGCCCTACCCAAGTACATGGGGAGTTTCTTGCCTTTTGGGAGGTCTGAGGTCTTCTGCCAGCGTTCAGTAGGTGTTCTGTAGGAGTTGTTCCACATGTAGATGTATTTCTGATGTATTTGTGGGGAGGAAGGTGATCTCCGTGTCTTACTCTTCTGCCATCTTGAAGCTCTATTTTACCTAATATTTAGTACTCAGTTATTTTCCTGAGTCTTAGCACTGTCTAGAGTGGGTATAAATAAAGATCTTCAATCTTCTTACCCCATGAAAATACAAGATGGTACAACTTCCTGTCCTGGAGGGACTATACCCATGACTGCGACCTAGTCTGGTGGGACCTCAATCTCCAGTCTCCTGTCTGACACCCACTTAACAGACAAGCAAACCAATTTCAGTGACGTTAATGACTAGTCCAAAGTCGTACAGTTAACAAAGTGTTGCTAATCTAAAAATATCTACGTTCCCTTCCAAGAATCTGATTGCATGATAATGATGACATGCTTTATTGAGACCTTTGCTTGTTTTAAATTATATGGCATTCCAAAATATGGCTCCAACCCCTGAATTTCTACAGTTAAGGAATAAGACAAGGTATGCTCAGAACTTTGGCATCAGGGAAATTTTCCTAGACCTGTGTTTGATAAATTTGCTTTCTTCACATTCATTACAGCATTTGAAATTTCTTCCATCCTTCATACTGCCTGGAAAAAAATCAAACTGGAAAAAAAAATTTGTAACCAACCCTTCAACCACAGATTATGGGCAGCTCAACCAGTAACTAAAAGAACAAACTATATTTTAATGTCCCTGTCCCTTAGCTCCAAATCTTATATTTCACTTCTACCAGAGGGAGTCATCTGCTATCCCACTAAGGAAGGCAAAGGGAAAGAAAGATACTAATATGGAAGAAAAGCAACAAAGGAAGGCTCGAATGAGGTTTAGGAGTGAGAAAGGAAAGTAGGAGTCATGGAGAACAGGGGAGCAGGTCAGTTGCCAATGCATCAGGCTATTGTCACCAGCCACCTGAGAAAAAACCTCAACACTGCCACTCACACCTAGCCTTCGCCAGCCCCAGCACAGCCTTCCCTCACTCTCTGATGGTCAGTTAGGTCAACTTTTCTCTCTCCTGCCTGGGGTCAGGGAAAAGGATGCACTAAGCTCTTACAAGTAGAATTAGGTTTTCATAAATACTCTTTGCAATTAGGACCAATAGCTCCCAGCTGGGAGTTGTGTTCATTTCATCATTTTACACCACGAGTCTTTAACTCCATTTTCCGACCATGTCTTTCAAATCATTCAACTTTCATTCAGCCATTATTGACTAGAGGTGAAGCAGTGATCATCTCAAGTACCTGCTCTTGTAGAATTCATGTTCTAGTTGAGGAAACAGACTATAAATAACCCTACACAAATATAAAATGCAATGAGAAGGTTGGAATATGTGCTATAAAGAAAGATAAAGGAGGGGGCATTTGAAGAGAGACCTAAGCCAAGTGAAGATAATACCACACATTGACGTGTGAATTCCCTGCTGAGGGCACAGCAATGATCTCACACTTCTTTTCTAAAATATTTCTGAAGAGGGGTAATTTTTCTGTAATTTCAAAGAATCTAGTTATTTTCTTAACCACTGTACAAGCCAAGGAAGATAGCGCATTTTCTTTCTCATCATCTTCCAGAATGGCAAAAGTCAAATTCTGATGAAAGTCTCATAGCAGGAGAGCCTCCTTAAGCGTTGAAAATACAATCTACAGAACCACAATGTCTTTACTCTCTGTGATGATGTAACAAAAACTCTTAATTAAAACATGCCTCATTTGTTGACAGCCAAGCTCCCTGCTCAGATTGCCAGCCAAAGCTCAGCTCCAGTCAAGTTCCTGGCTCATTTTCAAATTGATGTTTCTCTTTAGCCTGGTAGTTCTAAATTCAGAGTTATCCAATAACCAGTTCCACCTAGTTAAGAGGAAAATGAAACACCCAGCTAGATCATTATTTCCATGGTATGAAATAAGAAAAGTGAAGGTAATGCTGGGGAACCAGAACCCCCACGATACCAGGCCTTAAAGAGGAAGATAATTGAAATAGGGAGGCAAAGTTTCCAAGAGGGTCCAATTGTCATGCTATGTACTGTGGTCAATTCATGCATTTGAGAAAAGCTTTTCATGGGAACTTGCAAAGAAACATTAATAAGGCAATAGTAATAAAGTTAACTCGTCATGGAAGAATTTTTCTCCTCCTCTATGTGATGCTTTGAAATTTGTGAGGCTGTCTCTCTGTCTTCTCTGGAAAAATCAGGGGGAATTTCCTATTCCCCAAAGTTCTTCAAGTGTCTCAGTGATAGGCTTTACAAAAATGGGTGGATTTGTCTAATTAATGAGTGGTTAAAAAGTACTTTGAAAATCCCATCATCAAAGGAGTGATTTAAGTGAAAGGATCATTAGATTATATATTTACACTCAAGTAAGATGAAAAGGATAATGATGGGAAGTGATACAGTAATTAATCAGGAAGACTGTGAATGATTCCTTTTCCAGAGTAATAGTTATTGTCAACAAGCACATTCAGATCATTTCCTGAAAGGAGATTCTGAGCAGCTCTACAGCAGCGAGCTGAGTCTCTCTCTCAATAGATGTTCTTTCATAATGTGTTAAAATAAATCTCACCTACAAGTAGTAATTGCATTGGGAGACACAACAACAATAGGTACCATTTTCTGAGGACTGAACTAAGTATTTTCCATGTGTATTTCATTTATAACCCACAACAACACTCTAAGGCAGGTATTATCCTGGGAAATTTAGGCCTAGTAGTGACCATCCACAGCTATTGAGTCTTGGAAACAGAATTTAAATCCAGCTCTAACTCCACAGTCTATTCCCCCAAACATTGTACTATATTGCCCTAAGAGTCCTCATTTTCTTTTTCAATTCCTTACTTTTTGTCCCCATAACATTTTCTATTTATATTTACAGACCAGGGACAAGATATAGGGCATATCCTGGGTGATGGACAACATTTCTCTTTGGTGTCGTTCTAAATGACCTAAAACATTCTAGAGAAGGCTTTGTACATTGTGCATTGCTTTTTTACATGCTTGTTTCAGAATTCAATAATGCATATAATATTGTGTTACAAAGATAATACATTTTCCTTTGGGGCATAGTGTTATTGAGACACTTTGTTGTGAAAAAAAATAAAAGCTATTAAAACTAACAAAATGAGGAGAAAATAGAGGCAAGTAAATTTTTGGTAAGATATATTCATAACTGTCAGGAATTCTCTGTGATTTGTGCCCTTCTATGTTCAACAAACTGGTCAGCATTTTCTTCACCTAGTATGCAGGCACTTATGTAACCCCTTTCACCACTCAGTCTGGGCTCGTGATCAGTATTAGATGCAAGTCCAAATGGATGATTTCCTATGTGGTAGCACCACAGTTCATAGAGTCTCCAAGTTCTATCTAGTGCCAAATTACTCTTTTACTATCTTTAGCTGGGAACTAGAGTGTCACTTCTTGTTTTGAGTTTAGTTCTTATTTTCATGAGATTCCTTTGCAGGTTCCCACATGAAGCATTAGGACCAATCAATCTTTAGACAGAAGTCAGATTGGGTAGAACCCAGCAGAGATCAGAGCAGTGTGGAACAGAGTCAGAACGGCTCTATCCTCCCTGGAGCTTGCATTACAGCGTTGGGGAAACAAACAATAAACACAAAAACTATGTAGAATATGTAGTATATCAGATGGCATGAAATATTCTGTATTCATTTTCTAGGGCTGTCATAATAACATTCCACAAACTGCTTGGCTTTTAAGAACCACCAGAAATTTGTTCTCTCATAGTCTAGAGGTTGAAAATCTAAAATCAAGGTGTTCTTTGGCTTGCAGCTGCATCACTCCAATCTCTGCTTCTGTCATCTAAAAACATTCTTCCTCTGTGTCTCTGTCTTCCTATGGTGCCTTCCACTTCTCACAAAGACACAAGTCATATTGGATTGGGTTAGGGCCCATTCTAATGAATTCATCTTAATTTGATGAAGTCTACAAGGACACTATTTCCAAATAAAATCACATTCATAGGTACTGTGGACTTTCAATATATCCTTTTAGGGACACAATTCAAAGCATAACAGATGCTAGGAGAAAAATTAAGCAGAGAAACTCAATATGACATGTGTGTAGGTGGGGATTAGGGAATAGGGAATAGATGCATTATTAAATAGAGTAGCCAAAAGAAGTCTCAGTGAAATGGAGATTTTTGCATAAAGATCCGAAGATGAGGGAACCAGCTAACGGATGATTGAACGAGAACACATGCAAAGGCTCTGTGGAATGTAGCAGACATGTTCAAAGAGCAGCAAGGAGGCCAGAGTGGCTGAAGCAGAGTGAACAAGGGGTAAAGTAATAAGAGAGGAGTTTTGAAAAGTAAGAGGGGAGCCAGATTGTAAAGACTTTGGCTTTTATTCCAAGTGAGATGGAAGCTCTCGAAAAATTTTGATCAAAAGATAACATAATTTCACTTGTGTCTTAACAGGACTTTTCTGACCACGGTTAAAAGTAGACTCTAGGGGAGCAGGTGGAAGCAGGGATCCAGTTTAAAATGCTATTGAGAGATGATCGTGGTTTGACAGTGGAGATGGTCAGTTTCTGAATATTTTCTGAAGGTGGAGCTAACAAAATTTGCTGACAGGTTGGTTGTGGGGTGTGAAAGAAGGAGAAGAGTCAAGGATAAGACAAGATTTTTGGCTAGAGTAACTGAAAGAAGACAGTTGCAAATAACTTAGATGTCCAAAATTTAAAAAGAGCTAGTACTAGAGGGAAAATCAAGAAATCATTGAACGTACCAAGTTTCAAATTTTGAGGGGGGGGTGGTACCCAAATGGAAATGTCCAGTGGAGAGTTGACTATGAGTCTGTATGTGTGAGAAAAAACCTCCCTGTTCCACATTTCACCTTGGCAGGTGCTGCGGCAAGGCTGGCCGATGCTATAGTGTGAGCAGGAGCCTGAACAGAAAGCTCCGTGGTTTGTTTGGGAAAATATCCCAAAGGAAAAGTGGAGGAACTATAGTGCTTTCTCATGATACAACTTCTAGTTTATTCATTTATGTAATAAACAGATATTCATTATATAGCTTGGCAGTTTTTAGAACTATATATTACAAGGACTTCCAAAAGGTGAGAGACCAAATTTGCAGATCGAACATAAAATAGGTTGCTCTCTTATTAGTAAAAGACCCCATAGATAAGAGAAATGATCTAGCCAGAAGACAGAAGCAGACAAGCCCAAACATTCATGGGGGAGGGAGGATGTATGGTTCTTCATTATGTGGTGTCAGGAGGCTCACCTTTAACCCTTCCAAAGAAGAGGGCTACCATGGGGTCTGGGAGGGAAGGATCCACAAAGCACCCAACCCAGACCCCATGTGGGACCCATCCTCAGTTTGGGACAGAGTGAAAGTGTTCTCTCCAACTTTGCCTGGGGAGCAGCTCTTTTGATAAGAGGAGATGCACCTGCCAATTCATGCTCTCCAGGAAGTGCATTCCAGGAACTCCAGGAAGTTCTCCAGGCAGCACTGATGATCACATGCCTCATTCTGCCAGGAAATGAGGCTAAAAGTGTGTTTTTGTAGGTTTGTAAGGTGGAGCTGAAATTCAAGTACCTACCCCAGGAAAAAGCTTCAATTTGCAGCTTTCTTCCCATACTTTCATTTTTTCTCTTCCAGGCTAAGATGCCACTATAGAAATGCATCATGACCTTGAGGTTCAAAGCTGGGATCCAGAGGTATTTTCAACCATGGCTGTGTTCCTTTTCTCTCTATTCAACCTCTGGTCCTATACCATAGACACAGCGAAGTCATGTGGTGTGGACACACAGCTCCTCCAGAACACATTCTGGGTTGTTAAGAGACGCTGTGAAGCTCTAAGTGGTGCAGGAAAATGTAAATTGTTACACAAATCTTAGTTAACTTCTTAATTAATGCCACAGGTTATAGTTAACTTCTTAATTAATGCCACAGATTAATGGAAGGCTTTTACTTCTTTAGAAGAAGTCATGTAATCAGTCTATAAAAATTTACTAATTTTGCAGAGGAGGAATAGGAGGGCAAACTGGCTCGTGGCTTGCTCAAAGCCTTACACTTTGTTACCCATGGAAATAAGGGTAGAATACAAGTCTCTCTTGACTGCTTGACCACTTTTTCATACACTACTCAGTATTTAACTGTAAATAGTATGGCTGCCAGGATCTCTAATATTTGGCAGACATACAGCATCAACTTACATCTCTGCAAGGATCTTCAATGGTCCTTTCACTCCAGGCAAATTACAGTCAAATCTTCTTAAGATCTTAAAAATCTTTCCAGACACTCTGAGGGAAAAGGTTGCTTGATATAATGGAATGGCCACAAATTTTGAAATCAGGCAGCTGCCTCTGAACCCAGGCTGTCATTCACTAACTCTGTGACTTAGAGCTTCTAGGAGCTTCAGTTTCTTCACTATACAATGAAGACAATAACATTCATGCCAAAGATTTGTCTTAATGATTAATTGTGATACTGTATTTAAAGGTTGTAACAGGCACAGAATAGTAATAACTGCTGAATAATAATTATTATTGTTATTAAAGGAAAGCTGCAAAGTAAAGTGCACTCAAGTTGACAAACAGGTAGGATGCAGTTATGAACTGCTGGGTAAAAAAAAAACAAAGGAACAGACAATATACACAAATGGGTAAGTAAATATGATAGTGAATAAATAACTAGAGGCATCTGTGATTAAAACAGTTGGCAGAACCAGTGATATTACACAGCCTGGAACCTTTTCATATCTTATTTTCATGAGTATCTTTAGCGCATAGTACCAAGAATTTTGAAAATCTATCATTAGCAAGAATAAGTTAGAAGAAGAAGGTGAGGAGGAGGAAGAGAAAGGAGGGATAGGAGGTGATGGAAGATACACAGTATATAGAGACATATGTGCCCCTCAGAACTACTTGTACAATACATAAGGGAGCCTTTTGTAATTGAAAAGGAAATACAGACACACTACCTTGTTGGTGTCTGTAAAATCACCTATTGGTCTTCTCATCCCTGCAGAAACATATATCTGAACATCAGTGCTTTTGCATAGAGGAGGATCTTAGGGGGATGGAAAGAAGAGCCTGGAGAACACTCAGGCCAGACACACCCCCTCCGCATGTCCCACACACCCAGCCCCATTCCACCTATGGAGAAACTGAAGCAAAGTATGACTTCCCACCACCATTATGGTCAGTGCTAGGAGCAGCCAAGTAGCAAACCTTTTGATCCTTTGTAGTCAGAAAGCTCATCAATATTATTTCCAAATACATGAAGACACTTATCATAAAGGGGCCACTCGGGCAGTGGTTTTCTTCCAGACTCTTTTTGAAGCTTTCTTTCCTTCCAATTAATGTTCCTTCCAGCCAAAGAAAATCTAGGGTTTTCTCTGAAAGGTTTCCATCTCCCTCAAGTTTTCCTCCGTGGTGGCACAGTTGGCCTTGCTAATGAGGACCTTGGGGGAGAGTTCAAGGTTGCCAGTGCCCCCCTCTCCCTGGCTGCTCATTACAACCTGGCATCAAAGCTTCCAAGAGTTTATTACCATATGTTCCATTTCCCTTTTTAGCACTGTTTGGGGTCTGTGTTCAAAGACAAGGTACTTCCTACAGTCGGGCTACAGCAGTTTTTAGAAGATGATTTGAGCTATAACAAGAACACTGTGCTTTGTTGAAGACTCATCTGGAAGAGAACATTCTCCCTTTCGTGAGTAGCTGTGTTTCAGCACACAATTACACATACATATTAAAAGGCTCTATCAGCTAGCCTGGGCAGGCAGGATTTTTCCTGCTATTCTAAACTTACCTTTCACACTGTCAGGCTCAATAATATTAAGGATGCCTGTCAGGGTTGGAATGGAAGGAAATCTCAGACAGGCATAAAGTTTCCTTGTAGCTAGAGGATCAAAATAGATTCCTCAAATTAACTTCTTGTTTGTTTTTCTTTGAGATGATTTTCCAGGAGGGTTGACATAAGCAAAGACTTTCTCCTGCAAATCCCGTGCTCTGATTGTGAAAGAGGGTTTGTAGAACTAAAATCCTGTAAGTGTTGTCCTTTAAAGCTCCAAAGATTTTATTTTTAGCCTGTTCTATGGAATGTTTTACAAGTGTGGTTTGTGTTTATATTTAAATACCCTGGCCACCCCCACATTCCATATAATGTGATCAAACTTACTGAAAAAGACTTATGTAGCAATATTTATACCACAGGCAGAAAAAGGCTATGGAAACATACATATTACTTGTCAGTGTAGAAATACAATTAAACCATGTCTTACATATTTTCCTTCTTCTAAAATTCTTAATAGCTTTCTTTCCAGTTTGTGGTCATGATTCCCAAAGGAAAATTCCAAAGTTGCCCTGGTTACCCTAGTAATAGAATCAGGTATAAATTGCGCTCCTATATTTTCAAACACCTGTATCCAAGCAACATATGAAAGTGTGCTGCCAGATGATGTATGTATAGTCAGTAGGTAAGCTTGACTTTATAGAAAAAAGTTGAGAGAAGAAAGAAAGGAATAAAAAACAAAAACAAAAGCAAAATAAAATCACAAGGAAAAGTAATACTGTATTTCTTTTTTTTTTTTAATTTTCTCTGTTAAATCTGAAAAAAAAAAGATAGGCTATTATTGTTTAATAAATTACTAATTTCCGGGGGAATTCATAGTTTTGGATTAAATGATGTACCTTACTGGATTCTTCTATAGCTAGCCATTCTAGCCTGAAAAATAATTCAAGAAAGTTTCCTGGTGGTCATCAAAAGGCCTTCTTACGTGGCAAGTAGAAGAGACTCATAAAGGCCCAAAGCATTGATCGTGATTAAAAGAGACTGTGGAGTAGGAAACTCATCAGCCAGGACTCTAAGAGTAATATGTTAACATTTTACTGGTCTTTTGTATTCCAGAACTCAGACTTACTTATATTCCTAGCACAATCCTTCTTACCTCAGTGAATCCAGAAACTTAAGGCATAGACTGGCATTTCTGCCTGGACATCCATATTCACTCCAGATTAAACTCTTCTAGACACATCTATGCCAAACTCTAAAATTAAAGACACGTACCAGCTCTATGCCCTTGGGAAATATTTTTCACCTTCTTTAAGCCTATGTTGACTCATCTTCAAAGCATAAATAATAAGGGGAGGGGGAATAGGGAGTTATTGTTTATTGGGTACAGAGTTTCAGTTTGGGAAAATGAAAAATATCTAGAGATGGTTGGTGGTGACGGTTGTACAACAATGTTAATGTACCTAATGTAACTTAAAAATGCTTAAAATAGACCAGGAAGATAAAATAGTGAAAATAACAACTGCAGAGCAGAATAAAGAAAAAAGAATGAAAAGAATTGAGGACAGTCTCAGAGACCTCTTGGACAACATTAAATGCACCAACATTCGAATTATAGGGGTCCCAGAACAGAAGAGAAAAAGAAAGGGACTGAGAAAATATTTGAAGAGATTATAGTTGAAAACTTCCCTAATATGGGAAAGGAAATAGTTAATCAAGTCCAGGAAACACAGAGAGTCCTAGACAGGACAAATCCAAGGAGAAACACTCCAAGACACATATTAATCAAACTATAAAAAATTAAATACAAAGAACAAATATTAAAAGCAGCAAGGGAAAAATAACAAATAACACATAAGGGAATCCCCATAAGGTTAACAGCTGATGTTTCAGCAGAAACTCTGCAAGCCAGAAGGGAGTGGCAAGACATATTTAAAGGGATGAAGGAGAAAAACCTACAACCAAGATTACTCTACCCAGCAAGGATCTCATTCAGATTTGACAGAGAAATTAAAAGCTTAACAGACAAGCAAAAGCTAACAGAATTCAGCACCACCAATCCAGCTTTACAAGACATGCTAAAGGAACTTCTCTAGGGAGGAAACACAACAGAAGGAAAAGACCTACATAATAAACCCAAAACAATTAAGAAAATGGTAATAGGAACATGCATATCGATAATTACCTTAAATGTAAATAGATTACTTGCTCCAACCAAAAGACATAGACTGGCTGAATGGATACAAAAACAAGACCCGTATATATGCTGTCTACAAGAGACCCACTTCAGACCTAGGGACACATACAGACTGAAAGTGAGGGGATGGAAAAAGATATTCCATGCAAATGGAAATCAAAAGAAAGCTGGAGTAGCAATTCTCATATCACACAAAATAGACTTTAAAACAAAGACTATTACAAGAGACAAAGAAGGACACTACATAATGATCAAGGGATTGATCCAAGAAGAAGATATAACAATTGTAAATATTTATGCACCCAACATAGGAGCACCTCAATACATAAGGCAAATACTAACAGCCATAAAAGGGGAAATCAACAGGAACACAATCATAGCAGGTGACTCTAACACCCCACTTTCACCAATGGACAGATCATCCAAAATGAAAATAAATAACAAAACACAAGCTTTAAATGATACATTAAACAAGATGGACTTAATTGATATGTATAGGACATTCCATCCAAAAACAACAGAATACACATTCCTCTCAAGTGCTCATGGAACATTCTCCAGGATAGATCATATCTTGGGTCACAAATCAAGCCTTGGTAAATTTAAGAAAATTGAAATCGTATCAAGTATCTATTCTGACCACAATGTTATGAGACTAGATATCAATTACAGGAAAATATCTGTAAGAAATACAAACACATGGAGGCTAAACAACACACTACTTAATAACCAAGAGATGACTGAAGAAATCAAAGGGGAAATCAAAAAATACCTAGAAACAAATGACAATGAAAACACAACGACCCTAAACTTATGGGATGCAACAAAGCAGTTCTAAGAGGGAAGTTTATACCTACACAAGCCTACCTTAAGAAACAAGAAATATCTCAAATAAACAACCTAACCTTACACCTAAAGGAATTAGAGAAACAAGAACAAAAAACCCCAAAGTCAGCAGAATGAAAGAAATCATAAAGATCAGATCAGAAATAAATGAAAAAGAAATGAAGGAAATGATCACAAAGATCAATAAAACTAAAAGTTGGTTCTTTGAGAAGATAAACAAAACTGATAAACCCTTAGCCAGACTTATCAAGAAAAAAAGGGAGAAGACTCAAATCAATAGAATTAGAAATGAAAAAGGAGAAGTAACAACTGACACTGCAGAAATACAAAGGATCATGAGAGATTACTACAAGCAACTATATGCCAATAAAATGGACAACCTGGAAGAAATGGACAAATTCTTAGAAATGCACAACCTTCTGAGACTGAACCAGGAAGAAATAGAAAATATGAACAGACCAATCACAAGCACTGAAATTGAGACTGTGTCCAAAGCCCAGGACAAGATGGCTTCACAGGCGAATTCTATCAAACATTTAGAGAAAAGCTAACACCTATCCTTCTCAAACTCTTCCAATATATAGCAAAGGGAGGAACACTCCCCAACTCATTCTACGAGGCCACCATCACTCTGATACCAAAACCAGACAAAGATGTCACAAAGAAAGAAAACTACAGGCCAATATCACTGATGAGTATAGATGCAAAAATCCTCTACAAAATACTAGCAAACAGAATCCAACAGCACATTAAAAGGATCATCCACTATGATCAAGTGGGGTTTATCCCAGGAATGCAAGGATTCTTCAATATATGCAAATCATTCAATGAGATATACCATATTAACAAATTGAAGGAGAAAAACCATATGATCATCTAAATAGATGTAGAGAAAGCTTTCAACAAAATTCAACACCCAATTATGATAAAAACCCTCCAGAAAGTAGGCATAGAAGGAACTTTCCTCAACATAGTAAAGGCCATATATGACAAACCCACAGCCAGCATCGTTCTCAATGGTGAAAAACTGAAACCATTTCAGCTAAGATCAGGAACAAGACAAGGTTGCCCACTCTCACCACTATTATTCAACATAGTTTTGGAAGTTTTAGCCACAGCAAACGGAGAAGAAAAAGAAATAAAATGAATACAAATTGGAAAAGAAGAAGTAAAGCTGTCACTGTTTGCAGATGACATGATACTATGCATAGAGAATCCTAAAGATGCCACCAGATAACTCCTAGAGCTAATCAATGAATTTGGTAAAGTAGCAGGACACAAAATTAATGCACAGAAATCTCTTGCATTCCTATACACTAATGATAAAAAATCTGAAAGTGAAATTAAGAAAACACTCCCATTTACCATTGCAACAAAAAGAATAAAATATCTAGGAATGTACCTACCTAAAGAGACAAAAGACCTGTATGCAGAAAATTAAAAGACACTGATGAAAGAAATTAAAGATGATACAAATAGATGGAGAGATATACCATGTTCTTGGATTGGAAGAATCAACATTGTGAAAATGACTATACGACCCAAAGCAATCTACCGATTCAATGCAATCCATATCAAATTACCAGTGGCATTTTTTACAGAACTAGAACAAAAAATCTTAAAATTTGTATGGAGACACAAAAGACCCTGAATAGCCAAAGCAGTCTTGAGGGGAAAAAATGGAGCTGGAGGGATCAGAATCCTTGAATTCAGACTATACTGCAAAGCTACAGTAATCAAGACAGTATGGTACTGGTACAAAAACAAAAATATAGATCAATGGAACAGCATAGAAAGCCCAGAGATAAACCCACGCACCTATAGTCAACTAATCTATGAGAAAGGAGGCAAGGATATACAATGGAGAGAAGACAGTCTCTTCAATAAGTGGTGCTGGGAAAACTGGACAGCTACATGTAAAAGAATGAAATTAGAACACTCCCTAACACCATACACAAAAATAAACTCAAAATGGATTAAAGACCTAAATGTAAGGCCAGACACCATCAAATTCTTAGAGGAAAACCTAGGCAGAACACTGTATGACATAAATCACAGCAAGATCCTTTTTGACCCACCTCCTAGAGAAATGGAAATAAAAACAAAAATAAACAGATGGGACCTAATGAAACTTAAAAGCCTTTGCACAGCAAAGGAAACCATAAACAAGACCAAAAGACAACCCTCAGAATGGGAGAAAATATTTGCAAATGAAGCAACTGACAAAGGATTAATCTCCAAAACATACAAGCAACTCATGCAGCTCAATATCAAAAAAAACAAACAACCCAATCCAAAAATGGGCAGAAGACCTAAATAGACATTTCTCCAAAGAAGATATACAGATTGCCAACAAACACATGTAATAATGCTCAACATCATTAATCATTAGAGAAATGCAAATCAAAACTACAATGAGATATCTTCTCACACCAGTCAGAATGGCCATCATTAAAAAATCTACAAACAATAAATTCTGGAGAGGGTGTGGAGAAAAAGGAACCCTCTTGCACTGTTGGTGGGAATGTAAATTGATACAGCCACTATGGAGAACAGTATGGATGTTCCTTAAAAATCTAAAAATAGAACTACCATATGACCCAGCAATCCCACTACTGGGCATATACCCTGAGAAAACCATAATTCAAGAAGAGTCATGTACCAAAATGTTCACTGCAGCTCTATTTACAATAGCCAGGACATGGAAGTAACCTAAGTATCCATCAACAAATGAATGGATAAAGAAGATGTGGTATATGTGTAGCTGATTCACTTTGTTATAAAGCAGAAACTAACACACCATTGTGAAGCAATTATACTTCAATAAAGATGTTTTAAAAAAAAGATGTGGCACATATACACAATGGACTATTACTCAGTCATAAAAAGAAATGAAATTGAGTTATTTGCAGTGAGGTGGATGGACCTAGAGACTGTCCTACAGAATGAAGTAAGTCAGAAAGAGAAAAACAAATACCATATGCTAACACATATATATGGAATCTTAAAAAAAAGAAAAAAGAAAAAAAAATGGTCAGAAGAACCTAAGGGCAAGACGGGAATAAAGATGCAGACCTACTACAGAATGGACTTGAGGATATGGGGAGGGGGAAGGGTAAGCTGGGATAAAGTGGGAGAGTGGCATGGACATATACACACTACCAAACGTGAAATAGATAGCTAGTGGGAAGCAGCCGCATAGCACAGGGAGATCAGCTCGGTGCTTTGTGACCACCTAGAGTGGTGGGATAGGGAGGGTGGGAGGGAGGGAGGTGCAAGAGGGAAGAGATATGGGGACATATGTATATGTATAACTGATTCACTTTGTTATAAAGCAGAAACTAACACACCATTGTAAAGCTATTATACTCCAATAAAGATGTTAAAAAAATTTTTTTTAATGCTTAAAATGGTAAATAGTAAATTTTATGTGATGTATATTTTACCACAATAAAAAACAATAATGGGAATAATGAGTACCCCATAGGATTGTTTTGAGAATTCCATGAGATAATAAACAGTCTACACGGTGCGTGGCACATAGTAAGTGCTCAATAAATGTTCCTTATTAGTGTTGTGATTCACAGTAACATTAATAAAAAATTGACTCGAACTCCTGCAGGAGTCACAACCAGTATCTGTGCTTATCATTCCCTGTCTCATCACTTTTCTCCTCCCCACTGCACTGGCCCACCTTCACCCATTGGTCTCTAGTCCCTCTCTTCGCTATTTCCCTTTTCCAGGTCTGCATTCTCTCCAACCTCCTTAAATCATCAGAGCTAGTCATCACAAAAGCCCAAAAAATGTTTGGGAGGGTCAAGCTCTTTTACTAAAGTTGCATATAAAAACAATTTTAAAAAGAAACTATTTTAAATTCAGCTTCCAGCTGATAAAAAGATCTTCAAAGTGACTCTAAAGCTTTGACAGTTGCAAGACTAACCCTGGGTAAAATTACACAATAAATTTTGATTTCCATTTCCTCCTATTCCTTCTTAGATGGGAATAGAACCAATGACCAGCACTTCAGGATTTAGAGCAATTTTCACAGGTTTCCATTCATTCATTTCATCCCCCTACAGTTGACATCCCAGGAACACAGTTACCCCAAAACTATCATTCTTGACCCTACAGTTTGATGGTGTCCTGCAGCCTTTATACACCCATGATGCCTAATAGGATCTATCCTCCAAATCCTGTCCCTTCCTCCAGACACTCCAAAACATAAATGGTTAGAGCTGGAAAGAACCCTGGGAATCTTCAGTCAATGCCCTTCATCTTACCAATAAAAACTTGAAGCCCAACATGGTCAGATAATGAGAACTACCTTACATATCCGCTCTGGATCCCACTGTCTTCAGTCTTCTTACAGACCTTGCACTATCAAGGATTCCCTCTCTTCTGTAACTGCCATTTTGCCTCACAATTTGTTCTTTCCAATTGGCATTTATATATGCACAGATGTTTCCCACCTTTTTTAAAAATCCCTTTCTCCATCTCTACCTCCCTCCAATTCCTAGTCTATGTCTCTTCTCTCACAGTCCAGGGTCTCAAAGGCACGAGCTGCACTCACTCTTCTCACTTCCTCACCTCTCACTCGACTTCACAACCCAATGTGGTCTGGTGTCTATCCTTACCACGTTTCCAAAACTGCTCTCTCAGGTCAACACCTGAAGTCTTCTAGGTCTTATATTCATCTTTCAAACATCTTGCCTGATCTTTCAATAGCATTTGACACTGTTCAAATACTTCCCTCTTAAAATACTCTTCCCTGACTTCCTTGCTCTCACTCTGTCTTGGTTTTGCTGCAAATTCTCTGGTCACTCCATCTCAGTATTTTTGGCTAGCTACCCATCTCTGCCCATACATTCAATGCTAGAGTGCCTCAGGGCTTTATCCTGGACCTTTTTCTTTAGCTTTTTCTCTATAAACTCTTCCTGGGCAATATTTTCTGCTTTGGTAACTTTAGTGGCCAATAGTTCTGAAATCATTTGCTTCTGAGCTCTATATGAGTACCAACCCGATGGCTTCATTTTTATGATCTTTAAGAAACCTCAAATTCAACCTGCTCATATCATTTTCCTTCCAAAATGTGCTCTTTCTCTTATTTTTTATTTTAATTAATGGTCTTATTATGCACCCAGTGGCTAAGGAAAAAAAATCTAGAAGGCACCCTTATTCCTCCCTCTTCTTTAATCCCATTTTATACATTCATTCTTTTATTCATTGAGACATTTGAGTTCCTACTAGGTACCAGGCTCGATTTCAGTCATCTCTAATCCATTCTGTTTAATTCATTCTGTTATCTAAATAGTGATCTAGTTTGCCAAATTATCTTCTCCACGACACCCTTAGTTTATGCTCCATGTCTTACCTGAACTACTGCAATAACCTCTTAACTGCCCCACATTCACTCTTTCTTTCTTCATTTATCCTTATGTTATAATATTTAATCCTCTCTATTACCACTTTTAATCATCAAAACCTTCAAAGAAGCTTTACAGTGAACAACAAGCATGCATATATGTGCTCTCCACTTATATTCCACAATTGTTAACACTGTACTATATTTGCTTTAATTTACTCTTTCTATATCATGCTTTTGTGAACATAAAAATATTCATATTTTTATCTGTATTATTTGAAAGTAAATTGTAAATAACACGATACTTCACCCCATGACTTCAATGTACATAGCTTAAGAACATGGAGAAAGTCCTATATAACCACAATACCATATCTAAGAGAATTAACAATGATATCCCATAATATCCAGTCCATATTCCCAATTTCCCAATTGCCCCAAGAATCTCTTCTCTTGTTGCTCCCTCCACCCTCAATCAGGATTCATTCCATTGTTATATATCTCTTTTACGTTTTAGTTCAGAATTGCCCCCAATCATTTTTTTTAATGACATGAACTTTTTGTTAAGTTCAAGATAGTTGCATTGTAGAGTGTTGCATATTCCGAGTATGTTGGTCTATTTCCTCCTTATACAGAGATGTTACATCTTAACATTTGGTGAAGGTGCTAACAGCTCTCTGCTCTCTTCATCACAACCATATATTTTTCCCTTTTCAATTAGAAAGTGATTTGTCAGGTGACCCTCTGGCACCGTGCTAATATCTTGTTCCCCAACAAGGTTTCACTCAATGTTTTAGCAACCATTGATGATCATTGGCTGCATCAATTACTAAGTTGGGGTAATCTTTTCAAACTGTAAATCTGATTATCATTTCTTGTCAGTCGTTTTCTATTACTACACAATAAAGTCCAAAACACTTCGAATGCCTTCCAAGTCCCTTCAAGGTCTGTTTACCCCTCCAAACTGTTATCTAGTTTCTCTCATCTTCACTCTACACGTTCTATCCAAATTGGTTTTCTATTGGAAATATGCAAGTTAGATTGAAAGTTCACATATTCTGCCTTTAGCGATGCATTTGACCTTCTAAAAATCTGCTTTCCTGCCTTTTGTGTTTATTTTTTTCAGGGGAAAAAAACATATGACTTGAAGCAAAGCTGAAAGTCTCTGTGAAGCCAGATAATAATGTTTTCTTTTAAGCTAATCTCTTTTGCAAAGCTGTGGATTTCAAAGGCTCTTAGCAGGCAGTAGAGGGTCTGCTTCTTGGAAGGGATAAAATGTCTCAAACAGTTTCACCCTGATTTTCACTTAAGGGAAAGGAAAAGTCATCTGATGCACTTTCTGTGTAACTACTGTTGACGAAAATGTTCGGCCTGAAATTTCTGCCCCTCTGTTTCCTCCAGAGAAGGATTAAAGGGGAGACAAATGATAATGTGCTTAATTTTTCTTCCAGCAGTTTCAACTTCCACTAAATTTCACTTTTCAAGTTCTTTAGCTTTCTGAGGTTATTGCTGTTAACAGAAACAGTAATTGCTATTATTATTATGATGGTAATATAGCATCTGTACTTTTATTCTGCCATCTGGAGAATATCAAAACTTGAATAACCCATTATCATCTTTTTAGGTGAGAGAACACATCTGTAGACTAACTGTTCTGGCCAACAGTCAGGGTGTGTCCCTTGGAGGTCAGTACTTTGGACCACTCAATCCTGCATGCCAATGGGTAGCCCTCATCCATGTTAATAACAGAGTGGCATGCAACCTAGGAAGTGTTTGTTAAAGAAGAGAGTACAGTCTGAAGCAAACTTACAACTTTTCTAATAGGAGACCACGTCTATACTGTGTACATTAACAACAAACGACAATTTTGGTCAGGATTATCAGGACGTTCTTCTACAGAGTTCTCACTTTTCCCAGGTTCCTATGAGTCTTGAGGATGGTGTTCCAGTTTCAAAGTTTGCTTATCCTCCCACTTCATCAGGTTCACAAAGAAGACTTTCTCAGTTCCTGTCACTCCTACTTCAGTATTGTCTTCCTCTGCCTCATGGTCTTCTAGGGCAAAAATCTCAGCCAATTTTAATTGTGTACTTTATACAAAGCCAACCTGTGGGGTAAAAAAGAACTTTGGAGGGCCAACCAAAATAAGCTCTTGGTCCAAAACAACTGGTGTCAGTCTAGATGAGCATGATCCTTGAGAAGAAAAAGGTGGAGGCCTGAGGGTAAAGGGGCCAGAGGTTGTTGGCTTTTTCTAGTGGCCACATTTCAGGTTTATTGTCATGGTCTCTTATTGAACTCATGCTCCCTGCAGACTCCTTATCTCCTCTGAGCTCCTCTTGTCTCCTAGGAGAAGTCACTCATTTACAGCTGGCAGGTACTAGGATATCCCTACTAAAATAATAAAGCTCTGGTCATTTGGACCATGATATTAAACAGTCACACAAAGGATACTTCCTTCATCATACTATTTAATCAAAAGCCACATGTCAGGGCTTCCCTGGTGGTGCAGTGGTTGAGAATCTGCCTGCCAATGCAGAGGACACGGGTTCAAGCCCTGGTCTGGGAAGATCCCACATGCCGCGGAGCAACTGGGCCCGTGAGCCACAATTACTGAGCCTGCGCGTCTGGAGCCTGTGCTCCGTAACAAGAGAGGCCGCGATAGTGAGAGGCACGGCGCGCGCCCCGCGATGAAGAGTGGCCCCCGCTTGCCACAACTAGAGAAAGCCCTCGCACAGAAACGAAGACCCAACACAGCCATAAATAAATAAATAAATAGATTTAAAAAAAAAAAGCCACATATCAAAACCCACTGAAGACAAAATCTATAATCAGTGAGTTAAGATATTACCCTTATGGGAATCAGGTAGGCCCAGTTGCCTTCGTTATAAAAGGTTGAAAGTATATGGGGAAGTATAGATGAACTGAGTATAGAAATATTCTAGCTATATTCATTATTTAGAGAATACCTACCAGGTGTGTGCTTGACTCTAAGGATAACGATCCTCGTTCATAAAGGACCAGCAGTCTTGTGGGGACTCAGATACATCAACAATTTACCACGTATCAACACAGAAATAACTGTGTAATAACTGATACAGGGTCACAATGATACGGCAGCTATCTCTCTGGGAGCCAGAAAATAGTCCACAGCAGAAGTACAATATCAAAAGTGACCTTAAAGAATCACTACGAGGTGATTAGGTATAGCAAGAACAATGGTATTTCAGGGCAGAGGGAAATGTAGCAACACATCCAATTTTCTCTTGGTGATACTTCTCTGGGAAAATTTTTCATTTCAATCTTGTTTCCCTAACCACAGCATATGTCACCTCCCACACACCATCAGGTAATTTTGGCTACTAGATTGAGAATGAAGTTTTCATACTCATTTAAATGACATGAAACGGAGACAGAAGGGTGTTACTTAGGAAAGTAAAATACAGATAGTTCTACCAGATGGCATATAACTGAACAAAATAATTTATTGTTATGAGGTTTGCGGTCTTTTCCTGACTTCTTTTCCCTGATTATTTACTTCCTCTTTTCCTCTTCTTCAAGGAGAGAAAGGATGAAATTTTGCCCATGGATTGTTTCTTGAGAACACAGTGCAGAAGGAAGATTTCTATACTCCCAGTATACATTCTATACATTCTATACAAAGATTTCTATAGTCCCAGAAATCTGACTACATCTGGGGGAACTGAAGTATCAGGAACATGTCCTGGGGTCATAAATGGCATCCACAAAAGAGCTGGTCTTAGAACTAAGATGATAGGGACTGGATAGCGTGGATGGCAATGTTCTTTTAAGTCAAAGAATAAGAGATTCCTAGTTTTAAGGTAGAGGGGCATAGAAGCAGATAGGAGAATTTAAAGTAGCTGTTTGGGCTTGACTTGTTTACATATGACCCTCCTTTGACCTTGAGTCAGATGGGGCATAGCTCCAAAAGTATTTCATTTATAACATATATAATTCTGCAGTGTTGATCTATGCTTAGCAATATGAGAAGGGGACGGGGATGGGAATTTATGTTTATTACATACCTATCACATTTATCTTGTTTCAGGCATTTTATTGGATATTTTACATGTGTTTCTCAATACTCATACTGGGTTTCTTCACCTTTCTTTCGAAACTGCCCACCCTTGGGAGCCTCCAGCTGCAATTAGCTGTACGTGCTGCACCAGGTTTGTATAGGGAGACTCCCAATGCCAGCTTTACCCTCCACTCAACACTCAGGCCGTCAGACATATTGCATATTCTTTTAATCTCCATCAAAATTTACCTGTGTGCCAGATCCCAGCTAGAGAATTGATAAGCAGTTCATGTATTAATGTTTTCCCATATACCACTCCTCACAGACATGCAATTTCTGTTAATGTGGCTGCATATAATGAGATTTTCACTTGGCTAGGTTTGCCCCGCCCATGCAGTAGTTATCTGCTCTCGATCCCTCTCTACTAACAAATACGGTGTTTTCAAACACAACTACTGAAGCCCGTGCGCCTGGAGCCCGTGCTCCGCAACAGGAGAAGCCACCGCAATGAGAAGCCTGCGCACCTCAACGAAGAGTAGCCCCTGCTCGCCGCAACTAGAGAAAGCCCGTGCTCAGCAACGAAGACCCAACGCAGCCAAAAATAAATAAATAAAATAAATTAAAAAAAAAAAAAAAAGACTGAGAAAGTTCGTCTGTATGTAGTCAGATGCAGTGGCCTCATGGGGATTTGCCTCTGTCTCAGACAGTTTTACAGAGTTGTTTGCTCTTTGTATTTGTTTCCTAGAGCTGCCATACAAATTAGTACAAACTTGGTGCTTAAAACAACAAAAATTTATTTTTCTCCCAGTTCTGGAAGACAGAAGTGTGATATCAAGGTGTCAGGAGGGTCACACTTGCTGAAAGCTCTTGGGGAAGATCCTTCCTTGCCGCTTCTGACTTTGGTGTTCCCACACATCCCTTGGTGTGTGGCAGCATGACTCCACTCTCTGTCCTTGTCTTCACACGGCTTTCTTCCCTGTATCTATGTGTATCCTCTCTTCTTCTTATAAGGACACTGGTCATTGAATCCCCAAATCCAGGATGATTTTATCTCGACACCCTTAACTAATTACATCAGCAAAGACCATATTTCTAAATAAGTTCACATTCTGAGGTTCTGGTTGGACATGAATTGGGAGTGAAATGGGGACATTATTCAACCCACTACATTCTTTTACCTGGTCAAAGCAAGGGAGAAGGAAGTGCAAAGGAAAGCAAATTCTTCCCTGACCCTCCAGGGAAATGTTTCTTATTTTTTCATCTACCTATCTCAGGAGGTGGCTTTGCATCACAGCAGTTACCTCTCACCTGGTTGTTACCCCTCACCTGGTTGTTACCCCTTGACAGCTTGAGAAGAGGCTGCCTCCTTACATGCAGCCCAAACACTTTGCCATCTTATTGCCTTTCATCACCTGTTTCCATGAGCCTATTTTTGAGATGGCCAGCATACTCATGGATAATTTAAATTATCTTTCAACTTGTGCCCCTTTCAGGATGACTGATGTGTGTGTTTCTCACCCATTGAGAATTGCTGTTTACAATTATTTCTCCCTAGTCCAATCTGCATTTTAGTCAATTGAATTCTAGATGTGGCTCCAGTACTAACTGTTGTATCCATTTTAAACATGTTCCTGGTGTTCTTTAAGTCACTTTTCACTGTGTGACAGTTTTCCCATTCCGGCCAATTTGAACTAAGCTTTCCAAGTGAAAATTGGAAAATTGGTAAAATCTACACCATTCTTGCTGTCTGCACGTAATGTCCATGTTTTCTGAACACTAAGCCCAGACACGTGGTCTAACCTGGATGAATGCACTCACTGGAACTACAGATTTGAAATCCAAACTTCTCTGGAAAGTCAGCTTGTCATAAATATAGACCTCAATGAATACTAAGCCAGGTTTTCTGAAAAACATACAACAATAATGCCCTTGCCTTCTGTGAAGACAAAAATACTTCCACAAAAGAATATTTTCTCATGTCAAATCTCAAACTTTGTTTACATGATTTAGAATCAAAATTAAGATAGGAAATAGGAAAGGCACTTAAGTTTTAGAATAATCTGTCAGCAAAGCAAGATTTGTCTTAATATGTGCAAACATAGCACTATTCCAAGATTGTATAGATGAGTTCCAAACTCAATCATCTTACCAATGAAGGCCTATATGTTTCTTAAGCTTTAGTGGTAAGGATAGTCTAGACAATCAATTTAGTAATGTAATATGCATATTATCCAACAAAGCAGATAGAAGTATTCTAATTCATTGCCAAATTAAATAGTTTTGGGTTTTTTTTTTTAAACCATTTTGCAACTTCTCAACTCCTAATTCATTTAAACATGTTCATTTTATTTTCTTAGTAAAAATGATATTCTTGAATAAGGTAATTAGACTATCAATTAAAAATATTTAATTTCTTTCTTGTAAAAAGAAATTTTTTAAATGTTTGCTTTCCCTTCATTATTTCACAGTTATTTAATTTATTTTTTTAATCAATTTTTTAAAATTGAAGTATAGTTTATTTACAATGTGTTAATTTCTGCTGTACAGCAAGGTGATTCAGTTATAAATATATACACATTTAAAAAAAATCTTTATTGGAGTATAATTGCTTTACAATTGTGTGTTAGTTTCTGCTTTATAACAAAGTGAATCAGCTATACATATACATATATCCCCACATCTCCTCCCTCTTGGGTCTTCCTCCCACCTTCCCTATACCACACCTCTAGGTGGTCACAAAGCACCAAGCTTATCTCCCTGTGCTATGCGGCTGCTTCCCCACTAGCTATCTATTTTACATTTGATGATATATATAAGTCCATGTCACTTTCTCACTTCATCCCAGCTTACCCTTCCCCCTCCCCGTATCCTCAAGTACATTCTCTACGTCTGCGTTTTTATTCCTGTCCTGCCCCTAAGTTCTTCAGACCCTTTTTTTTTTTTTTTTAGATTCCATATATATGTGTTAGCATATGGTATTTGTTTTTCTCTTTCAGATTTACTTCACTCTGTATGACAGACTCTAAGTCCATCCACCTCACTACAAATAACTCAATTTCGTTTCCTTTTATGTTTGAGTAATATTACATTGTATATATGTGCCACATCTTCCTTATCCATTCATCTATCGATGGGTACTTAGGTTGCTTCCATGTCCTGGCTATTGTAAATAGAGCTGCAATGAACTTTGTGGTACATGCTTCTTTTTGAATTATGGTTTTCTCAAGGTATATGCCCAGTAGTGGGATTGCTGGGTCATATGGTAGTTCTATTTTTAGTTTTTTAAGGAATATCCATACTGTTCTCCATAGTGGCTGTATCAATTTACATTCCCACCAACAGTGTATGAGGGTTCCCTTTTCTCCACCCTCTCCAGCATTTATTGTTTGTAGATATTTTGATGATGGCCATTCTGACTGGTGTGAGGTGATACCTCATTGTAGTTTTGATTTGCATTTTTCTAATGATTAATGATGTTGAGCATCCTTTCATGTGTTTGTTGGCAATCTGTATATCTCCTTTGGAGAAATGTCTATTTAGGTCTTCTGCCCATTTTTGGATTGGGTTTTTTTTTTTTGATATTGAGCTGCATGAGCTGCTTGTATATTTTAGAGATTAATCCTTTGTCTGTTGTTTCATTTGCAAATATTTTCTCCCATTCTGAGGGTTGTCTTTTCATCTTGTTTATGGTTTCCTTTGCTGTGCAAAAGTTTTAAGTTTCATTAGGTCTCATTTGTTTATTTTTGTTTTTATTTCCATTTTTCTAGGAGGTTGATCAAAAAGGATCTTGCTGTGATTTATGTCATAGAGTGTTCTCCCTATGTTTTCCTCTAAGAGTTTGATAGTGTCTGGCCTTACATTTAGGTCTTTAATCCATTTTGAGTTATTTTTGTGGATGGTGTTAAGGAGTGTTCTAATTTCATTCTTTTACATGTAGCTGTCCAGTTTTCCCAGCACCACTTATTGAAGAGGCTGTCTTTTCTCCATTGTATATTCTTGCCTCCTTTATCAAAAATAAGGTGACCATATGTGCGTGGGTTTATCTCTGGGCTTTCTAACCTGTTCCATTGATCTATAGTTCTGTTTTTGTGCCAGTACCATACTCTCTTGATTACTGTAGCTTTGTAGTATAGTTTGAAATCTGGGAGCCTGATTCCTCCAGCTCTGTTTTTCTTTCTCAAGATTGCTTTGGCTATTCAGGGTCTTTTGTGTTTCCATACAAATTGTGAAATTTCTTGTTCTAGTTCTGTGAAAAATGCCAGTGGTAGTTTGATAGGGATTGCATTGAATTTGTAGATTGCTTTGGGTAGTATAGTCATTTTCACAATGTTGATTCTTTCAAGCCAAGAACATGGTATATCTCTCCATCTATTTGTATCATCTTTAATTTCTTTCATCAGTGTCTTATAGTTTTCTTCACAGTTATTTTAAAACCACTTCTCATCTCTTTAACTGCTTTTGGTGTAAAAAACAGAAAACATATTCTCCTTCATTTATACTCTATTTCCAGTCAGAGATCTCCTTCCTGAGCCTGCTAACAACTTGAATCAAGTCCCGCTATTATCCTTGGGGTACAATATAAGTAAACAAACACAATACAAATAAAACAGAATTACCTGCAGTAAAATAACTGTTCTAATACCAGCAATAAACAACTCAATTTCAAGTTTGTGCAGTCTTCAAATGCTTATTTTTTATATTTTGTTCTTAACAGATCTCTATAAATGGCCATATGGTCAAGATATGGGCTTGTCTCAGAAGAATCCATATTGTTCTTCCCATTTGCCCCATTTTCTCTGAACTTGGGCATGTGTCCAGATGGGCAAACTCCTGCCTTCCTCTATTCCCGATCTCCCATGTGCATTCCTCAGCACTTCACAGTCTCTCTCACCTGTACCTCCTCAAGGTCACTTGTAAACGGACAATCTCAGTTGACTCAGAGAATCAGGCAAGAGTTGCAGATGCAACTTTGGGTGTCTCCTTAGTTCAAACCCATTGCCTCAGAGACGTTGCACATGTCTAGACTCTGCTGGTAACAGGCCCCTCTCTCATCACAGGGCTGGGCAGTGAGCCCAAGCTGAGGCAGCCATAGCCCTTTACCCTGCAATGATTGCTTCAGCTGGGCACATGCAATGATACTAGCAAGGAAACTCTTTTTCCTTCTCTGGTTTCCTGCTAAAAGGATATAAGCCCTGAACTCTGTAGCTTTATTTCCTGACACACATTTATAGCAACAGGAAATGAGAAAGGCAGATGTCAGGATCAGAAGATAATCTTGTGGATCACTCCCATGATCCAGTTCCCCTAGAGGATGGTCCCCTTCCTTCTGTTGAGTAAAAAAGTAATAATAAATTCCCCCTTTTAGACTAAATGGGATTTAGTTGTATGTGTATCTCTTACAACTGAAATAATCTTGACTAATATAAAAAGGTGAGATTCTGGGAACAAAGTTGAGCATAAGCCTTAGGCACGCCGTCAAGTGGGACCAACCGGAGATTTACCCTTTCGGAGGGTTGGGGAGGCAGTGGTAATAACTGGAGAGGGAAAGAGAGTGCAAGGATGAGAGGGGGCCAGTCCAAAACTCGGGATGTTGTTTTAAGTAAAAGTAGGTCAAGCAGTCTCCAAATCAGAGGAACTGCAGAGGCCCCAGGCAGGTAAGAGACATGTGGCAGCAGGTGTCTCGGATTTGATCACTGGAAACTGGGCTACCAGGTTATGATTTGGCACAGGAAAATGAGCCATGAGTAATTAGGAGTTGGTATACAAGAATCCTAGTAGGCTCAAGCAAAATAGCAAATGATACAGATTCCTTTAGCCATTATATCCACCCTACCTAGGGGTTTGATTGCCCCCAGAATCTGGGCTGGAACAAAACAAGTTGCAAGGACAGGTATCTATAGCCTCCACCACTCTCCTCCACAGAACCACTTCAATTGTCAATATCTTTTTGCAGGCTTAATTTTAAGTCATACCCCCTGAGTGTAATTTTTGCCACTTCTTCACAGATATGAGACTCTTTCTCTCCAGTCACTTTCCAGATTCCAAATAGGTCAGATTCCAAATATTTGTTTGTGTGAGCTGGAAAAGTAATTCTTCAGAATGTACATGAGCTTTAGTAGGTTTTTGAGGGCTGAAACCCAACCACAAAGGAAATTGATGTTATGGGTAAAAGGACTTTGAGCTGAGACTCTAGACTCCAAGCATACATCTCCCCACCCCAGCTTCAAGCCTAAAGCCACAGCTACTGCAGAGAGAACATGGCAAGATCCAGAATAATCCCTTCCCTACTTGGCATCTAGTAGTATGAAAATAATGAAAAGCATTGAGTGTTATGGTTAACAGAACATTCTGTATAACAGAATGTTATACAGTGGCTGTATAACAAGCCACTCCCAAAATTAGTGACCATAAGTTGAATAGGAATAAAGACCACTCTACTGTACCTCATGATTCTGGAGGTCAGAATTAGGGTAAGGTTCTACTGTGCAATTCTTCTGTTCACTTGAAGTCTACTGGGATGACTTGTGGCTGGTAGCTTGGTTCCTTACATTCTGGAAGATCCCGAGGGCTTCACTCACATGCCTGAAACCTCAGCAAGAATAGCTGCTAGGCTGGACTCAGCTGGGCCCCTCTCCCTCTCCATGGAGTCTCTGAGCCCCTCGTTATAGTCCTTCCAATAGGGTAGTTGGACTTCTCACATGGCATCTCAGGACTCCAAGAGAATAAAGTAGGAGCTGCCTATCATTTCAAATGCTAAGTCCAATCTGGCAAAGCATCTCTTCTATCATATTCTATTTGCCAAATTGACGCAGGCCAGCCCAGACTCAAAGGGAGAGGAAACAGACTTTCATCTTTTCATGGGAAGAATGTCAAAGAATTTTCAGCCATTCTTAATCCACCAGAGTGTTCTTCTAGGACTCTAAAAAAGGGCTACACCCTCAACTTTTGGGGTCTTTTGTTGTTTTCATCTTCAAACTACTTTGAAAATCCACTGCTATAGATTTCTTCAGGTGAGTTCAATAAGGCTTTATTCATGCATTACTCACTGGGAGAGAATAATGTGCCAGGAACAGTGCCATGCCCTGGGAATATAATGATAAGCAAGGCAGATGGATCATTTCTGCCCTTATGCATATTACATTCTGATAGATAATATAAGAAAGTAAAAGGCAATCACCATATCCTTTGACAAGTTCTATGATAGGGTATCTGAGCATGGAACCTGTTCTAGAAGAGGTGATATTAAAGGGTGACCTAAAAGATGAGTAGGAGCTAGCCAGACCAAGAAGGGAAGAGTATTCAAGGCAGAGAGAAAAATTTGCAAAGGACTGAAGTTTTTATAGACAGCCTGGTGTCAATCTGCTTCTACAATAAAGTTGAAAAGGGGTAAAGGGATAGAGAGTATATAAAGAAAGAAGTAGCAAAAAGAGAAGGTTGGAGAACTAATCAGGAGCCAAATCAAGGAGAGCCTTATAATCACTTCAAGAAATCAGGACTTTATTCTTAATGTGGGAACCCAAGACTGATGGAGAACTGAAGGATTTAAGCAGAGAAAAGGCATAATTAGATTTCTGTTTCCAGTAGATTGCCTGGCTGCAGTAAGAGGAAGGCATTGGATGACAGCAAAGCTGGAGGCAAGGAGACTATTTAGCAGATTGTGAAATAATATTGGTAAAAGGTCATGTGGCCTGAATAGGGAAATAGCAGTCATATAGAAAAAAGTGGACAGTAATTTTAAAAGCTATTCAAAAAGTCATATCAACTGGACTTTGTGATTGGTTGTAGATTGTGAAGGAGATGAAAGAGGAAAGGCTGCCATCCAACTAGTGATTAAAGTTTTGGGGTAGACTGATGGTGCCAATTCACCAAGGCAGAGAACACAGGAGAAGGCTCAGGTTTAGAGACGGGAGTGAGTATATTTTGGATGCATTGAATTTGAGGTAACAATGAGACATCCACATAGAGATGTCCCATATGTGGTGAGAAGAAACACTTCAAAGGAGACTAAAAGGGCATGGCCAGAGTTAAAGAAAAGGGTAATGACACAGAAACCAACAAGAGTCAATGTTCAAGAAAGAGTGAGTGGAGTGACCAGTAGTTTCAAATGCAATCCCCATGCACCAGGCACTGAGCTAGAAAAAGGAACCCAAAAGACATTCTTCCTGCCCTTGGAAACATTATTGCGTTATTTCACTGTGTCTAATCCCTAACTCGACTCTCTTGGTACTGAGATTTTTATCTTCCTCTCCACAATTCTCCTGGAATCTGGAGTTCTGTCCCAAATGCCAGTTTATATTGCATGGTACCTAGTCATGCTAACTCATTACTTCTTACAAAATATCATTGATGTGGTACTTGACTTCCCACTGCTAAAAATTGTCTATATTCCTTTCTGTACTTGATTGGGGTCTGTTGTGTCCATGCCCCTGTTATGATCTGGTTCATTTTGTTTCTAATTGAGTGCCAAGACCAATTCTCCTTCCCCTTGTCCCTACCCAACATGAGCTACATGTTCTAATACATATATGGAATGACACTGAACTAGATGTTCATAAGACAGAGATGATCTGTATTCTTAAAGATAAGAGTCCAAGAGGCCTTTCAAGACTTGACTTCAGCAGAGAGTTTTCACTTCCCTATAACTCTGGCAGTTCTTTTGTGTGTTCCCTTAAGAGAGGTACTGTGAAATTTTTTACTTCTTTCAGAGGACATTTATCAGCAGGGTATTGACGCTGCAGTATCTTTGTGGACATGCAGGTTTTATTCAGTACAGGAGTCCTCATCCTTCCCTCCTGTTATATCCTATATGTTAGACTCCCCGTGGGGTGGGGAAATCAGGGCAGACCATGGAATCATCTGTTCCTTGGTACTGCAATATCATCTGGCAGATGGAACTTTATGGCTGAGCTTTGGAGGAAGGCATTCTTTCCTGCCATTGGCAGGAATTTAGGGCAGCTTCTTTCTGGCTCATAAAGTTGTCCTTTGTAAACACTATCATTTTGGCTGTCTAGTCCTTTCTCAATTTTCCATGCTAAAAGGAGCTGAGCCTTGGCATAGATAATGCACAATATACTACTTGGATAATAATTGGCGAACATATTATAATGGATGATTATTTTTGTAATAGATGTAATTTTTTCCATCTATGCTTTGCCTAGACTGGTATTAAATGGGCACACAGTCACTGCCAGCAGTTTTATGGGGAGAGGAGAGGACGTTGAGTAAAAGCCAGGCTACGATTTTTCAAATTTGTGGTGAAAAATTCACATATAGTTTATAAAGTGCTGATTGTGCATTTAACCCAACAATACACAAGGGAATTGAAGTGTGATTCAGCGTACATCAAATGTTTCAGAAGAGTAGAGTCACATCATACAGGAAGGTTACCTTCAAAAGAGTATCCTATAAACACAAATTTGCATATAGTCAGAATTATTCTTAAAATTTCTTAAATCTTGGCAATGTTTCACACTTTTGATTTGAATGTACTCTTAGTAAGTTCAGAACAGGTACTTTTTTTTGCAGAGTTAACATAGATTACTATCCTTCTGGTAACCTAAATTATATTCCAACACTCGAATTCTCAGAGTTGGCTTGAATTTCCAGGTGTTGAACAAAAACAGAAACTTTTCTTAAGATTTAAATCTTAGAATAAAATTAGCCAGGCAACAAATTGTACAACTTCAGATACACATAAGCTAGCAATCAGTGGGAAAGCATGAAGACCCCAAATATGCCTCCTTTCCAGGAGACATACACAGGAGTTTCTTCTACCCTGAGAATACAGCTCAAGGATGTCACCAAGTCCTGGCTTAGAGTTTCTCACTGGATAGAGGAATAATCATAGTTATGCCTATGCTGCTTCCATCTGACTTGCTGGTCAAGGAATGGCCTGTATCAAGGAGTTAGCACAGAAGTCCTAGTTCAAAGTGCTGGTAGTACACAGTTGGAAACAATTGGCAGTTAAGTGAACCTCATTTGAACCGAAACATGGTCTACATAATACACATAATTTTGTGAAATAATGGAATGACGTACATAGTTGCACTAAATATGTCGCATTCCAATAAGATGTAACATGACCATAGAAGGAGCCAATCTGGATCTCATTCACAGTTTGAGTGCATTTTAGTTTATCAACTGACAAAGCAAAAGGAGCTTGCTTCAAATTGATCCTAGCAAGAACCACAGAAAATATCTCTCGTGTATCTCTTTTGGGCTAGGTCGTTGAAAAGAAAAATATGCTACATGTCAGAAAAGCTCCTTCTTATTCCAAATTCACCATAGATCCCCGTGACTACAGCAGTATCATATGACTGCTTCTCCTTAACACATAGTTCTTAAGTTTCAGTGCAAAAATATTCAATTCTAAGATATTTCATTTTCCAGTTGAACCTCAGTAGTATTTTAGATCTTTTCACAGATGATGCCAATTAGATAATGCACTAGAAGAATTTAATCCATACTTTTGTTTTGCTGTTGATGCTTGAGGCAGAATAGCATAGTGCGGAAGTGTGGGCTTTAACGCAGACAAGTGGGGGTGTGAAACGTCATACTTTCATTTATGATCTATGTGACTTTGGGCAATTCTCTTTGCCTCTCTAAGCTCCAGTATCTCTATCTGTAAAATGGAATTAATAATATCTATTTCAAAGGTTGTTGTGAAGAAAACATAATGTATTTTAAGTTGCTGATGTCAGCTAAGCCAGTAATTCTCAAAATAAATTTGCATAAGAATCATTTTAGGATCTTGATAAAAATAGCAATCCATTCAGATGTTCTGATTCAAAGGTTTGGGGAGGAGTCTGAGAATCCACATCTATTAACAAACAACTCAGGTAATTCTGTTTCAAATTTCCAAAGAGCATTCCTTGAGAAACACTACACTGGACTCTTTTTTTTTTTAATTGAAGTATAGTTGATTTACAATGTTGTGTTAGTTTCATGTGTACAGAATACAGTTGCAAAAATCCTCAACAACATATTAGCAAACCAAATCCAACAGCACATAAAAAGGATCGTACACCATGATCAAGTTGGATTCATCCCAAGGTCACAAGGATGGTCCAACATATGCGAATCAATTAATGTGATACACCACATCAGCAAAAGAAAAGACAAAAACCACGTGATCATCTCAATAGTTGCAGAAAAAGCATTTGATAAAATTCAACATCCATTCACGGTAAAAGCTCTCACCAAAGTGGGTGAGAGTGGAATATACTTGGCCTTCAAAATTCTAATCATTGTTTGCTGCTGTCTATTAAGGACTCCAAGCTCGCTGAAGACAGAGGCCATGTATGCTTAGTTGATCATTGTCTGACCAGCACCCAGTAGAGTACCTCACACATAGTAGGTATTTCACAAATATTTGTGGAGTGAATGGATGAATATTTTAGAAAGATCATTGACAGCAAAGTAGAAAATGTATTGGGGTAGGGTTGGGTGTGGCAAGGCATGAAACACAGAGCCAATCTGGGAAAGTGTTGTAATAGCCCCGGTGAATGATGATTTTGATCTGAACAGGGGCAGTGAAAGAGAGTATGGAGAGATGGGGACACATCTAAGAAATAGTGAAAAGATAGAATCAGCAAAAACTGCAGAATTTGCACTAGCTGTATTCGTCTATCTTTTGAATCCTGTACTTCCTTCACTCCATCCCTTCTAGATGCCTATAGTCCCTTCTCTTCGATCCCTTATGCTTTGATTACTCCTATTCCTAACAGTCTGTTTTTGGCCTCTCCTATTTTTTTTTAATGGATGCATTTCCTCAGATGCTCAGGGCCATTCACCATAGGGATCTTCAGTGAAATTTCCTCACTGGCTCTTTCTTAATCTATAAGCTACAGTTTGATTTTTCTGTCAAGAAGAAGAAGAATGAAACTCAACAGGAAGCTCATTTGTCCAAAAGCAGAGCATCTGACAAACTCTGGCCTTGCTTTTTCTGGAAATGTCAGATTTCTGAAGATAGAGAACCCTTTAAAAGTTTGTTCCAAATACTTATCTCCTTTTCACCTACTCTTAATTCCACTACAATGCAGCAGCCTGAAATGAGGTAATGTCATTTATAATTGTATGTTTTTATAATGTCTTTTATGTTATATGTTTTCTATTTATTTTACCCTGCTTTATCACTCAGGATCTGCATAATCAACCAACCACATCAATCACTCCTCTCTCTACAATTCGATGGTCACCATAGATGAACCATACAATCTCACATTTTGTTAAACTACCCTCTATTACCCTTGCACTACTCCCTGTGTGCTTCTGTCTGAACTTACCGTCTAATCAAGTGCTAGAAGTACCTGCCTCTGCTGTCTCCCTGCCCTCACTCCAAGTGCTTATGTAAGCAAGAAGGCTTAGTAGGTCAGTCCCTGACGTTAACACATTGACTTGCTTTGTTTTCTTCAGAACACTTCCTAATTACCTAACCTCCCTGCAATAGATAGAATAGCTGTTCTCTGAAATAGCTACCCTATGAGCCCACTTAGATTTACTCTTTAACTTGAATATCCAGCCTCTTCACCATCTGCAAAAACCCTTCACATTTTGTTCATTTTGATACCCACAAACATACTTCATTCACTCCTCCTTATTCACCCACCTTGTACTCTTTCTTTAAGATGGAGCTTCTTGGGGTTTCCATTCAAGATGGCAACGTAGGAGGATCCTGGGCTCACCTCTTCGCATGGACACACAGAATCTATGGCTAAATATGCAACAACTTCTACTGAAAAAACCTAAAAAACTGTCTGACCTACATATCAGGCAAATGACAGAAGGTCCATATCGAAGTGGGTAGGAGAAGCTGGGACACAATATCGCCATAAACCCCATCCCAGTACTGTGACCCACAATCAGGAGGGAACTCAAAACGCAGAGCATCTCCCGGAGGAGCAAAGGGTTTGAACCCCACATCAGGCATTTCAACTTTTAAGACCTGCACCTAAGAGATGAGCCCCCCAAACATCTAGCTTTGAGAATCAATGAGGCTCATGTTCATGAGACCCAAGAGTGTAGTGATCTGAGAAACAGCTCTTAGAGGCCTATACGCTTTGATTCACACCCCCCAGGGCCCAGTGCAGAGGCACCCAGACTTTGAGTAAAAGGGGCTCATTTGCAATCTTAAAGCATCAGTCTGAGGGGTAGGCATCTAACTCAGCACACATCTAGGGTCCTGCTGGCTGGCAGGTAGATGTTTCCTCTGCCTTGTTCTAGCTAGCAGGTGCCATATTTTATTTTAACACTGGCTTTTTTTTTTCATTTTTCCTGCAGGTGATGTCTACATGTTCTCCTTCTGCCTGATTCCAGCTGGTGGTTGCCAACTTTGCACCCTCTCTCTGCCCATTCCAAAGTACCACTGTCTCCTAGAGGGGAGCTTTTATGCATGTCTTATGCCCAGGGGTCACCTCTTGATCTCCTGGCTCTGGAAGCCAGGGGAGCTTGTGATCCTGGGTCCCATGGGACTGTAAAAATTGGAGTCAGTCCTTGACAGGCTACCGCCCCACAGCGCTGCACAGATAGCAGACAAACACACCTCTGGCCTTTCTGTGAAAGATGCCTATTTGCTTGCCTTGGAGCTTCAGCCCAAGGGGTAGACTTCTGGTTTGACACACAACTGCAGGCCTACAGAGGTGCTCTCAGGAACAGAAGGTCTGCCTTTGGTACCTCATTGTCAGTCATTGGCCACTGGCTCTGGTGGGGGAGAGGTGGTTAGGGAGAGTAAAACCTCCACTGGGGTAGTTTCTTTTGACATAGAGCAATCCTCTAGAGAATTCTCCTATGGCAATCCTCGCAGGAGCTGGGGGGTAGGTACACCACCAGTGAAGGAGATCTGGTGGGGGACCAACAGTCTCCACTATAACATGAATTCTCAATGGGGCAATGTTCCCTCAAGGGGGTGATATTAATTCTTAGAGGGTGTGGGAAGGGGAAATCTTAGACATTACAATGGTTTATGTCTCTCAAAAGAACCACAGTATATAAACAAATGTACAGTGTTAACTAGTCTTTCAAACCTGAAAACTGGTTCTGCAAACTTGCATTTCCCGATTATTAAGTTACTTCTCCCAGCTCCAAACCCACCGTTCTGCACTCCACTTTGAGATGCTGCCACTGGGACCCTGAACACATCTCACCTTTGCTAGATGGCTCCCAGTTTGGTTCTGGCAAAAGGGGCTCCCCTAAGTAAAGGGATGCTGATGACAGGCAGAGGGAAAAGGGACGTGCTCCTTGCTGAGTACTTGCTGTCCTCTCACTCTCCCCTTAGCAACAGCCCGCCACCTGGGCAGTGGCAGGTGATTCTGGTTTCCTGTATTTTTTCACACTCACATAACTGGCCTCATTGTGCCCTTCAGAGATACCAGAAGACTGCCCAGCACCATCTCCACAGCAGTGTGGGTCCCAGCTCTGTGACACTCCTTTGCCAGGGACAAGTTCCAACCACTTCCCTGTGTCCCTCCTGTAGTTACTAGATCTATGTCGTCTCAGTGCTTCTTTCTTGCCCTTTCAGTTCTCCAATTCCTTATATTAAATCCTCTCTATTCAAAAAGCTGGAGTGATTTCTGTTTTCCTGACCAGATTCTGGGTTCCAAATGTTAACATGTTGCCCTTGGCCTATCACTTCTCTGATTCTTTATTTTTGCTTTATTAAAACTGGGGAAAGATGGGAAACCTGCTTCAAGAGTACCTCAGAGAGAAAGCTGCTGAGAAGGGAAATACACAGCAAAGGAATAGAATCATACTTTGAGATCTGGATCACAGAATGATGTGCAAGTCCCACCCCCGCCTCCAGCCAGTACCTGTGAATGTGACATCGCTTGGAAATAGGGTCTTTACCAATGTAATCAAGTTAATATTGATGTCATACTAGATTAGGGTGGGCCCTAGTACAATGATGTATCCTTACAACAAGAGGGAAACAGGGACACAGAGACAGACACACATAGAAATGACCATGTGATAACCAAAGCAGAGACTGGAATGATTGCTCTACAAGCCAAGGAGTGCAAAGGATTGCTGGTAACCACCAGAAGCTAGGAAAGAGGTGAGGAAGAATTTTCCCTTAGAGGCTTCAGAGAGAGCACGACCTTGACGACATCTTGATTTCAGAATTCTAGCCTTCAGAACTGTGAAAGTATACATTTGTGCTATTTTAAACTGCCAGGTTTGTGGTAATTTGTTACATCAGCTCTAGGAAACTAATACAATTTTTTAAACATTAAATCATTTATTTCTTATTTATGTGTGTGGTTTCAACATATCTATGCAAATAAGCCCTTTCTCTAATTTAGGAAAAAATTTTCACTTAAACAGAAATGACAGTGAAACTAATATTAACCCCTGCCTCTCTCCTGGTTCTGAATGAATGATTCCTAACCATTATAACACTTAACTATAGGCCTTTCTGGCCTAAGTTTTTTATATCCTGACATCAGGCTCTTAGGTAATTCCTTAAGCGTAAATATTGAAAATGTGCTTCACTAGTATTTCTCTACTTACAGCCCAAAAGGACAATACAATATTTTACTTACACAGGCAAATAGACACAAATAAGCCATTTTTAGACTTTGCTGATTACTTATATTTCTTTTTTAATGACTTATTAAAAAATCATAATTAATATGCCAATGACCTCCTGTTAAGTTGTTACTCTTCCTTATATAATGGACCCTTTTGGCAATAATAAGACAAGAAGAATTTAGACCTTAAATGCCAGAGAGAAACGTGTTCCCAAAGTAATTTGCCATTGCTAATTAAAGGCAAAACTTTGGGAATTTTCTTCCATTTCAGTTGAACTTCAAATAGCTAAAAGCCAATGACTGCAGTCAGATCCTCAATTACACCAAGGCAAAAATGTATTCCACTCAGGATTCTGAGTCCTTTAGGAGGTCACACCCCCCATCCCCCGCCCCAGACCAGATTTTCCCAGTTGTAATTCCATGGACTCTGGTTTCCAGCCCTCGTTATGAGCTGAATTGCCGAAGCATCACTGCCTTTTTTCTTCCACTAGATCTGTGGACAAGTCTGCCAGAATGGCAGACTAACAACTCCGTACATGAGGACCATGGCAAACCCTCTTTGTCCTGGGAAACATCCTAGGAATGGTTGTCTTTTAAATAGCTGTTTTTCTTCCCATATTCTCTTTATCACTTTCATTAAGGCCATGGCTAAAATTTGCCAAAACATTCAAGTAGAAGTTAAAAGTGTTTCAACTCTTTGTCACCTCAGCCCTCCCCTGCCCTCACCCTACGTGTCCTCCGTGCCTGCTGGAGAGGAAGGCAGCTCATCTTTCTTTATGCTTCTTCATGTCACTCCTTTGCTTTATTCTTTCCCTTTTTGTGATGGAGAAGCACCACAGTATAGTAACTAAGCACATAGGCTTTGAAGTAAAATGAAAAGACTTGGGTTCACATTCTGGCTTTGCCACTTATTAGTTGTGTGTCCTCAAGCGTATTATTTAAACTTTTATGAAACCTATTGTCCTCATCTATAAAACAGGAACAGTAGTATTTACTTAGGGTTATTTTTGAAAATTAGTGAAATTATATATATAAAGAGTTTAGCTCTCTTAATATAATAAGTAACCAAATAAATTGGCACTTGTCTTCCTCTGCTTGCTATTTAGCCATAATCACATTTAGATTAGACCCAATTAAAGTGTGATACATTCTACATTCCAGTGGGGCTTAGCTACTAAATCTCAGGGCAAATGAATACTCCAATTTTGTTCTATTGACTATAGCATATCAGTGCAAAGGCACTGTCAGTACATGGCAAATGAATGATCATCAAACGCATGGAACAATGAATAATTATAGTAGGTTGAATACCAGCTTTTAAAATACACTGTATCTGTACAAAAGACAAATGAGAGGGAAATTTTAAATAAATATATATCGCCATTTTCTGTTCATCTGAATTGTCAGCGGGTTTTGCTTTTAGTTTTTTTTTTTTTTTTCCTGTAGAACAGTAAGGCTGTTGAAATTTGCTCTGGAAATTGAACAAAGAGAGGCAGAATTTTCTTCCTTTTCCTCTGAGAAATATTGTGGATTATTGTGTTCCGTGAATAGTATAATTACTTCCACAATAACAGAAGACTGAACAGTCACAGGTGTTGGGTTTTGCATTGCACCTTGTGGGTGAGAGCATCATCAAAAGCTTTGTTCTAAGTGTCACCAGGAACAGGCATCACCGTGTCTCACAGTTGCCAACAGTTGAGAACATTCAGAGAGTCATACTCTCCCAAACTTTGTCCTTTCCTGGAGGAGGCTATCCATTTTAGAATATAACTTTCCTTATGCTTTTCTCTCCCTCATCCACAGACCTGATGAGAGAGGCAGGTGTCCGGAACTACAGTACTCTTCTGGAAAGGCACACCCAGTGCTGAATCTTCACTGTCAAACCTCTCCCCCGAACATGCTTTTGAAGGCTTCTTCGGGCTTGCTGGGATGAGACTGGCTTCTACTTGATCTATGTGTGCCCCCCATCTTCCTCCTACACATCTGTCAGGCATTATGTCCCCTTTGCAATGATCAGAGAGAAGCATGACTCCAATAGTTTGGCCCTAAGCAAATGAAGGAGGAAATTGTCACTAACTTAGATGGGGAAGAATGCCTAAGCAGCAGGCTTCAGGAGAAAAGGAAATGAGGGCAATCAGGGTAGGAATTCAGTTTTGACCACCTTATGTTTGAAACGTCTATCATTCATCCACGTAGAGATGTCAAGTAAATAGTTCAATGTAAGACTAGAGTTCCCGGAAGTGGTCAGGACTAGAGATATACATGTGGTTAGCTGTCAGCATGTAGATGGTATTTAAGCCATAAGACCAGATACAATGACCAGGGGAGTTAGGATAGACGAAAAAGAAAGAAGGACAAAAACCTAAATTTTTGTGGCAATTCGACAAGAATAGGATGTAGGAGAGACGAGGAGGGATAAGTAATTAGTATGTTTTTATTAAGTTCATTTGCTTCTCCAGGTAAAATATTCTCAGATTGTCTAAATCACTTTTGTGGGACATGTTTGCCCAACCCTAGTACCATGTTTCACTTTCCTGGTGAGAAGTAAATGAACTTAGTACACCAAATGGAATAGAGCAAGTCATGGCATGAACTGTACAGAGGAAAGACGGACCAGTACATCTTATAATTTGAATCCCAGAATTTTATTATTGCAGACCATGTTTCATGTTTTCTTCATACCTGAATCACCGTAGGTTCAGTTCTCCTAAAAACAATACGTAGCAGGCTGAATTCTTGAAACCAGATGCAGTAATTTACACATTTTGCCTACAGATTTCATATTGTTGTACTTGCTCCTCATTAGTCAAATCAGATATTTTTGAACCCAGGGCAAAATACTGACTGCATCACATTTGCTTGGCTTGATTACTTGAAAACCATGCCTTCTGTATCTACCTATATCCCCTTCTCCAGGCAACATTAAATTTGTCATTAGAAATTTTCAGGATCTCAAAAAATTTTACAATATGAATCAACACTATTACTCTCAACGAAAACTTTCTTATTTAAAGACATTACACTTTGTTCTGTCCTCAGCAGAAAAATGAGAATTATTGAGACTGAATACACTTGCTTGCCAATGAAATGTTTGTAGCTGTCAGAAATGCCAGATGAACAACTTTGATTAAAATATCAGAAATTTTAGTTACTCCGTAGTAAGTTTATTATCTTCTTCTTTATTAATTTTTCTCTTATTAAACTTACACATGAACAATGTAAATTTTTTAACATCTTTATTGGAGTATAATTGCTTTAAAATGTTGTGTTAGTTTCTGCTTTATAACAAAGTGAATCAGCTATACATATATATTTATCCCCGTATGATTTCCCTCTTGCGTCTCTGTCCCTCCCGCCCTCCCTATCCCACCCTTCTGCCTGGCCACAAAGCACCGAGCTGATCTCCCTGTGCTATGTGGCTGCTTCCCACTAGCTATCTATTTTACATTTGGTGGTGTATATATGTCCAGGCCACTCTCTCACTTCATCCCAGCTTATCCTTCCCCCTGCCCGTGTCCTCAAGTCCATTCTCTATGTCTGGGTCTTTATTCCTGTCCTGCCCCCAGGTTCTTCAGAACCATTTTCTTTTTTTTTTTAGATTACATATATATGTGTTAACATACAGTGTTTGTTTTTCTCTTTCTGACTTACTTCACTCTGTATGACACACTCTAAGTCCATCCACCTCCCTACAAATAACTCAATTTCATTTCTTTTAATGGTTGAGTAATATTCCATTGTATATATGGGCTACATCTTCTTTATCCATTCATCTGTTGATGGACACTTAGGTTGCTTCCATGTCCTGGCTATTGTAAATAGAGCTGCAATGAACATTGTGGTACATGACTCTTTTTGAATTATGGTTTTCTCAGGGTATATGCCCAGTAGTGAGATTGCTGGGTCATATGGTAGTTCTATTTTTAGTTTTTTAAGGACCCTCTATACCGTTCTCCATAGTGGCTGTATCAATTTACATTCCCACCAACAGTGAAAGAGGGTTCCCTTTTCTCCACAGGCTCTCCGGCATTTACGGTTTGTAGATATTTTGATGATGGCCATTCTGACTGGTGTGAGATGATACCTCATTGTAGTTTTGATTTGCATTTCTCTAATGAATAGTGATGTTGAGCATCCTGTCGTGTGTTTGTTGACAATCTGTATATCTTCTTTGGAGAAATGTCTATTTAGGTCCTCTGCCCATTTTTGGATTGGGTTGTTTGTTTTTTTTGATATTGAGCTGCATGAGCTACTTGTAAATTTTGGAGGTTAATCATTTGTCAGTTCCTTCATTTGCAAGTAGTTTCTCCCATTCTGAGGGTTGTCTTTTTGTCTTATTTAAGGTCTCCTTTTCTGTGCAAAAGCTTTTAAGTTTCATTAGGTCCCATTTGTTTATTTTTGTTTTTATTTCCATTTCTCTAGGAGGTGGGTCAAAAAGGATCTTGCTCTGATTTATGTCATAGAGTGTTCTGCCAATGTTTTCCTCTAAGAGTTTTATAGTGTCTGGCCTTATATTTAGGCCTTCAATCCATTTTAAGTTTATTTTTGTGTATGGTGTTAGGAAGTGTTCTAATTTCATTCTTTTACATGTAGCTATCCAGTTTTCCCAGCATCACTTATTGAAGAGGCTGTCTTTTCTCCATTGTATATTCTTGCCTCCTTTATCAAAAATAAGGTGACCATATGTGCGTGGGTTTATCTCTGGGTTTTCTATCCCGTTCCATTGATCTATATTTCAGTTTTTGTGCCAGTACCATACTGTCTTGATGACTGTAGCTTTGTAGTACAGTCTGAAGTCCAGGAGCCTGATTCCTCCAGCTCCGTTTTTCTTTCTCAAAATTGCTTTGGCTATTTGGGATCTTTTGTGTTTCCATACAAATTGTGAAATTTTTTGTTCTAGTTCTGTAAAAAATGCCATGGGTGGTTTCATAGGGATTGCATTGAATCTGTAGATTGCTTTGGGTAGTATAGTCATTTTCACAATGTTGATTCTTCCAATCCAAGAGCATGGTATATCTCTCCATCTGTTTGTATCATCTTTAATTTCTTTCATCAGTGTCTTATAGTTTACTGCATACAGGTCTTTTGTGTCCTTAGGTAGGTTTATTCCTAGGTATTTTATTCTTTTGGTTGCAATGGTAAATGGGAGTGTTTCCTTAATTTCTCTTTCAGATTTTTCATCACCAGTGTATAGCAATGCAAGAGATTTCTGGGCATTAATTTTGTATCCTTCTACCTTACCAAATTCATTGATTAGCTCTAGTAGGTTTCTGGTAACATCTTTAGGATTCTCTATGTATAGTATCATGTCATCTGCAAACAGTGACAGCTTTTCTTCTTCTTTTCCAATACGGATTCCTTTTATTTCTTTTTCTTCTCTGATTGCTGTGGCTCAAGCTTCCAAAACTATGTTGAATAATAGTGGTGAGAGTGGACCACCTTGTCTTGTTCCTGATCTTAGCTGAAATGGTTTCAGTTTTTCACCATTGAGAACAATGTTGGCTGTGGGTTTGTCATATATGGACTTTATTATGTTGAGGTAAGTTCCCTCTATGCCTACTTTCTGGAGGGTTTTTATCATAAGTCGGTGTTGAATTTTGTCGAAAGCTTTTTCTGCATCTATTGAGATGATCATATGGTTTTTATCCTTCAGTTTGTTCATATGGTGTATCACATTGATTAACTTGCGTATATTGAAGATTCCTTGCATTCCTGGGATAAATCCCACTTGATCATGGTGTATGATCCTTTTAATGTGCTGTTGGATTCTGTTTGCTAGTATTTTGTTGAGGATTTTTGCATCTATATTCATCAGTGATATTGGCCTCTAGTTTTCTTTCTTTGTGACTTCTTTGTCTGGTTTTGGTATCAGGGTGATGTTGGTCTCATAGAATGAGTTTGGGAGTGTTCCTCTCTCTGCTATATTTTGGAAGAGTTTGAGAATGATAGGTGTTAGCTCTTCTCTAAATGTTTTATAGAATTCACCTGTGAATCCATCTGGTCCTGGTCTTCTGTTTGTTGGAAGATTTTTAATCACAGTCTCAATTTCAGTGCTTGTAATTGGTCTGTTTATACTTTCTATTTCTTCCTGGTTCAGTCTCAGAATATTGTGCATTTCTAAATTTGTCCATTACTTCCAGGTTGTCCATTTTATTGGCATAGATTTGCTTGTAGTAATCTCTCATGATCCTTTGTATTTCTGCCGTGTCAGTTGTTAATTCTCCTTTTTCATTTCTAATTCTATGGATTTGAGTCTTCTCCCTTTTTTTCTTGATGAGTCTGGCTAATGGTTTATCAATTTTGTTTATCTTCTCAAAGAACCACCTTTTAGTTTTACTGATCTTTGCTTTTGTTTCCTTCATTTCTTTTTCATTTATTTCTGATCTGAGCTTTATGATTTCTTTTGTTCTGCTAACTTTGGGGTTTTTTTGGTTTCTTTCTCTAATTGCTTTAGGCTTAAGGTTAGGTTGTTTATTTGAGATGTTTCTTGTTTCTTGAGGTAGGATTATATTGCTATAAACTTCCCTCTTAGAACTGCTTTTGTTGCATCCCATAGGTTTTGGATCATCGTGTTTTCATTGTCATTTGTCTCTAGGTATTTTTTGATTTCCTCTTTGATTTCTTCAGTGATCTCTTGGTTATTTAGTAGTGTATTGTTTAGCCTCCATGTGCTTGTATTTTTTACATGTTTTTTCCTGCAATTAGTATCTAGTCTCATAGCATTATGGTCGGAAAAGATACTTCATATGATTTCAATATTCTTAAATTTCCCAAGGCTTGATTTGTGACCCAAGATATGTCTACCCTGGAGAATATTCCATGAGCACTTGAGAAGAAAGTGTATTCTGTTGTTTTGGGATGGAATGAGCTATAAATATCAATTAACTCCATCTTGTTTAATGTATCATTTAAAGCTTGTATTTCGTTATTTATTTTCATTTCAGATGATCTCTCCATTGGTGAAAGTGGGGTGTTAAAGCCCCCTACTCTAATTGTGTTACTGTCAATTTTCCCTTTTATGTCTGTTAGCTTTTGCCTTATGTATTGAGGTGCTCCTATGTTGGGTGCATAAATATTTACAATTGTTCTATCTTCTTCAGGATTGATCCCTTGATCATTATGTAGTGTCCTTCTTTGTCTCTTGTAATAGTCTTTATTTTAAAGTCTCTTTGTCTAATATGAGAATTGCTGCTCCAGCTTTCTTTTGATTTCCATTTGTATGGTATATCTTTTTCCATCCCCTCACTTTCAGTCTGTATGTGTCCTTAGGTCTGAAGTGGGTCTCTTGCAGAGAGCATATATACGGGTCTTGTTTTTGTCTCCATTCATCCAGTCTATGTCTTTCGCTTGGAGCATTTAATCTATTTACATTTATGGTAATTATCAGTATATATGTTCCTATTACCATTTTCTTAATTGTTTGGGGTTTGTTATTGTAGGTCTTTTCCTTCTCTTGTGTTTCCTGCCTAGAGAAATTCTTTTAGCATTTGTTGTAAAACTGGTTTGGTGGTGCTGAATTCTCTTAGCTTTTGCTTGTCTGTAAAGATTTTAATTTCACCATCAAATCTGAATGAGATCGTTTCTGGGTAGAGTAATCTTGGTTGTAGGTTTTTCCCTTTCATCACTTTAAATATGTCCTGCCACTCCCTTCTGGCTTGTAGAGTTTCTGCTGAAAGATCAACTGTTAACCTTATGGGGATTCCTGGTATGCTATTTGTTGTTTTTCCCTTGCTGCTTTTAATGTTTTTTCTTTGTATTAAATTTTTGATAGTTTGATTAATATGTGTCCTACCATGTTTCTCCTTGGATTTATCCTGTATGCTACTCTCTGCACTTCCTGGACTTGACTGACTATTTCCTTTCCCATATTAGGGAAGTTTTCAACTATAATCTCTTCAAATATTTTCTCAGTCCCTTTCTTTTTCTCTTCTTGTTCTGGCACCCATATAATTCGAATGTTGGTGCATTTAGTGTTGTCCCAGAGGTCTCTAAGACTGGCCTCAATTCCTTTCATTCTTTTTCTTTATTCTGCTCCGTGTAGTTATTTCCATTATTTTTTCTTCCAGGTTACTTATCCATTCTTCTGCCTCAGTTATTCTGCTATTGATTCCTTCTAGAGAATTTTTAATTTCATTTATTGTGCTGTTCATCATTGTTTGTTTGCCCTTTAGTTCTTCTAGTTCCTTGTTAAACGTTTCTGGTATTTTCTCCATTCTATTTCCAAGATTTTGGATCATCTTTACTATCATTACTCTGAATTCTTTTTTCAGCTACCCTGTCTATTTCCTCTTCATTTGTTTGCTCTGGTGGGTTTTTGCCTTACCCCTTCATCTGCTGTGTGTTTCTCTGTCTTCTCATTTAGCTTAACTGACTGCATTTGGGGTCTCCTTTTCACAGACTGCAGGTTTGTAGTTCCTGTTGCTTTTGGTATCTGCCCCCAGTGGCTTAGGCTGGTTCAGTGGGTTGTGTAGGCTTCCTGGTTGATGGGACTGTTGCCTGTGTTCTGGTGGATGAGGCTGGTTCTTGTCTTTCTGGTGGGCAGGGCCATGTCTGGTGGTGTGTTTTGGGGTGTCTGTGACCTTATCATGATTTTAGGCAGCCTCTCTGCTAATGGGTGAAGTTGTGTTCCTGTCTTGCTAGTTGTTTGGCATAGGGTGTCCAGCACTATAGCTTGCTGGTAATTGAGTGGAGCTGGGTCTTAGCGTTGAGATGAAGATCTCTGGGAGTGCGTTCACTGTTTGATATTACATGGAGCCAGGAGGTCTCTGGTAGACCAATGTCCTGAACTCGGCTCTCCCACCTCAGCAGCACAGGCCTGACACCCGGCCGGAGCACCAAGACCCTGTCAACCACACACCAGGTACATGGGAGTTTCTTGCCTTTTGGGAAGTCTGAGGTCTTCTGCCAGATTTCAGTAGGTGTTATGTAGGAGTTGTTCCACATGTAGATGTATTTCTGATATATTTGTGGGGAGGAAGCTGATCTCCATGTCTTACTCCTCCGCCATCTTGAAGGTCTCCCCCACTTCATCGGAGATCCCACAACTGGTGCGGGAGAGAACTCAGAGCACCAACAATGTAATTTTAAATGTGATTGATTGAAACTTTTTTGTATCTTTATTGTGGTACAGTTGGCAAATAAAACTGTATGTATGTTTAAGGTGTACAGCATGATGATTTGCTATACATATACATTGTGAAATGATTACCACACCGAAGCAAATTAACATATCCAACTTTTTTTGTGTTTGTGTGTGGTGAAAACAGGTAGATCTACTCTCTTAGCAAATGTCAGGTATATAATATAGTATTGTTAACTATAGTTACCATGCTGTATGTTAGATTTTTTTTAATTAATTAATTAATGTATTTATTTTTGGTTGTGTTGTGTCTTCATGGCTGCACGCCGGCTTTCTCTACTTGCGGCGAGCGGGGGCTACTCTTCGTTGCGATGCACGGGCTTCTCATTGCGGTGGCTTCTCGTTGCAGAGCACAGGCTGTAGGTGTGTGGGCTTTAGTAGTTGTGGCACGCTGGCTCAGTAGTTGTGGCACTTGGGCTTAGCTGCTCTGCAGCATGTGGGATCTTCCTGGACCAGGGCTCAAACCCATGTCCCCTGCATTGGCAGGTGGATTCTTAACAACAGTGCCACCAGGGAAGTCCTAGATCTTTAGAACTTATTTATCCAACATAACTGAACTTTGTACTCTGACCAGTATCTCCCCATTTATCCCACCCCCAGCCCCTGGAAACCACTTTTCTACTCTCTGCTCTTATGAGTTCAGTTTTTTAGATTCCACATATAAGGGAGATCACGTACTTTTATTCCTGTGGAAAACATAATCTCTTAGAAGAAAAACGTAGTGATAATGTTTACTATCTACTCTCAGCAACTTTCACAAATACTATATTTAACCATAGTCACCATGCTACACACTAGCTCCTCAGTGCTTTTTCTTCTTATACCTGAAAGTCTGTATCCTTTGACCTACATCTCCCCCTTTATTGTTCTCCCCAGTATCTGGCAACCATCTTTCTACTTTCTGTTTCTATAAAATTGGAATTTTTTGTTTGTTTGTTTCACATGTAAGTAACACCATACAGTATTTGTCTTTCTCTTGTCTGGTTTATTTAACTTAGTATAATGTGCTCTAGGTTCATCCACGCCATTACAAGTACAAGGTATATACCTGAAAGAATTGAAATCATGGTCTTGAAAAGATATCTGTACTCCCATGTTATTGAAGCATTTTCTCATTCTTTTAAGCTATTTGAAATCTTCTCTTTTTTTTTTCATGAAATGGGCAGTACTAAACAGGATTACAAAAATCCTTTTAAAAAAGGGAGATATCATACTAATAATTTAAACAATTCTGATCAGATGAATTTAATTGTCTCTAGTTTAACAAGAACCACTAAAACCTTTTCAATTTATAGTAAGAAAGTCATCAAATTATATCAAATAGAAACTGGGGCCTCTCTGGAAAGAAAAACTTTAAGAAATGTCTAATATCTCATCTTAGCACAATTATAAAGATTGAGAAGTTATTTTCATACACTATTTTCATTGAATTATCCTCAAAAAGCTCTTCCATTAGCATTTTATTTCTTCTGATATAAATTACATAATAATGCTCCATTAATGCTCTGGTGTCCAGGAGGTACTACACATATACCCTTAGATGCATGAGGAGAAGGAGCATGTGTATGTGCATCTTTGTTTCTAGAAAGCCTTACTTTTGACTCAACTTAGTAATCTTCAAGTAAAAGCCCCTTATTTCCAATCCATTTTCCCATGGATGTTTACAATGGCAATCAAAAGCTTGGAAAGTCTTCACTCTTCCTAAGTGAGATATTCTGTGAAAAATGTCTCTAATTGAAGTATTTTGGTAAAGACAATCATATTCTCATTGTCCAAAGAACACTGAGATGAATCTTTTCTTAAAGTGAAGAGTTCTTTTAGAATGAAAGAGTAGAAATATTTCCCAGGCCACTTCAACCTTGGAGGGAAAGCAGGTGCCTAAGTGCACTCACAGGATGGTCTTTCTTCCTCCTACAGTTGTGTCAATGTAATACCCCACCTATTTATGAACACTCTGGGTGTTTTCTGTGCTTTCAATGATCGGATTCTAACATACACATTTTGAGCCTAACCATTTTCCTCCTCTCATCTCCCATCCAGACTCCAGATGTTTGTGATGAGATCTTTCAACTAACTGGCACAATGCCACTTTTGCTTGCTGAAGGTTCAAAAGTGAATACCTGCCAATGCACTGCCTCAACCCATGGAAGCCTCCAATGCAACTGAGACACAACTGATAACTTCTGAAAGGGGAGCCCTTGTCTATCTCCTTTGCTCCAGATGGAAGCTGGTTCACTCAATAATTCAACCTACTATGTCTATTCTATATTTGAATGTTCAACAGCAGTAATCCCTGTCAAAGTCTCCTCCCATTTGGGCTAAATTCTTAACATAAGCTACAAAGCAACACTGCCTTGGGTTCATGAGCTCTCGATAATTCACTGAGATCATTATAAAATAGCTTTAAAAAAATTCAAAGTCATCCTGACTTTAAGACTGGGGTCCAAACACTTGCAAGGGAGTCATTGCTGAGTGGGAGGACAATTTTCATGAGACACCCTGTGTTGTATTCAAATTACCCTTCACCTCCAATCCTGTGGTATGGTTCTTTCTATAACCTTTGAGTCTCTAGCAGTTTCATTTAGATGTATGCTTTCCCAGGAGACCACAGTATCATTCACAGAAATGGCTACCCAATAAGCCCTTTCCTATAGAAGTCTATATGAGGTCAGACATGCCTAAGATCAAGAGAAAACACTGCTGAAGCTCAAGGCGGGGTCCCTGGTATACAAGAAATTATCTCCTAATTTATTTGTTTAAACAATATGAGGTATTTACCACCCTAAAGCTATACATGTAGGGGTGTGTGTGTGTGTGTGTATGTCATTAGAGTCATTTAAATACTTACTAAATGTTGAGGGACTAGTTTTTAAGACATTACTTAGTCAACTGAATTTTGTATTTCAAATGTTGCATTACAGCTTTATTCTTGCCCTGAACTGGATTATTAAATATAAGAAATAACCTTGAGCTTTCAACTGAGAATGTCTCATTGCCCACAGACAAAGGATAAATCAGGACAGTTATAATCATGCTAAGATGTACTCTTTGAATTCTCTGCAATTCTGTGTGACTCCACTGACAGTGACAAATGAAAGTGGTCTTCACACACCAGTGGACTGTGTACCACCCTAACTGGAACACATTTAGTACTAAGTAGGTAAGGAAGTAGAGTGTCCTCATGATTCTGATTCTATATCAGCAAGTTTTTTATTTGTGGGTTTTTTGGGGTTTGTTTTTTTTTTTTACTCTTAAGCTACAAATGATAACAAAGAAAAAGAAGCACATAACTGAGTACAAGTTCTCTGGATTTGAGTGCCAATTGTTCTTTGTTATTTCTTTCTCCTAAAATTGAGTTTCATGTTAATACTAAAGAAAGTTAGACATGGTGGCTCAGAGGGGGTTTCAGGTTATTAGGGAAAATTGTTTCATGGAAGAAAACTGATACCAAAATGGTATTTATGCAGTATTCTGAAATGATTGTGACATTTGAAAAAAGCAGTTAAACATGACCTTCACCAGGAGTCAAAAGATTATACCATTTTCAAGAGAAGTAAGAGGACATTAATTATATCAAGATTTCTTTTGGACTGCACTTTCAAATTTTATCTACTGACTAGCATTTCAATTTATGTGATAGTTGGACATTGTATCCTGAAATGTTGGTCAGTGTTCAGTCCAGGTACAGAAATTGTTACAGTGATTTCTTCTACAGACACTAAAATGATGGCATCTGGTAGTCCAAGGAAATGAAAAGCTATTTAGCTGATGAATAGCAAGACAATAGGTGAACTAGGATGTGCAATTCTACTTTTCTCTTAAGTGGCTCTTGGGATCTATAGTATGAGACTAAGTTAAAACTGAATGTGCCTCCTAATCAGGTCCTTCCAGCATTTCAGGAGCTAAACATTCAAGAAAGAACTAGAAGCAGTGAGGTAGGTAATATTATAACATTCTCATTATTCTTTGCAACAAAAACCTGATTTCTTCGAAATTACTTTGGGAAATAAAGTGATTCCTCATCTTGTGACAACATGAAGTCTAGCACTTTAGTTCCAAAACAATGAATAATATAACCTTATGAAACTGGTTATGTTATTAATGGTTAGGAAAAGTCATGAAGAGGAGCAATCTAAGAAACGTGCCAACACAGACATATGTTTAGATGAATATGTCTAGCCTATGTCATATTTTAAACCTGAGCTCAGAACATAATGTTCTAGTCAATTACTTCCAGGATTCTCAATCCCAAATAGCTCTTTTCAACTAAGGCCATTTGCTCCTTAACCCCTGGGCATGTTAACATGGTCTAAATAGAAGATGAGCAGTCTAAGCATGTCTAGGGGTCACCAGAGACCATAATCTCATAGAGAATCAATTTTCTTCCTATTTTGATCTCATTCTATTTTCTTGTCTCCTTGCCATGCATGGGAGCCAGATTCTGAGAATGTAAATTTCCTGAGCCGGTTTGGCAAAAAGGCTACCTGAAAGGGTGAAATCACACGACCAGAGTGAGGAGAGTATCTAGAAAGTGGGAGACCCTCAGCATCACTGTAGACTAGACTCCAACCTCTAGGTGTCAACTCTTCAGTTGCAAGTGACAGAAAACCCAACTCAGATTACCTGAGCAAATGAGAAATATAGGCTCGTGTAATACAAAATCAGAATGGCTCAATCCAATAAGCATTGTCAGCAGGACAAGCATCTGTCTGTATGTTGCCTCCACTCTCCTCTGTGTTACTCCCTTTTCAGAGAGGCTTTCTTCATGTTGGCAAGATACCTGTCAGCAGCTCTGTGCTTACAGCCTCCCAGATCTGGACCCATGGTTGAGAGAATGACTCAACAAGTGACACAAAAGGCCTGGAATTAGCTCTGATTGGAAAAAAAATTACCTTGGCTTTGGTCCTAAACCAAATCTCTATAGAAAAAGAAATGTGATGGGACTTTCCTGGCGGTCCAGTGGTTAAGACTCACTGCAGGGGACGCGGGTTCAATCCCTGGTCGGGGAAATAAGATCCCACAAGCCATGCGGCGCAGCCAAAAAAAAAAAAAGAAGAAGAAATGTGATTCCCCAATCACCCAGTCTTGGATAACCTGCTGTTCCTGGAGCCAGAGTAGCCTCAGTTCTGCCCACAGCACATAGACCAAGAGTGAGTTAGGAATGGTGTCCCAGGGTAAAGGCACATCACCATGACCAGGAAAAGAGCCCATGAATATAGAGAGGCAAAAGCAATAACTATCCACTAAGTACTATTCTGATGATTTTATCCTGGCTATATATAATCCACGGAGCTTTGTATAAATATGTAAATATACATAGGCTTCATTAGTTCCAGGGTGGGGACTGGACACATGTATTTCAGAAAACCTCTGTAGATGATTCTGTAATCAGCCAGGTAAATCACTACTATGGTGGTCTCAGTTAATTCATTTTTTAAGTAAGTGTAGTAAAATAATTTAGCAGTTCTCAGACTTTCCAGCTCTGAGCCACTTAAACAATGCTAAAAACACTAGAGCCCACCTTCCTACTCACCAACTCATACTTGACTAGCACCAAACACACCTCCCTCATCGAGGTTGTTTCAATAGGATACCACTCAAGAAAATCTTCTTTTTAAAGCATTCTAAGCAGGACTCTGAGCTCTGCCCTACTTAACAGTAATGTGCTTGTCAAGGTTTCCAGGGCTCCTTAGAACATTTTTTAAGTGTATGGCTAACGGAAAAATTCAGCTTAAGCTAAATATCAAAATATATTAATATATTAAATTCAACAAGCACTTAGCCTCTCCCTTCCTTGACCTTCTCACTTAGTCACTCTCTCCCACAGTTACACCAAGGATCTTGGCATTGCACAAAGCTCTACTATCCTTAAACTTACAAAATCATGCACGCCTCTCTGACCAGTCTCCTTTCCTTCTCACTAATTTGTTTGACCATTCTTTACCCTCATGGAGCCTCAAGTTCATTGATAATTCTGTTCTTGCCCTATCCATTGGCTTCTACCTGCCTTTATGTCCTTCCTTAGATTCTAGACCCAACTTAGATTCTAGAGTCAACAAGTTCAGTAACTCTATGCTTAATACCTCTCTGTCTTTTCTTTGTACTTGCCAACCCAAGTCCAGGACTTCCTCCAAGTTTGCACTTCGTATTTTTTAGGAAAAAATCCCAGCATGCAAGATCTATCATGTCACTCCTCTGCTCAGAACCCGCTGATGACGTCTCAGCTCACTCTGATTAAAATCCAAATTCTATCACTTTTATATGGAATCTAAAAAATAATACAAAAGAATCTATATATAAAACAGAAACAGATTCACAGGCATAGAAAATAAACTTATCATTACCAAAGGGGAAAGGGTGGGGATAAATTAAGAATATGGGGTTAACAGATACAAACTACTATATGTAAAATAAATAAGCAACAAGGATTTATTGTATAACACATGGAACTATGTTCAATATCTTGTAATAACCTATAATGGAAAATAAACTGAAAATATATATATATACATAACTGAATCATTTTGCTGTACACCTGAAACTAACACAATATTGTAAATCAACTATACTTCAATAAAAAAAATCCAAATTCCTTTCCTTGTTCTAAAACACTCTGTGATTTGGCCCATATTTTCCATTCTGGTCTGTCTCCTCTTCATATCACTCCAGCCCCTCTGTCCTCATTGCTGAGTCTTCTTCCTGCCTCAGGGCATTTGCATTTACTTTTACCAGGTATTTCCTGATATGAAATACTCTTCTTCCAGATCAATAAGTATCACTCCTTCATTTCATTCATATCTCTGCTTAAATGTCTCATTCCCTGACTTCCCTATATGGAAGGACTATAACAGATGTCCTTCCATAACTGTGATTTTTCTGCACAGCATCTATCACCACCTAACATATCTATGATACACTTATTTATTTAACCTTTGACTGTCTTCCTCTCTAGGAATGTAAGTTCTATAATGAAACTGATTTTGTTTTGTTTGAGGCTATATCCTCAGTACCTAGAACAATGGTAACATTCAATAAATATTTGTTGAATGAATAAGTAAATGAAGCAAGTATATTTGTACTATTATAAATTCATGGTCACTTACTTCATCTAACCTCTCTTCACAGCAGACAATCTTACTTGCAACTTTACTGAGAAATAGATTATCACAGACAAGAAGCTCCTATATGCCCTGTTACAAAACCTTACTCTCTCTTATATATACACATACTTTTCTAATTCCTCTTGTTATAAAAGAAAGGGTGCACTTCCTCCTACCTAAGTCAGTTGCTCTTTTTGTTAGACCCTATTTCCTCCTACCTTCTCAGGAACTCTCCCTATCTGAGTCTTCCAATAGCCTCAAGTCAATCCCATCTTAAAACACGAAATCAGGACTTCCCTGGTGGTCCAGTGGTTAAGAATCCACCTGCCAATGCAGGTGACACAGGTTCAATCCCTGGTCTGGGAAGATCCCACATGCCATGGAGCAAGTAAGCCCATGTGCCACAACTACAGAGCCTGCACTCTAGAGGCCACGAGCCTCAACTACTGAGCCCACATGCTGCAACTACTGAAGCCCACGTGCTCTAGGGCCTGTGAGCCACAACTACTGAGCCTGCATGCTGCAGCTACTGAAGCCCGCACACCTAGAGCCCGTGCTCTGCAACAAGAGAAGCCACCACAATGAGAAGCCCATGCACCACAACGAAGAGTAGCCCCCATTTGCTGCAACTAGAGAAAGCCTGCGCACAGCAATGAAGACCCAGCACAGCCAAAAATAAATAAATAAATAAATAAATAAATAAATAAAATACAATTTTTAAAAAAATAAAATACAAAATCAAAATACCCCCTTCAGCCACGTAACCCTCTATAATCACTCAAACTCTCTCCTCCCCTTCACTGTCAAACTTTTAAAAGTAATTTTCTATCCTTGTTGGCTTTCTTCTCACTTCTCACCCACTCCTCAGGCCACTCGAATCTGATTACACACCCATCCCTCACCAGAATGGCTTTTACGAAGGTTACCATTGACCTACTTCCACATTGCTAAAAGACACAGTCATTTTTCTGTTCTCATCCTTAGGTGAATCACCAGCAGAATTTTGCACTATTAAGTCCTTCTTTTAAAAGTCCATACTGTGTTCTCGAAACTTCCTTGACATCACACCCTCCTAACTTTCCTCTTACCTGTCAGCCAGTCCCTCAGTTTCCTTTGTGAACTCAGCCTCCTCTGTCTGGCTTTAAGCATTAGCAATCCTCAAGACTCAGCCCTGGCCTCTTCTCTTCTAACTCTGCTCTTTCTCCTCTGAAAATCTCACTGCCACCCAAGGCTTTAATTACCACTCACAAACCAGTAATGTTCAGCGTTAGACCTCTAGCCCTAACCTCCCTTCTGAGCTCCCAGCTTGACTCTCCAAATTTGTAATGTATTTTCTCCATTTGATCATCTTAAGGACACCTCAAAATCAACCTGTTCAAAATTGAATTCATCTTCTTTCCTTCCAATCTAGTCATTCATCGTTTTTCCAGTCTTAGGAAACAGAGCGTCCTGTATCCAATAATGAAAGCCAAAAAATGAGGAGTTAGCATGGACACCACTCTCCTCCTTAATTCTTTCATATAATCCTTCACCAAATTTTGCCAAGTCTACCTCTTGAATATCTAATCTGTTCTCTTCTCCTCTGACTTTTCTCTCTAATTCCCTTGCTACCATCTCAGTCTAAGGTGTTATCCATCAATTTTTATTCTACTTGGTCTCCCCATTTTCCTCATGCCCACTCTGATCTACTCTCCACAAGGCAAACAAAGAGATCTTCTCAAAACACAACTCTGATTGTTCCACGTCTCTGCCTAAAATCCTTTAGTGGTTTCCCAATGCACTTAAAATAAGACGAAAATCTTCAACATGCATTGCAATGTCTGAAGGAGTGGGTCTCCGCATTCCTCTACAGACTCCCTACACTTCAAACACCTTGGTCTTTAGCGATAGAAAGAGCTATGCCCCTCACTACCCCGTGGCCTTTTGCCATGCTGCTACCTTTTTATCTGAGGGCTTTTCTCACTTACCTTTGCCTAATTCATTCCTATTCTTTCTTTATTCTGCATATCTCAGTTCTCAACTCAAATTTTTTAGAGAAAATCATTCTGAGTGCGAGAATGAAAGAAGTTCTCCTACTATGTGTTCTAATAACTCCCTATATTTTCCTTTCTGGCACTTGTCATGGTAAATTATCATAAACTTATGCAATTATATGATCAACACTGGCTTAATAAGAAAGACCTTCAGAGAATGAATATACTTATACTTCACTTAATCATTACTTTGCTAATTGATATCTTGGAGGTTCACATATTTTTGCTATTATTTTCTAGATTTTATACAATGCAGATACATTACTTTTACATTGGGGAGGGAGGGAAAAATTACTTTTAAAATAAACACTCACTAATTAAGCAGTTGAATGATAGTATTTGTTTTCCAGAAACAAAATTATAGACACTGTCATTATCTAAGACATCACATTTTAAAATACCAGCTAATGCCTAGGTCCCACCTCTAGAATTTTCTGATGTAATTGGTCTGGAATGAGATTTAGGCATTGTTTTTTTTTTTAAACTCCCCAGGTGATTCTCATATGCAATCAAATTTGAAAACCACCACAGAGAAAGATGCTTATGAAATACTTATCAGTACCATTTTCATAAATTGAGTACTTTGGCAATGAATGTACCATTGAGTATAAATACAGCAAAGATCATGTCAGTTAATAGCCTTGTGTAGCACTGGACAGAGCACCATGTAATCATAGGCTCATGGTGATTAATAAGACTAAGTGGGGAATCATTTGAGTGAAATGATTCAAGGAGCATTCCTTGCTCCTACTGATTTGGAATGTGACTTACATCTGAAAGAGAAGTTGTACAAATGTTCATCCCAAGCAACAGTGCTGGGTCCCTCCAGTTAAGGAGCCAGCAGCTCCATAGCTGGTAAGTCAGGACAATAGACACTTTCATACTACAGCAGTTCCAAGAACCTGGCTCTGGGCTCAGGATGGCTGGGTTTCAGTCTTGGCTCTAACACTTGCTAGGTTGTGATCTTGGTCAAGCCCTTCAACTTTTCTAATCCTCAGTCTCTATTTTTAATACTGGGGAAAGGATAAATGCATAATAAATGTCTTTAATAATAGCTATCTCAAACTCTTGGTTTGAAGGTTAAGTATTAAAATAATGCATGTAAAGCATTGAGCAGAGTGCTGGCCCATAGTTAACACAGAATACACATCAGTTATTAGTACTTTCTCAAGTTAAAGCTGGAAATTCCTACCCAAGGATTAGAAATTGTCCATTTTGTTATTTTAAAGCCTATTTGTAGATCAAAGAAAATCAAAACAAATTGCAGAATACATAGAACGATAGTATTATAAACAGAACTAAAGAATAACAGTAAAGCTATAGTCATATTCGTATATCTTTATTCCCATAATGAGAAAAGATTCTAATTGGTGAAATAAATATTTAACAACAAAATAAACTTAAAGAAAGAAAAAAAAAGAGTTAATAGAGATAGTAGCAAAAAATAACAAATTACATAATAGAGAATTATAGAACTAAATGAATAAATTCAAGATCTAGTTCTTAAAAAAGTACAAAATAGGTAAAACCTTAGGTAATCTAATTTTTAAAAAGGTCAGTGGGAGAAAGCAAACTTATGGAGAGTCCTTAAAAAACTAAAACAGAACTGCCATATGATCCAGCAATCCCACTCCTGGGCATATATCCAGAGAAAACCATAATTCAAAAAGATACCTGTACCCCAGTGTTCATTGCAGCACTATTTACAATAACCAGGACATGGAAGCAACCTAAATGTCCATCGACGGAGGAATGGATAAAGAAGATGTGAGATATATATATATATATATATAAAGAAGATGTGAGATATATATATATATATATATATATATATATATATATATATATATAATACTATGGAATATTACTCGTATAAAAAAGAATGAAATAATGCCACTTACAACAACATGGATGGACCTAGAGATTGTCATACTGAGTGAAGTAAGTCAGACAGAGAAAGACAAATATCATATGGTATCGCTTATATGTAGAATCTAAAAAATGGTACAAATGAACCTATTTACAAAACAGAAATAGAGTCACAGATGTAGAAAACAAACTTATGGTTACCAAGGGGGAAGAGGAGATGGGATAAATTGGGAGATTAGGATTGACAAATACACACTACTATATATAAAATAGATAACTAATAAGAACCTACTGTATAGCACAGGCAAGTCTACTCAATACTCTGTAATGACCTATATGGGAATAGAATCTAAAAAAGAGTAAATATATGTATATGTATAAATGATTCACTTTGCTATACAGCAGAAACTAATACAACATTGTAAATCAACTATATTCCAATAAAAATTAACTTAAAAAAAAAGAAAAGGTCAAGGGGAGAAAGCAAACTTAGGGCTTGGAGGGAGAATAACTTTACATTTTTTACCTTTTTTTGTTTATTTTGAATTTGATATCCTTGACATGATTTGGACTGGTAGCATGAGATTTTTATTTTGTAAGTGTCACATTTACTTTTTTATTCTTGTTTTTAATAGTCCATGAATGGTTTGGGACATGCAACAGTGGCTCCTGGAGCTTATGAGTTCCTAGGATATCACAGATTTCTTTGGCACTTTGGGAACTAGTTGCCAAAGCATCCAGTGAATTGTTAATGGCAAAATTTTTGCATCAGGTTAGAGTTAGATTAATAAATTAGTTTTTTGGTGTCTGTTACTGAGAAAAATCTCTCTATAAGCATAAGCACAGCCTCTAGAGAGGCTGATGTACTGAAAGAGACAGGGAGATATAAAATTGAAAGGTATCTTTACCATGATGGCAAAGCAATGGAAAGGCTGAAGTTCAAATTGCAACAGGCTTAAAATACCAACACTTACGTTAAACCACTGGGACTGGGGCCTGGAGAGAAACTCGGCAGAACACATTTTTGAGTTGAGAGTTATTAGATATAGTACATGTTTCTTTAAAGTCAGGAAGTCTTCTCCTTCCCCTTGAAAAACAAAGCGTGATAAACCACACCACAAAAGGGTCCATAACTAGGCAAGAAAAACTAAGGTTGTCTTTCAAGTCCTGCTGTGCAGATTTGTACTATAGCCATTCAGCTTTCAGAACATTATCAGCCGAGCAATAGCTGTCCTATCCAGACTCACCTGCAAGCAAACCAAGTTCAGGGACCCTAGGCATTTTCCTCTACCATGTTTGAGAAAGCACAGATCACTGGATTACAGCAGTGCTCTATATTAAATTTTTTTATTTGATTTGATTTGATTAAAAATTTGTAATTTTTATACTTTATGAGAACCAACGGAACTGACTTATGTTTCAAACTTTGCATTACTGACTTTTTGCACTTTTGACAGCCCTATTTACAAGCTTTTTCCTCTGGGAATGGTAGGGCATACATCCCTCCATACTTCTCCCCTCCTTCACCCAATCTCCGACCATATAGAATATTCCCAGAGTCACTAAAAGCTGGTAGAAAGTCTGCTTCTTTTTGTCTGCTTTCCTGTCCCCTGCACAAGACATGAAAAATAAGGCACCAATCACATGCTGAGTGAGTTAACATGGAACAATAATCATGATCTTACCAATGCAAAAGTTATGGGGGGTGGGAACAATAACCAGCCCATACTGCTAGAGACGTTAGAATAAGAAATCCTAAACTGAAACTTAGTGGAAATTACACAGTACAGAAACGCTAAGCGGAAGTGGAATTCAGTGAAAAGAGTCTTGGTGACTTTTCCTCAACTTGAAGGAAGCTCACTTGGTTTCCATCTCTGCTCCTTGTTTCCAGTTTGCCCCAGTTCACTTCTCATCCTCCCCACCTCCTGCACCTTCTTGACTCCCTCCCTCGTTTTTAATTTCCTTTTTCATTCTCTCCCAAATGCAATCTTCTAGCTTCACCTCAGAATTTCTTTCGGAGCAAGTCATTTCAAAGCCACTTGGATGTAAGGTAACTATGGTTACCGCTCTTCAAGATTGTGCATAAACAGGAGGTTAAATGAAGACTAGATGCCCATCATCTACTTAGGATGTACACACTAATGAAGCACCATCCAAGGACCCCAGCACTCCTAGGTATCAAAGGAAAAATAACCCCCATTGAAACCATCTCCTGAGGAAAAAACCACAGCCAAAGAAATCTTTTTAAAAGTTGACATGACACATGATGCTAGAGGTCTGCTGTCCTTAGAACGCAAAATCAGCAAGCATTTTCCTAATCCTAAGATTGGCCCTGGGTAAAATTTTAAAACAAACACCACTTATATTTTTATTAATTTCTATTTTTTTAAAGTAGCATGCATAGAATTTACAAATCAAATAGAAGGAGCAGTATCATTCTGTGGGTAAGAGCACAGACTCAGAAAGAGACTGCTTGGTTCTTATTGTGGTTGTGTATTTCTAACTCTGTGATCATGGACAAGTTACTTAACTGCTTTGTGCCTCCATTTTCTCATCTATAAAATAGGAATAATAATAGCACATATTTCACAGAGTTTTGACAGACTTCACATATGGGTTGAATTGTATTCCCCCAAAATACACTTCATTAAGTCCTAATCCCCAGTACCTTGGAATGTGACTATATTTAGAGATAGGGTTTTAAAGAGGTGATGAAGGTAAAATGAGGTCGAATGAGTGGACCCTAATCCAATATGACTGGTGTCTTTATAAGAAGAGGAGATTAGAACACACACACACACACACACACACACACACACACAGAGGGAAAGTCATGTGAAGACACGAGAAGGAGATAGCCATCTACCAGCCAAGGAGAGAGGCCCTCAGAAGAATCCAGCCCTGCCAACACCTTGATCTTGGATTTCTAGACTTCAGAACTGTGAGAAAATACATTTCTGTTGTTTAAATGACCCAATCTCTGGTATCTATTATAACAAATCAATAAAGAAAACATCTGGTGTATAGTCAGTACTCTATCAGGGTATTATTATTATTATTATTATTATTATTAAAAGATATACATTAATAAAAACAGCAGCCCTCTACTCCATCTTTCCCCATCTCATAAGTCCATTTTCTTCAGGCAACATCTCAATAATTTAACTCTTTATTTTCATATTTTCTTCGTATTTCTCTCCGCTCTCCTCACCCCTCCTTTCCCCCTTCTCCCTCCTATGTTTTACCTTCTCCTCTCTTCCTTTTCCCCTTCCTTTACTCTCTCTCTCTCTCTCCCTCCCTCCTTCCCTTCCTCCCTCTCTCCCTCATCTATGTTTTGTAACATTTTCGCACCCACCTCTTCCATACCTGCAGCAATATGGATGAGGTTCACAAACACAATTTGAAAGAAGCCAGAATACAGAAAAGTAACTAAGATATGATTCTATGTATATAAAATTCAAACACAGTCAAAAGAAAAATACGGTGGTAGCAATCAAGATGACAAACATCCTTGGACTGAAAGGGAGCACAAGAGGTATTTCTGGGGGCTGACAATGTTCCATGTCTGGACCCAGGTGCTGGTTGTGTTTGTGGAAAGTCATTGAACTGTTATACTTATCACTGTTCACTTTCTGAATTTATACTTTGTTTTAAAAAAATGCCAAGGCTTCACAATCCAGGATCTTGGTACATTGCTCAAAGCAGGACTTTTCCGTGCAGTTCATTTATTCGTCCTCTTATTCAGTCCATTAGTAAGTCTCTGTTTGTTTATTGAACATCTAATATATGATAGGCACTATGCTAAGCATTGGGGTTAAAAATTATAAACAGTATTAGATGCTTGCCCTAGAGGAGCTCACAGCCCAGGAACAGAAGAAATAACACGAAAAATGTATACTAAAATGAACACTCAGTTGCTTGAGCAAATTCATGGAGGCTTGATAGCCCTCCCATTTTAGAACATTGCCCACATCCTATTTCTTTTATAAAGCCTCCCCTAACTAACACTCCCCACATTGAGTTCTGTGAATGCCTTACTTTTGCCTGGTGTTAAGTCTTATCACCCCAACTAAATTGTAAGCTCTTTATGGGAAGTGACTATATTTTACATTTATCTTCTATGCCCTGCAACACCAGACACCCCAAAATAATAAACCAGCATTTATATTTGCAAGACATTTTCACACAAGTTACCTCATTTGATTCTCACAGCAACCCTATGGGGGTAAGTAGGGTGAATATTATTATAATCGGGTTTTAACTTTGCTTTATAATGAAAGAAACTGAAATCCAAATAGGTTATGGACCTGACCAAGACCACATGAACCAGAATATACAACAGACACTGTGTCTTTGAATTCCAAATCCCAGTTTCTCCATGGTACAGAACTCCTTTTACAAATTCGTATTGGTTTATCAATTGCACATAAAAAATTCAGTGGCCCTTAACAGAGCAAAGATGAACCTTTAATTCCTTAAGATGTTTAGAGAAGAAGATTTCCCTACCCTGGGGGTCCATTGGCCCGATAATCTCAGCAGCATTCAGGAAGCAAAAGGTGTAAACATACCACTGTCCTATGCTCTCCTTCCCCCAGTTGTAGACAGATCACTCTTAATCCTTCTTGGTACTCATTGCTATTTATTTTTTCCAGAAGGCCAATCCTCACCTAATGATACACTAAAGAAACAGAACCCACTGAATCCTTTAAGGCTTTAAGACTTTGTCTCCAATAATCCTCCCTGTCAGGCTCCCCTTTTTTTTTTTTTTTTTAACATCTTTATTGGAGTATAATTGCTTTACAATGGTGTGTTAGTTTCTGCTTCATAACAAAGTGAATCAGTTATACATATACATATGTCCCCATATCTCCTCCCTCTTGCGTCTCCCTCCCACCCTCCCTATCCCACCCCTCTAGGTGGTCACAAAGCACCAAGCTGATCTCCCTGTGCTATGCGGCTGCTTCCCACTAGTTATCAGTTTTACGTTTGATAGTGTATCTATGTCCATGCCACTCCCTCACTTTGTCCAGGCTTACCCTCCTAAGAGCTCCAACAGGGCACCTGAACAAGAAACGTGAAGTTGAAACTTGTTCCTCTACCTGCCTTCCACCACTGATCCCAGGTGCCCCTGCAGTCCTGGCCAGAAGGGGTCTAACAGAGCTTCTGAAATCAGAAGCAGAGCTAACACTACTCATCTTCAAAGGGATGCCCAGGACTTTTGGTCGGTTTCTGCATGCACCTGACGCCTTAGTCTAGTTCTGCCGGTAAAAGACTTTACAGGAGCTTTCCACCTGGATTTCATTTACTCGTGTCGTCATGATTTGAGGAGGTTCTGCTCCCTGATACCTGTCCCATGCCTTCCCAGCTTCCGGAGACAAGCTGGTGGATGGTAACGGCAGGAGCAGCCTGTGGGCTACAGTATCAAACTAGCCACCAGAAGAAACTGAAAAATCTCTAACCTTTAAAGTGCACATGTAACCAGAATGTACAGGTCTCACTAGTTTTCAAGTACATACAAGAATATACAAGCATAGTATGAAGTATGATGTACCTGGCACAAAATACAGTCTCATTATGTATTTATTGAATAAATAACATTTAATATTATTAGATATTTATTGAATAAATGAATCATCTGGGTGTGTGTGCACAGGTACATATGTGTTGAGACAGCTTACTTATTTAAGAGTCTCTCTTCCCTATTAGCTCCTTGAAGCTCCTTGAAGGGAGGGACTATGGATTTTTTTTTTTAATATTTATATATCTTGTGCTTAACAGAGTCGGGCAGATAGTAGGGCTCAGTACACATTTGTGAAATTAATGCGTAAACTTGGTTCACATGAGCATCATTACTTAAATCTTGCTAGCCCCTAATCTTCCCGTTCACACATTAATTTCAGGCTTTTGCAGGGATGTTACGCACGTGTCTGTAAAACCATCTAGGTCACCAAGCCCCTTCTTCTTCTATTCTTCAAGCCCAAGCACTGCTGCTGCTTTTGACATAAACGTCCCCGCTTCTGCAAAGGTGTGGCTCTGGGGTCCCACTGCCACTTGATAAAGCGTCTGGTGCTTGCTGACGTCTTCCTTTCCACAGCCAGCCTCTTCAGGACTACACATCATCCTCAACACCTCCTCAGAAGTGCCTCTCCAAGTAAAGCCTTGTCATCCCACTGACCTTGGGCCCTGTCTCCTCAAATCACCACAACCAAAACTCAGCATTTCATGAAAGACTTGAGATGGCTTTCATCACCACTGTCCCCACCAAGACTCAAATCCATGTCCCTTAACTCCGGACACAGAAGCTCTTTGAAACTGAGAACAGTTTCCTTCTTCTATGTTGCCTCCCGTGAGAGGAATCTGGCTACAGGGTTTCTCAGACTCCAAAGTGTTAAAGAGTTCCAATGTGCGTGCAACCCATTTTCTCCCTGGGCACGTGTACGTCCCAGGGCAGCTGGCTGGAATAAGGTCAAGTAACAACCACACATTCTACCCAGAGCTAATACGCCCCTCCGGACCTGAGTTCCCATCGCCAAAACTTTCTTCTCCATGGCAGACTTCTTCCCCTTTAGGGTGATTCCGCTTTCACCCTGCAGGCAGGCTTTCATTAGCCCTCTAAACTCCCACCATGACTGACCGGTCATCTCTGTTCTTCTCTGAACCCATACTCAAAATCCCCTGCCGAGGAGCTTCTTAGACCCCCTTGGAAATCAGTGCAGGCAGATAGACCTTTGGAGTGGGGGGTAGATAAGGGGTATGCTATTCCTCACTGTAGACCAATCCATCCCAGTCCCATGAGACATGTATGGCCTCGTTCTGGAATTTTAACTGAAGCTTCTGCAGAAGTAGGATTCTTTTTTTCTCTAGTCAAGACAGGAAGAGAACATAGAGGAGCGCATCTCTCTTGGAAAGGCACTTCCACAACGCTGCTGTGATGCGTCTGACAGCTGCCTGACAACTGAGAGCATGGTATACCCTCATAAATGAACTGAGGTAGATCACTTGGCACAGTCCCAGGCTAGCTGGGTCATGTACAATCAAACAAAAAGAAATACTTGCAGCCAGAGTTTCCAAGGTGGAAGAGAGATGCTCTGTCCTGACTTGAACAATCAGGAATCAGACTAATAACTCTCAAAGGCTGAAGCTTGGGGGAATTCGAAGTATCAATAAACAGTCTGCAACTTATTGTCTGGCATGCTGTTTTCTAGTCATCACATATATTATTTGAGGAGTCGGGTGCTGGGGAAAGTGACTAATGTCCTGTCTGTTCTATGTGCTATAATCCAGCGTATGTGGAGGGAAGCTACAAATAATAACTGAAGAAACTGGGTGAGAGACTCATGGAAGATTGTGCTCGTGATGTGATTCACACATATTATCCCATCCACTGATACCACTCTCTTCCACTCCATTGACCTGTATGTCAGCCTTGTCTCACACAGGATGAGTGTGTGCATCAATCAATTGTAAACTTTAGAGGTAAGCTAGGGACTAGGGTGTCACAAATACTCTGATATGATTCAGGAAGCATTAGGGGAGGAGAAATAAATCTTCTTTAGAAGTACAGTACATTTCTACAAAGATTTCTACAAATAGCCAACAAGCATATGAAAAGGGCTTTAGCATCATTAATCATCAGAGAAATGCAAATCAAAAAACCACAATGAGATATCATTTCATACCCAGTGAGATGGCTACTGAAAAGAAGAAGAAGGAGGAGGAGGAGGAGGAGGAGGGGGAGAAGGAGGGGAAAGAAGAGGGGAAGGGGAAGAGGAAGAGGAAGAGGAAGGAGAAGAAGCAGAAAATAGAAAATAAGTGTTGGCAGGGATGTGGAGAAATTGCAACCCTGTGAACTGTTGGTGGGATTGTGAAAAGGTTTAACCACTGTGGAACAGTATGAAGGTTTCTCAAAAAATTAAAAATAGAACTGGTATATGATCCAGTGATCCCACTTCTGGATATATATGCAAAAGAATTGAAAGCAGGGTCTTGAAGCAATATCTGCACACCTATGCTCATAGAAGCACTATTTGCAATAGCCAAGAGGTGGAAGCAACCCAAATGTCTATCTATAAGTGAATAAAGAAACAAAATGTGGTATATAAATACAGTGGAATATTACTCAAAGGAAGGAAATTCTGTCACATGGCACAACATGGATGAACCTTGAAGACATTATACTAAGTAAAATAAGTGAGTCACAAAAAGACAAATATTCTATTATTCTACTTAGGTATGAGGTACCTAAAGTACTCAAATTCATAGAAACAGAAAGTAGAATGGTGGTTGCCAAGGACTCGGGGAAGGGAGAAAAGGGGAGTTGTTTAACTGATATAGAATTTCAGATTTGCGAGAGGAAAAAGTTCTGGAGATCTGCTTCACAACAATGCGAATATACTTAACATTACTGAACTGTACCAATAAAAATGGTTAAGATGGTAAATGTATGTTATGTGTTTTTTTACTACCAGTAAACAAGCAAACAAGGATACATAGGCATTGAAAGGACAAAAAAGGATAAGTGGGGTGCTCGCTGGACAGGCCATGAGCACCAGAGAGCCCCGTAGTAGTACTATAAGCCTGAAAGGAGGGCTGGAAATGCCCCCAAATGATTTGTTGTCTGTGACCTGCTCAAGAAACCTTACTGGTTTCATGGTTTTGCCTCAGGCCAGCCTTAAGCCTGGTTTTGCTGCTCTTGGGAGAAGTCAATATTCTGAGCGGGGACTTTCATAGTTTCACAGTTTATTCATCCATTCAACAAACAATTCCTGAGGCTCAACTACGTGCCAGCCACTGGCTAGGCCCTGGGGATGCAAAAAGAAGACAGGGCCCAGATTTTAAAGCACTCTCAGGTCAGGGGCTGAACTACATCCCCAGTTGAGCCATGAGACCGGTCTCCCGTGTGATTGATGGACAAAATAAGAGCAGCACTATAAAACTAGCGTGATGGAAAGCCAGAAGTCTGTGAATCCAGCCCTCCCCTGATGCACTGCTCACGCCTCCAATCCAACTCAAAATGAACTAGAGTTCCAACATCTATAAACTCAGTAAGCATAAAAGTTCATAAAGAGTACTTTCCCATTGGAATAGAGGTCCATGGAATGTGGCTCCAGAATTGTGTACAGTTACTCACTAAACAGATTTCTGTAAAACCTCTAAAGCAACTGAACCTTCTGAAAGTTGTTGCCATGGAGCTGGATCTTTTATCTCCATTGTGAATGAAAAAAGAACAAAGACTGTCACTCATCATTCAGCTATACAAGGGTTAAATTGCAACCCACTGCAATCGTCCACACCCACCAACAGTGCGTGTGTCCTGAAGGAAATTCAAGATGAAAAACAAGATGAATCATTCTGTGCTTTGTACAAACTGGCCCCTAGATAGTTAAGATGCATATCTTAGGAAGAATATCAATGATATTCTATACCCACCCTCACAAGTCACTTTTCCATCAGCACTTCAGTACTCATTAAAATAACCAAAACCTGTATTACAACTGGTAGATGAAGAGGATCAGCTCTATGAGGCAAATTTAACAGAAACCATGGTATGAAAGGTAGTGTGGAGTGAACTTTGCTACTGACTAACTAGGAAATCTGCAAATCACTGAAAATGTCTGGATCACACTTGCCTCTTTTTTAAAACTGAGAGTTTTTACTCACTGATCTCTGCCATTCTTAGATTATATGTGAGGTCCTAGAAAAATGATCCATGGGAATCACCTGGTTAAAATAGTGATTTCAAAGTTCTGTCTACCTCTGAAGCAGTGGTCCTCTAAGTGTGGTCCATGGCCTAGCAGCAGTAACATGACCTGGGAGCTTGTTAGAAATACACTCACCCCAGACTTATGAATCAGAGTTGCTGGAGGTGAGGGCTAAGGAAGGTGTGTTTCAACAAGCCCTCCAGGTGATTCTCATGCACACCGAAGTCTGAGAAGCATGGCTCTAAAGATTGATGGTAGCATAATTTGATACCTGCTTGGGTTTTGTACCTCATGGGTTGCTGTTTCCAAGCTACAACTTATCTTCTCTCTAAAGCTGACCCCGGATAGAATTGACTACTTCCATCGTTTTATTTACCACCCTATTCTCTGCACATGCATCTGTTAAGAATCACTTTATTTTGAGGAACTCGTTAATGGATACATGAATGGATGGATGGATGAATGGATGGATGGTCAGATTGATGCATACATGCATTTATGGATGACTAAGTGCTTCAAAATCTATAAAACCTTGTGTGAGTAAAAGAAAAGGTTAGTACCAGGCAGCAAGAAACAGTGGATTTGGATTTAGTAATACAAGTCCACTATTCCTGTTCTTGGTCCCAAATAATTTTTTCCTGGGTGAAAAGTACACTGGTGAGAGTACTGATTCTAAGTAAACAACTGAGATCTCCTCTTGAGTCATCCAGTCCCCCTCAGAACAGCCTGGAAGCATCACATTGACGTCCAGACCTCTCACATGAACAGGCAGATAACAGCACCTGCCCTGCGCCTGTCTCACAGGGACACTGAGCATATTAACTAATAATGACTATGAATTGCTTTTGAGGGTCTGGGGGATGGCTGCTATGTAGGCATAGGACATATTAATTTAAAAGACCAAACATTTGGCAGTGTTTAAAATAAACCTCGCCAACTTTGCCAAGGTCAGACAGGAGCAGAGGAGCTATCTTTCCCTTAAACAGGAATCAAAAATGATCTACATTCTGTGTCTGATTCTTTCCTAACAAAATTTGTGTGTGTGGCTCATAGGACTTTTTCCTTTAAAATGTGAAAGGAAATGTCACACTGAGAACCTGTGTGAAGGAGATAAACAGGTGAAGAGAAATAAAAATATACTATTAAATTATCAGAATGGAACCTTTTCTAGCATAATGTAGTAGGAGAGAAAAGTAAAGTGTCCTGCTATGTACTTATGACCATTTTCAAAGACAATAACATAAAATTGAACTATATTTAACTATATTTTAGCTTCTCTACCTTTAAACCTGGCAAAATGAAACTTACCTCCCAGAGGTGTTGGGAAGATAACATGGTCTGATATAGAGAGGACTGCTTTGGAGGAGGATGTTTATCAAACGATACCTCTGGTTTTATGTCTCATTTGTTAACATTTTGCTCTGATAGAAAACTGTCTTCAGCATGATACTAATGGCCCCTTGAATGCACAGAGTATATTACAATTTATGAAGAGCTCTTACGAACCTATTTCTGATTTGTCTAAACTGTAATGCTTTAAAGTGAATGTTAGCATTTCCATTTCATACATAAGAAAAGTGACAGAAAAGTTTAGTGACTAGCTCGAGGTCATGGTTAATAAGTGGTAAAGCTGAAACTTCCACCCAGAACTTTTGACTGACCTTCAAAGTCAACTGCTCTTCCTACCACAACATAGTGTAATAGATAATAGGGAGGGAAGGAAAGAGAGAGAAAGAGAAAGAGAGAGAGAGAATTTCCTAAAATTTCATAAACATACATTTACCTAGAACAATACTGCTAGGTTCCAGATTGGGTGATTCTAAATCCAGCTTATTTAGGAGATCATTTCAATTCTCAACTTTGATACTAATTAGAAAAAATTCTAAAAATAATATTACCTTGCTAACCAGGTAATTCTACACAAAGTCTTATAAAAGTTCTCATGAAATCCTGAAGTCTTAGAGCTAGAAGTGATTTTAATAATCAGCATGTCCAATTCCTTCATTTTACAGATGTGGAAAATGAGGTTAAATGATATCAAATGATTTGCCCAAGGAGGTTGCCAGTTAAGGAAAGAGCAGGTCTAGAACCAAATCTCTGAGTTTTCAATCCTTCCTTCAATCTACTTCCCCACAGTACTTCTCTCAACTTGTATTCTGGTAGATTGTGAGAGAGGAGAGGTATAGAAGGAAACCTATACAACCGTATGTTACAAATTACCAAAGCATCAGCAACAAAAATATCTAGGTTGGACTGTATTCCTCTCTACTGGGGAGGAATTGTCCCTAACCACTCTGTATTCTGCACGGTAAGCCTGGGGCAGGAGCAGGAAAATGATATCATCAGAAGGCCCC